>NC_081413.1:163322079-163677079 GCF_030272615.1 Cryptomeria japonica
TCGAATCATTAACAAATTGTTCATGAGTACAGGTTATGTTGGAAGATGAAGGTTTAAGACCTTTGAGTTTCCCTTCTTCCACATTTCTCATAATAAATCTACCTAAACTTTCAGCCAGAATAGTAAACAAGATAGGAAATATGGGATCCCCTTGTCTTAGGCCTCTAGAACTTTTGAAGAAACTAGAAGGGGATCCATTAATAATAACTGTAGAGGTAGAAGTTCCAGTCAACTGAGAACAAATTTGAATCACCTTTTCCCCAAACCCAAAAGCTTTCATAATTCTGAAAAGTAATTGCCAATTCACTCTATCATAGGCCTGAGACATGTACAACTTAAGAAAAAAGCCTTTTTTTTTAGCAGCAGTTAAAGAATGAATATTCTCATGAACAGAAATGATAGAATCCAAAATTTGTCTACCAGGGAGAAAACCGTTTTACTGAGTCGAAATAATGCAGAGGAGAATATCCAGCATTCTAGAAGTAAGAACTTTAGATATAATCTTGTAAATAGAATTACAAAGACTGATAGGTCTGAACTTATTGAGAGTCAGCTCCAGAAATCTTAGGAATAAGAACGATAAAGGTAGCATTGAATTCTTTTAGAAGCCACCTTGAACCAAAGAATTATTTAACTCCATTACAAATATCAATCTCCACAATATGCCAAAAGTTTTGGAAGAAGAACATAGGGAATCCATCCAAACCAGGAGACTTATCTCCAAGAAAGGAAAACACAGCCTTTTTAATTTCCTAATTCAAAGGGATCCGAGAGAGATTTTTGTTGTCATCCTCATTTAAAATGGGAGGGATAGCTTGAGCAAGAAGGTCTTGATTTCTGATATCCAGAACGTCCACCCCTCCCAATAGATTGCTAAAAAAATCCATAGCTTCCTTTCTTATTTCATTTTCATCCAATAAAATCCCCCTAATGCAGGATAACCTAGAAATCTTGTTGGTCGCCCTATGCTTAAGAGCAGTCATGTGAAAAAACTGGGTGTTCATATCACCTTCCTTCAAATACAAAGTTCTTGATCTTTGTCTCCAAAAAGTTTCTTCATTAGAGATAATTTCATGGTATTTGGACAACAACCCATTTTCAACATTTCTCAAATCCTTAGAAAGCCCTTCCTCTTGGATTTTATCTTTAACTTCTTTAATATATGTCTTAATTTGAGCTTTACTTTTAAAGATATCTCCAAAAGTCTCTTTATCCAGATTTTAACTTTGGCTTTTATCATATTAAGCTTTTTGTCAACTCTAAATAAGGTCATTCCCTCAACCTCTGAATTCCACCATTCAGCAACACAGACTTCCAAAGATGGGTGGGACAACCAAGATTTTTCAAATCTAAAAGGAAATTTTGCTTTGCAGAAGTTGAATTGGTAGTGAAAGAAATATGGTAATGATCAAAACCAATCTTAATGATTGACGCCAAAGAACAATTATACTTAGAAAGCCAATCAAGAGAAATCAAGGATCTATCCAACCTGACTTGAATAAGATCAGAACCAATTCTTCAATTGGTCCAAGTGTAATTAATCTCTTGGAGATCCACATCCATCAAAGCTTGATCATTAATAAAATCCATAAGACCTTGTCTTCCCTCCAGCTACAAAGGGAGGCCTACCATCTTTTCATCCTCTTTTAAAGGGGTATTGAAATCTCCCATAATCATCCAGCTTTTATCAGCAAAACTTAGTCTATCTTCAACTAAGCTATTCCAAAATTTAGTTCTTCCAGCTTTAGAATTAGGTGCATACACATTAGTGATAACCTAGACAAAGTTATCCTTAATGTGCTCAAGCAAGACTGAGGTTCTATTGACCCCTGAAGCAATTTCCTTACCTATAATAGTATTATGATTCTGAAAGATAGTTTTACCTCCAAAGGCACCCTCCAAACTTGTTCCAATTACCCCATTACTTTTGAATATTCTAATCCTTTCCACTTTATCCTTACACATCTTAGTTTCCTGAATAAGGACTACATCCAGTTTATGATCTCTTACAATATTATGCAACACATCCTACTTATGGGGGGCATTCAACCCTTGAATATTCCATGAGACTGTCTTCATACTTTAATCGGGGATAAGGCTGACTCAATGGAGCTTTGTGTTCCATCAACATGGTTCTTCAAACTTTCCTATTCCCTCTGATTCTTTAGAGAGGGTTTCTCCTACTTTTGCTATGACTTCCAACATCTACCACTTTCTTATTCTTGCTTCTAGTTGAAATACCTCCATTGGGTCCTCCATTATTTGACTTGCCTTCTTTAATACCAAAAATCCTAAGATTTCCCTCAAGAGCCACCATTTCCAAACTTTTAGGAGGAGTTTTGCATTGGGAGTTCAGGATCATATTTCCAATCTGCTTAGGACTTCCATTGGTTAATAACAACAAAGGCTCAGTATCTAAAATATTACAATCCTGTGCTTCATTAAAGTCTTCCTCATTTTCTGTATTATTAGCTGAAGTAGAAGCATCATCATAGGAACACTCATCAGCTTTACCCTGGATGATAGGACTAACCTTCAGATCCTCTGATCCAGATTTTTGAACCTTTTCTTCTTTCCCATGTTCTTCCTCCTTGTTGCTTTCTTTTTGACTTTTAGAACAAGCACAAACTGATTTTTCATTGTTATTATTCACACCCTTCTTTTCCTCATTTTACATCTTGGTCACTTCCTTCTTAGGGACAACGTCTGAAGGTGGATCATCATTCTTCCCTTTTGTTTTCCATTTCTGCTTTGAGTTTCTATCATTTTTACCATTCTTACCCTTCTTGAGCAGACAAGATTTTGCCCAATGACCTGACTTTTTACAATGAAAATAAACAAACAAGAGAGATTCATATTCAATCACTTGGGTCCATTTCCCCAATTTAGACAAAATCTCAATAGTTTGAGGCATATCCGTCATTTGATTAACATTAACACAAATACGAGCAAAAACCAACCTTGATTTAGCTATTGTCATTAGGTTGATAGAAAGAAGTTCACCAAATGATCCCACAATCCCTATAAAGACCTCCTCATTGTAGAACTCTAATAGAAGGCTAGGGAGATGCATCCACACAGGCACTGACACAAAAAAGGAATCATCCAAAGGGAGGTTAGGAGCCCATTTTTGTAAAGCCAAGGTTGACTTGTCAAACATCCACAGCCCTTCACAGAACACTTTATTCATATCTTCTTCATTATTAAAAGAAAAGTAAAAAAAAACCCTAGGCAAAGCCGCCACATCCACTTGACCTTTGAGAACCCATTTCCTCCTTATAAAGTTCCTTACAACATCAATGTTAGGTCTAAAACCAGCAAACCAATCAACCAAGGTCATAGCTAAGGCAGACACAATGAAATCATCCAGCTATTTCAGAACAGATATAGCAAAAACCCATGTCATCGAATCAGACATATTTTTAACTTCCAAAAGACAAGATTTCACTAGAGGCCTGACTCCAAAAAGAGAAGACCATTTATTTTCTTTATCTCTATCATGTGGGTCCCTAGTTTTGGAATCTTTATCTTCCATCGATTTGACTGTCGCCTTGTCCTCCTCAGTACCTTGAGAAGCCTGGGGACCAGCATGATTACTAGCTCCAACCGCAGAAAGACCACCATCCCCATGATTTCCGCCATCTGAAATTTGAATTTCCAGCTTGCCACTCCTCTCCACCCATGATTCACTTTGATTTTTTTCTGATAATTAGATTATTTATTAGCTAGAGTTGAGTTAAGTGTTGAATTAAGTAATCACGTTGAAAAACTCTTTAGGTGTTTCTGAGTCTTTTCATGTGTTATTTGTACTTATGATATCTCATTGTATCATTATGTTGTGTTTAATTTTAAAAAAGAAATATTTACACTCTATTCTTGTGTTTTAGCTTTATCCCTTCGGGGTTTCCTAGTGAGGCATTACATTTGGTATAAGAGCCCTTTTGCAAACACTGGGATCTCTGGTGTCTCTTATGCCCTTAGTTGGTGTGAGGTGTATCGACCTTATGGTGTATGTTTGTCTTCCTTTTGTATGTGTGTATGTGAGGCATAGGATCTTGAATATCTTAAGGACTCGTGTTTAGTTATTTTGCGTATTCTTTCAAGAAAACCTTAATTGTGTGTAACATGTGTGTTCACACCTTGCTTTCACCTCCTTGATGTTGGTGTTTTTGAGTGATTATTTGTGTTTTGTTGCTTATTGATATCTTGGTCTGTGATTGCTCTTATTCTGAAGGAGAGATGTATGTACCTCCCTTATTGATTATTGTACTCTTTTGACAAATCCATTGGGTTGGTCAATGCTTGCCTTGAATCTGGAAGTACAAAATGTTCTTGTATTAAGATTATGATCTAGCTTGGTGTAGTTAATTTGAAGGATTGTGTGGTAGATGTTTAATGCCTATCATGTAGCAAATTGAATGTTTACCATCCTTCCTCCTCTTTCTCTATAGAAATTAAAATGTTTGTTTTATATGAGTTTCTTATTGCGAGAGAAAGGTGATGACTTCTTGAACCCTTGTGTGAGCCTTATGATGCTTTGGTGCTTCTAGATAATTAGAGGGCTATGGGTTTAAAATATCATATGGGTTATGGGGAGGAAATTGTATGTTTTCATTAAGGAATTCTCCATGTGTGTTGTAGGAGTAACATAATGGAATTTTTATCTTAAGTAATGTGCATAATGTGTGAATAGCAGATATGTGAGACTGTCTTGTTTGAAAAAGATGTATAAAAAGGAAACATGTCATTGTGGCTAAGAGTGTGTTGACGTGTTCCATGAAAGATTTCTTTATGTGTTTCATAATACTGACTCAATTGAGGACATATTTGAACAATGCTACATTGAACTTGCTTTTGGATATATATAATTGACTTAGTATAAATAGAAAGTCCAATAGAAAAGCTTGTTTGATGTGCATGCATGAATATGTATTATTTGTCTTGATTTCTTTTGTTTGGAAAATTAGGACATTCTGTTGCAACCATAATATTTGGAAATGTCTTAAATAGGCCAACTGGCACTCTTCTAAATGGTAGTGAAATGAAAACCGTTCAATTAAGATGATAGGCTTATAGTGTAAAATTTTATAATGTTGTGTGATCTTGTTAATCTCATGCTTATGTAAGAAATGGTTTGACTATCAAACTCTCTTTCCCCTTCTCTTAAACTAGAGTATAAGATTTTTATGAATGCTACTAAAGAATGCATTGATTTAAATAGAATGTTTATAAAGCATGTGAAATTGTATTTTTGCATTTTGGCTTCATATTGAAAGATGGAAGTCTTACGTTTCAGAAAGAAATTTGCATGGTTAGTAATGTGAATATGAATGCTTAGTGGTATTAGTGAAAGATATAGGAATGAAGTTACTTCCTTATGTAATTTAGAATTGTAAAGAATTTCAGTACTTGTATCTTGAAATAAATTCTATTCAATTATTCATGTGGGAAGCAAAATTAAAACCTTCCTTGAGTAGATGATAGTGTACTAAAAAGTACTCCTCATAAATGTGAATAAACTAGTACTAGTGCTTTCATTGTGTATTGTAAGAAACCAGTGCTTTTTATATGTGCCCATGGAATGGTGAAGTAATCAACCATGGAGGATATGTTTACTTATCATTATGGGAAACCATATTGTTTATGTGATGTTGCTTATTTGTTACCCTATTGAGTTCCAACCCGTAGGTTATTGGTAATTCAGTATGTTAAGGGGTAGTATTATAAGTCATTGTTCCTTGAATAGTATGGATCGGCGTATGAGTAATGTAGGCACGAAGCGATTTTAGCTTCTCTATTTTGACAAAAAATATAGTTATATAATGAAATTGTATTAAAGGTGTACTTTTGATGAACCAATTTATAAGGTTTATGTGTGCCAGCCTATTGCTCTCTTTTATTTGAGCATTATGATGGCAGTTGTTGAGCATAGTGATGATGTATCTTGGAGGATCTTTTTGCCTTGTCTTCATGAAAGGTAGGTTTTGTCCACATGAGCTGCCAGTTGGTAGGTGTTGGTAGACATTTGGGTGGACCTTAGCCATGTATACCTCTGGCTTATGGCGAGTATCCTTAGAGGTACGTCGCTATGCAGGATGTGACCTTCGCATGCCTTTTTCTGTGAGGTACACTACCATGTGGGATATGTCCATTGTGTGTCTTTTCTACTTGGAGTATTTCCATGCCACATGACGACGTGATGTGGGATTATGTCGAGGTGCACACTACCATGTCGTGTGGATGTGTGACTAGGCCACACCACATGATGAGTTACTGCGATAGCTAGATGGTTGTTCTCTCCTTCCTCGTTGGTGGCTATATGCTAGTCACATAGTGATGCTACGTGAAATTATGATATTCTTATTTATTTCTTTGTGGACCAGCAATTTATTCTATTTTGACTTTGAAGGTTTAGCCACGATCTTGCGATCTTTTGCTTACTTGATTTGGTCTTTCAAATTCTAGATTATTTTCTTACCTTACTGTTGGAATTGATGATTTATTATTTTTATTGATCTATACTTGGTGGCTAAACTAGTTTATCCTTATTGTTTTCATATGCTGGTCTTGTGTTGAAATGTGAATTCCTCTCCAAGGACGTATGAGAGGGTCTTGGTTGAGTGTGTACGAGGAAGTAGACGTAGGGAACCTTGAGGATGGGGGTATGTGAGGCTATGATACAGCTAGGACCCACTACCTACCTATGTGTGGTGACTATCTCTTGGAGGCTAACCACCTTACACAACAAGGGATATTCACAAGGGTCTTGTATGGAAGGTAGCACCGCTATGGTGTGCCCTAGCACCATCAAGCCCTTGATTGAGATGTTGGATATTTATGATCATGTTATTTTATTTTGAGATTAGGCACAGAGATGTTGATTGTGCATATTACCTATGACCGAGCATTAGACATGCTCACATGTGGCCTTTTGAGTTGTTCATTCCAGTTATGCAAATGGTTATTATGTGTATTCATGGAGTAAATTTTGTTATCTTGTCACTATGTTATGGGACATAGTCATTGGAAAGGTTTTTTTTTATATGTTTGGCAAGTGTAAACAATTATGTTATATATGTTTCTCTTATTTCTTGAAAGTTAACTTGGTGGTAGAATTTGAATTTGAAGCTAGTTCTATGGGATAATTTTTTATGAAAATGATGGATTAAAAGAAATTGATCATGATGGCATATTTTCTTGTCATATTTGGTAGATGAGTATGGTAATTGTTGTTTACCTCTTTTAATGCTTTAATTTGGTGTGATGAAAGGAAGAAAATTATTGTTTCTCTGCTATGATTGTAGATAGTTCCTAGAATATTTTAAGAAATGTATGGATTTAGATGTATCTTGCCAATGGATAATGGCATTCATAGAGGATTTAGCAAAAATGTTTCATTTCATTTTGAAAAGATTCATATGTGCAATTTGATATTTGTTAATTGAGTTTCAGGGCTAATGTGTGCTACATGTTTTTCATCTAGCCTTAAGAGGAGCAAGTCAGAACCTAGGGGGGGAGGATGTAGTACCCCTACCCTAATCAGATTCTAATCTCAGTTTGACCTTGGTTAGTTTATCATGTTATAATGTTATAGTCAGATGTTATGATTATTGTGTGTACCTATTAATGTGGTTTTCACATCAATTCTTATGTAAGTTTATTTGTTCTCCTGATTCGTGTTATTAATCTCAAGCTAACACTTTCATTAAATATATATATATGTGTGTGTGTGTGTGTGTGTGTGTGTGTGTGTGTGTGTGTGTGTGTGTGTGTGTGTGTGTGTGTGTGTGTTTGCATGTGTGATTCATGGATGCAGGAGATTTCAGGTATAGTATCGCATAGGTATGAGGTTCGTCTCCACCTGGATTCGTAGGTTTGAGTGTACCTCTTTGGTCCTTAGAGATTGGATTAGGTGGGCGTAAGACCCTTGTTTTACCCTAGTCATGCTCAAGTGAGCGTCATCAGTCATTTGTTAGTTTTCGCTTTTGGTTGGGTATGTGGGTCGTGTATCTGGTTGGCTTTCTTGGGTTGCATGTTTTTCATGTGGTAAAATTGAGTATTTAATCCTAAGTGTTTAATTTGATTAAATGTGTTTTTATGCATTATTAATTAAGGGACTAAATTAAATAGGACCCCCTTCTTGTGTGATTAATCATTAATTAGAATTGCTCAATTCATGTTTGTAGCTAGTTCGATTAAATGGTGAATTTTAATGATGAATATTTTTAGTTTATGCTTTTTGAAAGGTAAGATTAAATTTTATTCAAAAATAGAAATAATTTAACCTCTTTGGCATTTTGAAAATAGAAAGGTTAATTTCAATTAATTGAGAAAATCATTTTTTTAAAAGAAAATCAAGTTTAGCATATTGATATAGTTTGAAAAGAATGATTTTTCGTTTGATTTAAAAGAAAGTATTTTAAATCCAAAAATGAGATTTTTGGTCAAACTTTTCCCAGTTAACCTTGGTTTGAAAAATATTTTAGAAGGATTATAAATATTTTTTGGAGAAGGATTTTTGGAGAAATTTGGGCATTTTTGGGAAAGAATGATTTCTTGAGCTTGCAGGTTGGGCTCTTCATCAAATATTTTCCAGGATTGTTGAATCAAGTAGGATTCTTGGTTATCTCTTGGTTTCCTTGTGTAATACAGATTGTTTGGTTTTCTTTTGAATAAATCTAGTCGCGTTTGTTGTTAATCCCATATATTTTGGGGAAAATGGAAGAGTGGTAATTAAACCTCCAATTCAAAACCTCCTTGCTTCTTACCAAATCTCCAGATTAAAATTTTGGTTGTTCTCAATAAACTTTGTTAAATCCTGATTGAATGATCTCATATTCAGTTTCATATTGGAAATTAGTTTGAAGTTTGGCAGATTGGTGGAATAGATTTGTGAGAAATGATTATTTGCCCAAACATGGCTTTGGTTGAAAAAAATTTGCTATTTGGAAGGTTATTCAACAAAATTTTACTATTTAGAAAACCATGGACATTTTGGAAAATTTGTTTCAATCTTTGTTTGAGTCTTTGTTTGAGACTGTGATATAAAAACTAGGGTTATTCTTTTTTAAAAGTCTATATTAACAATAAAAATTAAATATATAAAAAAAAAAGATATTTCTTTGGGGCGGATTTTAGGGTTTGGAGGGCGGAGGATCCGAGGCTCAACTCATCCCCCACCCCCCCTCCTCTCCACGGGCTTGTAGCCTTGAAGTTCTGTGACCACACTGGTGGTCGCAGAGAGCCCACGTCCACTATGTGTCTTGGTTATCTCTTGGTTTCCTTGTGTAATAGAGATTGTTTGGTTTTCTTTTGAATAAATCTGCTTGTGTTTGTTGTTAATCCCATATATTTTGGGGAAAATGGAAGAGTGGAAATTAAACCTCCAATTCAAAACCTCCTTGCTTCTTACCAAATCTCTAGATTAAAATTTTGGTTGTTCTCAAAAAACTTTGTTAAATCCCCATTGAATGATCTCAGATTAAGATTCATATTGGAAATTAGTTTGAAATTTGGCAAATTGGTGGAATAGATTTGTGAGAAATGTTTCTTTGCCCAAATATGGCTTTGGTTGAAAAAAATTGCTTATTTGGAAGGTTATTCAACAAAATTTTACTATTTAGAAAACCATGGACATTCTGGAAAATTTGTTTGAGTCTCTGTTTGAGACTGTGATATAAAAACTGGGGTTGTTCTTTTTTTAAAGTTTATATTAACAATAAGAATTAAATATATTTAAAAAAGATATTTATTTGGGGTGGATTTTAGGGTTTGGAGGGCGGAGGAACCGAGGCTCAACCCGTGCCCCCCCCCTCCTCTCTGCGAGCTCGCAGTCTTGAAGGTCTGCGACCACATTGGTGGCCGCAAAGCTCTGCGATCATAGTGTGGCCACAGAGCCCTGTGACCCCATGGTGGTCGTAGAGACCCCTTGTCCACTGTGTGGATGTCGCAGGCCTACGTCCACCACAGTGGTCACAGCCTCCGCGGCTAGGGCACAACCCCCCCACTCCCGTGGATGGGAGGTGGGCCCCACGGGTTTTCCCTTTGCTTATTTTTATTTATTTTATTTAAAATAGAAGTAAATGCATCATATTTTATAATTTGGCTTATTTAAAAAGTTTTTAAATAGTTTTTTTTAAATTATTAATTATTATTTAGTATATATTTTATTAATTCTGGATATATATATATATATATATAAATTAATATTTAATTTGTAATTTTATTGTTAATTATTAATTAGTATATATTTTATTATGCTGGATTAATATATATATATATTAATATTTAATTTGTATTTATATATATATGCAAAGAAGTATTATTTTAAATGGTAAATGATCATCGATTTTATTTCCTTTTTAAATGTATATTTCTATTTTTGGAAAGTATGTAATTGTGTCACAAGAGATGAGATTAGATCATTGCTTTCGAACAAGTATGAGAAAGATGTTTTATTTTGAAAAATGAATATCACATTTTTAGCTGATTAATGAATATTTGATTTTATATCATTGTATGTACTGCATATATTATAATTATATTCTTGTGAATTTGGTATGAAAACTCATGATGATGTATTCATGTTATTTTATGATGCAAAATGAACTTTAGTGGGTTAGTAAACCATGAACGACATGTACCTAGACAAGGTAGATAAAATTGCAATCTAATTAGATCTATTAGGAAACTAAATTGATTTTAATGTTTAAACAATATGGAAAAAGGTTGTCCTTTCTGGTTTATGCCTATGCATGTTTAAATTTTTGTATTCGCATTTGCTTAATAAATGGCAAGTCTTTGATTGTGATTGTTAGATGTTGTCGTATGTTGATTTGGGTACCTGCTTATGTCCTTAATCTCGAGTTTTGACTGTTTTCTTGTGATGGTTTCGTATCTGGTCATGTCCTTTATGCAAGTGTTGAATGCTGACATGTGCTTGACCATAGCTGGTCAGGTCTCTAGTTAGAGTACCGTCAGTCAGTGCACCTCGTATGAAGACTTGTTTGACCAAGTGGGTATTCCTACCATATTGAACTTTCTATGCTTGTCCTAGTGTATACTTGGGTTTTAGGAGTTCGTTGGTTTATGGTCTAGTGTCATATGGGAAAGTGGCTTTCGAGTGGGGGTCGTGCCCAAAGTCGTTGTTGGGTAACCCATTGAAAGTGTGTCTAAATAAGTGATAACTTAATAGCATATTAGAGAATTAGTTAATAAAAACACGAAGTAAGATAATTGTGCCTCACGTTCTGGATGAGTGCTAGTACAGACTCGGCATGCAGTGAGAAGGCCTGAAATGGCAAACCATCAACTTTGTCTTCACGAAAGGGTGTTTTGGGTCCACATGAGACTTGGATGGGCCAGAGGTTAAGGATAGGTTTTCAGGGTAACCCAGTAGATGGGGCCAGAACCTATGGAGACCTGCCATGGTAACCATACCAAGTTATGTGATGACACTTGTTCCTTATGTTCGCTTGTGTGTTGTTTGTGTTGTCTTGATAGGAGCACTTCTGTGGAGTCACCCTGTTGTTTATGCCCTTGTGAGAACCTAATATTCATGTTAGACCATGGGTTGCTTATGATGGGTTACGAAGACTTAGTTTCGCAGATGCTCCAATTGATTTTTGCATTGCTTCTTATCATGTTCAGTTGGATCCTTTTCCTATTCAGGGATCATTCATGTATCTATTAGACCGATGTGGTCATATGTATTATTGGTTTATGTACACCTTGATGGCAGGATGTAAATGATGTGAACTATATGTATTCTTCACCCTATTATTTTTATCAGAGGGGTCTTGCAGTTGAACAGACCCGAAGATGTAGCCCACTAGGAGTGAACTCCAATATCAATTTGGTGTTATGTGGTGTTTGTATTCATCTATTTCCTCTTTCTTTAGCATGTATGGATGGCATTATGATTAAATGAATAATATGGATTAGATGATGTTAATCTTCAATGCATGTATGTAGTCATCTTGTTTAATGTAGTAATGTGGATCATGAAGAATGTAGATTTGAATAATGGAATGCATTCATTTGTTGTTAATGTAATTAAAGTATGCATGGAAAGTAGATGCATGGCATATGTTTTAATGTAATATTGAACGTAATGTATGGTTAAATGGTAATGGATGAACTTAATCATGTTACCTATATTTTTTAACCTCAATGGATGAACCTTATCATGTTATCTATGTTTTTTAATCTCACTGGATGAACATCATCATGTTATCTATAATTTTAACTTACTGAATGAATTTATCCTTGTTTAAAGTATTCTCTTGTCATTAAGTTAATCAACTTAATTGGATTTATTACTGTGAGTTGAGGTAAGTGTTGAATTAAGTAATCACGTTGGGAAACTCTTTAGGTGTTTTTGAGTCTTCCACTGTGTTATATGTACTTATGATATCTCATTGTATCATTATATTATGTTTGATTTAAAAATATATATATTTGTACTCTATTCTTGTTTTTTAGCTTTATCCGTTCGGGGTTTCCTGGTGGGGCATTACAAGTGCTTAGATATCACATTTTCTATTATTGTTGCATCGGATAAATTTTGTGTGAAGTTGGGACATCCTTGGCTCTCTTCCATGAAATATATTGCTTCTCCTATCCATAAATGTTTTAAATTCCCTCATAATGGCACTATCATAAATATTAATCATGGCCTTTACCCCACCCACTGCGAAGTGTGAAAATTTCACTCTTGATTACTTTTGGCCTAAACAAATTGAACCTCTTAAGACTTGAAATAACATCCTTTACTTATCTTATCAGTAAAGGAAAAATGACATGATCATGTCCTTCAGTAAAACTAGAGACCCTACACCCATGGATATTCCTACTCCTCATAATGGATCTAGAATTTTTCCGACTCCTTCTATTCCTCCTATATATGCCTTGGTCTCACCTCCTCCTTCTTATAAAGGAAAGTGCGTGGCATCAAGTCTCCCTCAACCTATTGGGGTTTCTTTCATTCCCCCCTATAAGAGAAGAAAAGAATCATATGTCCATTGATCCTCAGCATTTGCAAGTCTTAACTAAAACTAAAATGAATATGCAAGATAATGTCGATGAAGATGTCACGAGTTTGCTTCCCAAACTATTTCCTCCTCGAAGACACCAAATGTTGACTTGGTCCCATTTGTCCAATCTTTGCCTAACCATAGGGAAGAATTTCACATCAAATAACCTAAATTAAAAATGCTTACGAAAAATTATGGTTACACTCCATTTCATGGTATTGATCCTGTAGACACCTAAAATTAATAGTTGATTAATTTAAGCCTATCAACTTAATTAATTAATGTAATTGTGTTATCCTTATTCCTCTCAGAATCAATTAAATCTAATTTAATTAATCCAGACACTATTGTCCAATAATTAATTTATCAAATAAATTAATTATTCCTCTATTCCTCTAAAGTCCCCTCTAATAATCATTTCCTCTAAACCCACTCAGTTAATTAAGTCTAATTAATTAACCTAGTCATGTGATTCCTACAAATCACTTTTCCTAATCTCATTAGCCTAATTAATACTTCTAGAATCTCATAATCATGCTTATCATTATCCCTTAATTTTTAATTCCCACTCATGTCACATCAATATTGAGTTTCTCAAATAAATTCAAATTTCTTTGAATCCCTCAATGCATCCTTATTTTGGAATTTTTAATTCCTCATATTTGAAATTCAAATTTCTCCCCCCTTTTTCCAAGGAATTTTATATTCCTATTTATTTTCCAAAGGCACTCTTGATCCATGCCATCTATCTAAAATCAATCTCAACCCTTCATGATCAAATCAATCTTGGCCCTCCATTGGCCTTCTCCAATCTATAAATTGGAGCCTATTCTCCTAACAAATCATCCACTTCTCATGCATTGGCATGTTGCCTATTTCTTCTCTCATCCTCTTCATAATCCTCTACAAAATCCATCCATCCTTAATCTTTCAATCCAAATCCAATCCAACAATCCACTTACCTTGTTGAGCATTTGGAGAGCATTCCACATCCATCAAGAAGGAGCCCATCCAATCAAGTTGAACAGAGGCACTATTCAACTTCACTGAAGGCTCAATCTGAGGAAGAGGTAAAATAGCAAAGGTATAAAAGGATCTTTTGATTTTTTACGGTTTTCTTGTTTATTTTATTGTCATTTTGATCATTTGACCTTTTATTCCATTTTCCCCTCTTCATTCTGGCATGCCCAGTGGGACCCACATCCCGAATTTAACAAAAAATTTAGTTTTTTTGGAAGATTTCTCACAAGTTCACACTTTAGAGTGAGAGCACGCGCATTGGCGCGACATATTTCTAGATCAACGTGACCGCCTGCTAATCAATGTGACTGTCTCGGCTTCGGCATGACCGCATGAAATTTGAAAGTTTTTCTGGCACCTCATTGTGCTTCAGCGCGACCGCCCTGAAAATTCATCTATCTCCTCCTCATTCTTTTTGTTCTTCTTGCTTCTATCTTCTCACTTCCATCTCTTTTCAGTTGTTGCTTCAGCTTGACTGCTCTGCAATTAGCGCGAGCGTTTGTTAAAATTTTGAATTTGAATTTTCAGGTGCTAACCTTATTTGTTTTGATGCGAGCATCCACAAATTAGCATGAGCGCCTGCTAATCGACGCAACTATCATTTTTTCTGCTTCTATTTTCTACTCTATTTAATATTAACATTTTGTCTGTTAGCGCAACCACTCGCGCATTAGCGCGATTGTCTGTTTTTTCACCATATCTTCTTTATCTTCACTCTGTTTTCCTCCAAACTTCACTAGATCCATTGCAATTTCATTTTGTACATTTCCTTCCTTGAGGGCCTTATCCTAAATTCCACTTTTTGAAGCCCGAAATCCCACATTTCTTTGTTTTTTAGGGTTTTCCATAACTTCCAGTTTTATCCAATCACCTCCAAATTTTTGCATATTGTCTATCTCCAATTTTTGCTTCTTTGTCCCTCTTGGACAATTTTTTCCATTTCTTCACCTCACCTCTAAAATCCCCATTTTATGCTTGCCTATCCCTTAGAAAGTGGCAAAAACCTAGTCAAACCCCATTTACCCATAAAAATTTCCTCCAAATCCATATTTGTCTTTAGTAGAAAAGTTTTTATTCTTGTTTTTCTACTCATTCCCAAAAAAATTAAAAAAAAAAAATTTGTCATTCTTTTGTCTTTTGCAGGATACTTGTCGAAGACTTCATTTTCAAACTATTAATCAAGTGGTTTTGTAGGTTGCCTAGGAGGTTCAAGGAAACATTGTGTCTTTTTTTCTAACTAGGCACCATTGTCCTTTGTATTTTGTGAAAAGTGTAAAGGTAGGAGAGTATGCTCTCATCTAGCTCACTATAAGAAATTCAGACCCTCCAAGTTTTTCATGTTTGTTGCATGCTTACCCTTAGCGGGCATGCTCTCCCAACTTTCTCTTTAAGAAGGTAAGAGGGGAATGACCCAAGTGAGTACACCTAGACCTGAGGTTCCCAACTCACTATAATAAATAGGGCATTGATGACGAAAGGGTCAATGGTTGGGGCTATATGAGAGTTCACTCTCACATTGGGTGCTTAGTAGGATCCTAGAGATCTCAATCACGCTTACGTGACTACTAAGTTCTTGGTGCTTCGTTGGGCTATAAGCCTCAATTGTGTTTGTGCAATTGTGAAGAGTAGCTCCTAATGGGAAGCCATACTAAACACCTTGTGCATAGTGGCCAAGAACCTTCTAGTCATTGGTGCAGGAGGTCGGACCTCCAAAGCCACCCATATTTTTATGGCCCTTAGTAGAGACACAAAGTTCGCCATGAAGATTTTTCATGGGAATTGATGCTTAGCTTCCCCAGAGAAGTGAGTGGCATGGAGGGGAGCTAGTGGGGTCAAGCATCTAAGTGTCTGCTCTAGGTAAGCGTAGCTAGGAAACCAATTGGGATCCATTGACTATTTTTCTTTCTTGCCATAGGATATGTTGTGAAGGAGCATGAGTGTCTTTTGAGTCTAACTTCTTTTGACCATTGTGTTTTCTTTACTTGACATCTCTTGCCAGGTCCATCCCCTGCAACCAATCAATCCTCCCTCTTTCCAAATTCCATCTTGTTATCATCAAATCTTTAATCCATTTCTATCTATCCAAGAAATTCTCCAATCCCCAATCCACTTTCATCCATTCAAACGATCATCCTTCCTCAACTAATATTCATTCTTCCTCTAATCTAATCAAATCTCCAAAATTCCAATCAATCAAATCCATCCATCTTCCTAATCCGGTTATCCAATCCAACCAATCAACCAATCTAATCTAATCCAAATCCAATCAAGTCCTAATCCAAGGACAAATCCAAATCAAATCCAATCCAATCAAACCAAGTCCTAATCCAAGGACTAATCCAATCCAACCAAATCAAATCCAATCCAATCCAATACAATCCAATCTAATCCAATTCAATCCAATCCATTCAATCAATCAACCAATCCAATTGAATCAAGTCCTAATCCAAGGACCAATCCAATAGAACCAACTCCAATCCAAATCAAATCCAATCCAAATCTAATCAAATCTAATATATCATCATTCCAAGCCAAGTCCTAATCCTCATCTTCATTTAACATCATCTTCATAATCTTTCCCCTCCAAAACATATTCATCCAATTCCAATCTAATCCTTCACTCTCAACATGACTACCCAACATTTCAAAGCTTGGTATGAGAAGATGCTCATGGAAATTCATGAACCTGCCTAGAAAGTTAATCACATGATCACCCACTCTCCTATGATACCTTCATCCATCCCATCTCAACACATTACACCCAATCCCAATCTATACCATATCTCTTATCCTTCCTCTACCTTTGACAAGGGAAATCCATCTTATTCCACATCTGTATCTCCATATTATCCCTCATCCACATACTCCTCTAATCAAATAGGTATACCTACATATCCCCTCACATCCATATCTCAATCCCCATCCTTTCACAACACATTCATTACCTATACTCCCCATCCAAATTCTTGACTCCATATTCCTCCAATCATTAATCTTAATTCCCCAATCCATTATCCTAATCCTCCATCCAATCCCAATCCCACATCTAATCCCAATTCTCCATCTAATCCTAATCCTCCAAAATCCATATTATCCACATCCTCCAAATCTATCATCCATAATTTTATCCAAGACATGCTAGAAAAGGAGACAAAACCCTCACCTCAAAGCAAAGTGGTCAAGTCTCCTCAAGTCCTCCATCCACCTCAAAATAAATCCCAATCCCCCACACTTCATGATACCCCCATTTCCCCATCTACTCACATCAAATCTTCCATACCTTCCTCCATCATACAATCCCCACAACTCCAAACATGCCAAAAGTTTTCTCCAAAGCATGCTAGCATATAAATATCTCCATTTCATAATGCATCTCCCTCCACTCCATCGAATGATCTCATCCCCTCCACTTCCTCTCATGATCATATTGATAGTTCTGATACTAAATGTTTAGTACAAATTCCAAGCTAACAAGATGAGAGGGGGGGGTGAATCATACAAACTTAATCTTCCATAAAAAACAATAGATTCAACCTCGGTAACATATACTTCAGTAATATAACCAAAACTACTAAACATGCAACCATATAAGCATATAAACATCATAACACCAGATTTAACATGGAAACCCAAATAGGGAAAAACCACTATGGGATTTCAGACCCACTAAGAAATATACTCTTCTAGAGTATGCTCGGTTAAAAGCAAATCCTGTTAAAGATTACAAACACATTGCTAGATGTGACCCGGTTAGGGGATTTCCCTCAGATCTGTTAGGATCTTCACCTTGTTAGAAGTGACCTTGTCAAAGGATTTCAAACACTCAATCAGAATGTCACCTTGCTAGAGGGTTTTACAAATAAGACTATTAAGTCCACTCGGTTAAGAGATTTTCTGTCACTTTACAAAATAACAGTAATAAAAATCTATCTGCAACTTCACATCTAAAATGCTAAAGCAGATTCTTATTTGCTCAATACAATCTAGACATAGGACTTATCTTGTCCTTCTGTTGGGCTCTATACTTTTTTATCAAAACAAGTCTTCAAGCTTCTGTGCTCGGTAATCACTATGTAGCATCCTTGTGCTTGCACTTGCCCACATGCATTGTTTATCAATAGTTCCTTATTTATAAATAATTTGCCAACCGCTTAATATCCTTGATCACATTTCCCATGATCAATCATAGCCATCAGATCTTCAAACTTGACCAGGTTCAATGTATCCTTCGATCTGAAAACATTTTACCCGCCTTGGAACTTGCATACATTTCTTGGAACTTGTGCTAGGGTATTGCAGTTCAATCTGAGCTATAGATCTTCCTGCCGATCTTCCTTTGCCATAGATTCTTTAACAAACTTCATACACGTTGTAACAATCATTTAATCATAACCAGCTCATCAGCTTCCTTCATTAATTAATGCTTTTATTCATTCAATGCATTCTGTTACAGCTCGGTTGTAACTTGGTAAATACTAAACTTCACTCAATAGACATTCCACCTTCATTAACTGATAGTGATAACCTTAGGGTTTACCGACTAGGTTCCTTAGGGTTTACCGACTAGGTTCTTTGCTCAGTAACATAGTATAGTATTAACCTTTCAAACAATAGCATATGTAGGATATCAAAAAAAAATCTAAACATCATGATCTCATCATTGTCTAACTCGATAATATTTGCCCATTGAATAACTTATTCCTCCCCTTATTCATCACATTCTTTCTATGTCTTTTACCGACATCTTTATACTCACCAAATCATACTTCTTAAGATATGGCAACATCATACTGAATTAGAAAATCAATTCTTGACATCAATGACAAAATAATAATATTAAGACAGTAAACATCCTTAATCAGTTATATCCATAATCATCAACAACCTTCTCAATATCCTTATTAAAATGCCAACAATCTCTTATTGTAATTGGAATGCCAACAATCTCCCTTTGTCTGTTATAATGCCAACAATCTCCCCCTTTGGCATTGATGGCAAAACCAACTGATTTGACCTAATTGATTTGGATTCAGATTGTTGTGAGATTCTGAAATGCTCTCCTCCTATCATCAAATGTCTCCCCCATACATTAGTCTTCTCCCCTTTTCTTTAGTCTTCTCCCCCTTTGACAACAATGCCAAAAAGTAAAGAACTAAAACATGATTTCTTCCGCTGAAAAGTGAATTCATTGCTATTATGTGTCAACTCAGTCTTGGTCAGAGCATTTTGTCTACAATTCCTATTCCCTGTATTGTTTCCTGCACACCTTTAGAAAACCTCCTAAAGTGTGTAAATCAGCATCAACTCCTAAAAGATATTTTGTAGAGTCATTGAATTGATGCTTTCACCGAACTCGGTTGGTAAATAGAAGATAGGGGTAGGACCCCTAACTTGCTTCTGAGATACTCAAAACTGTCCCTTAGTAGTGGCTTGGTGAAGATATCAGCTATTTGTTCCTTTGTGCTAACATACTCCAACACCACTTTCTTCTCTTGAACTTCTTCTCTAAGATAATGATATTTGATAGAGATGTGCTTTGTCTTAGAGTGCATAACAGGATTCTTTGAAATGTTTATTGCACTAGTATTGTCACAGAATATAGTTACTAGCTCAGTAACTTACTCATTTATGCCTTCCAACAGTTGTTTGATCCATGCTATATTGTTACAATTCAATGCTGCAACAACATATTCAGCTTCTGTTGTTGACTGTGAAACACATTCTTACTCCTTCAAGTCTTGCCACAGGTGCAAAAGTCTCACCATAATCAATTCCTTCTTCTTGGGTATAACCTTTGCAAACTAGTCTTGCTTTATTTCGAATGACCTCACCTTTTTCATTCAGCTTGTTTCTGAAAATCCACTTTGTACCGATTACATTTTTGTCATTCGGTCTTGGGACCAGTGTCCATGTGTCATTCTTCTTGATTTGATCAATCTCTTCTATCATATCATTTATCCAATCTTCACTGTTAAATGCCTCTTTCACTATTCTTGGTTCAAATTCAGCTATCAAACATGTGTTATGTCTCAGTTTATTCCTTGTCATCACTGGATCATTCTTATCTCCTATAATCTAACTTTCTACATGATGTCTTCTGACATATTTGGCTAATACAGGCTCGGTAGGCTCTGTATGATCTTCTTCATCACTCAGCAACTGGATATTCTCTTCATTTCCTTCAACAATCTTCTCGGTAGGACTTCTCGATTGAACATAGACAAATTCCTCATAATCTTTTGGTTCTTTGGAGTTTCCTTCATCATTTCTTTCTACAAATTCATCAATTTTCACATTTGCACTTTCTACTATTTTGTTAGGTGATTTGATCAGACATTTAAATGCTTTACTTCTAGAAGAATAACCAAGAAATGTTCCTTCTTCACTTTTTTGATCAAACTTTCCATTTCTATTATCTTTGTGTACATAGCATCTACTTCCAAAGATTTTGAACTTACATTAGGTTTCTTGTCATACCAGATTTCAAATGGTGTCTTCAAAGTTCCTCTCTTCAGTTGAACTTGGGTCAGGGTGTAAACTGTTGTGCTTATTGCTTCTCTCCAAAATGTTTGTGGCACTTTCTTTTCAATCAACAGGGTTCTAGCACAATCCACAATAGATCTATTTCTTCTCTCAGCTATCCCATTTTGTTGTGGAGTTCTTGGTGCAGCGACTTATCTTTTTATACCATGATCATTGTAGAATAAGTTAAATTCATCATATGTGAACTCTCCTCCTCTATCTGATCTAAGACATTTCAGTTGTCTTCCTATTTCATTTTCAACTCTTGCCTTGTACCATTTAAACATTTGAAAAGATTCTGATTTTTCTCTTAAAAACATAACTGACATCATCCTTGAATAATCATCCACAAATAATTTGAAATATTTATCACCATAATAACTCAAAACTTTCATAGGACCACAAAGATCAGTGTACACAAGATCTAAAATTCCCTTTGAAGTGCAGGACTTACTTGTAAAGCTTGATCTTGTCATTTTACCCATCTGGCATCCTTGGCACATAGCATTCTTAGGTTTTTCTAAACTCGGTAGACCTCTTTCTCGGTGCTTCTTACTTATTTTGATCAAATTATCAAAATTTACATGACAAAACCTTTTATACCATAACTAGGTATCATCTATCTTTGCATAAAGACACTTGTTCCGAGTTGAGTCAAGGTGAAATGTGTTACCTTTTGTTTGTGTCCCGGTAGCAGTTAACTTTCCATGCTTGTCATGAACTTTGACAATTCCTTTCTGAAATTATATTCGATAACCTGTGTTGTTTAGTTGTGCTACACTCAACAAATTGTATTTCAATCCTTCAACCCAATAAACATCATTGCATTTTCCATTGTCAAGAAGTGTTATAGATCCTTTACCTTTTACCGAACATGGTGCATCATTACCAAATCTTACATAACCTCCATCATAATCTTCTAACATAACAAACTTGTGTTTATCACCTGTCATGTGATGTGAGCATCCACTATCTATGATCCAAGAATCATTAGTATTTATGTGAGATATTAGGGCTTTTCTTCATACCTTTCTTCATCTTATCCATCTTTGATAGCCACATAAACTACTTCCTTTGTATCAGTTTCATCAGATTTATCATCATTAGATTCCTCATTGGCTATTAGGCATGACTTTTTATCTCTTCTTTTGAAGTCTCGATGTCCTCTATAATGATTATTTTTCTGTCTGTCATCTTGGTAATCTCTCTTTTTAGTAGAATCTTTGTCAGGACATTTAGAATCCATATGTCCTATCTTATCACAATTGAAACATTTCAAAGGTACTTTTCCTTTATACTTACCTTTGCCTCTCAGTAACCTTCTGGCTAATAGTGCTTCAAACTCTTCTTGCTTTCTGATTTCTTCATAAAGTTTGTGTACTTCTTCCATGTTCTTACGAAATCTTTCACTTGCTCCACTGTGATCCCCTTTAGAGTACTTACTCATTCTATCATAGTAATCATTAGATTCACCAAGATGAAAAGAACTAAATGCAGACTCAAATTTATTTACCGATGACCCACTATTATCAAAGTTACTTAACTCAAATGCATGTAGCTTACCAATAGTAGCATCCAAAGAAACTAGCATATTGGGTACAGACCTCAATTCATTGATTGCAAAGACTCCGATTGCATAAGCAAGTAGAAGGGTTCTCAATAACTTACCTGTGACATCCTTTTCTTCAATGGTTCCTCCTGCTCCTTTGATTTGATTGACAATCTCCTTTAACCTTGTACTGTACTGGGTTATGTTCTCACCTTCAATCATCCTCATAGATTCAAGTTGTCCTCTTAGACTATCCACTTTTGCTCTTTGAACATGTTCATCACTGCCATACACAAATATGAGCTTGTTCCACATTGCCTTTGCATCATTCCAGCCTTCTAGATCATTAAACTCTGAGTCGGTCAATGCAGATGTTATTTCAATCATTGCTTGGATATGTTCTTGCTTTGCCTTTATCTCTTCCATTGTCAATGGATAGATGCTAGGTGTAATGAAATCATTCTCCAGATAATACATAGCATATTCTCTAACTCCTGATAGGTGTAGCTTCATCCTTTTCTGCCATGTAGAGAAACTTGACTTGTTCAGCTTCGATGCATCCCTCTTATACATCTTTGGATCTTTTCCTCAAGTACCTTTAAATTTTTTCTTCCAGAGTCCAAAGCTCTGATACCAATTGATAGTTCTGATACTAAATTTTTAGTACAAATGCCAAGCTAACAAGATGAGAGGGGGGAGTGAATCATACAAACGTAATCTTCCAAAAAAACAATAGATTCAACCTCGATAACATATACTTCAGTAATATAACCAAAACTACTAAACATGAAAACTTATAAGCATATAAACATCATAACACTGATAACACCAAATTTAACGTGGAAACCCAAATAGGGAAAAACCACTGTGGGATTTCGGGCCCACTAAGAAATATACTCTTCTAGAGTATGCTTGGTTAAAAGCAAATCCTGTTAAAGATTACAAACACATTGCTAGATGTGACCCGGTTAAGGGATTTCCCTCAGATCTGTTAGGATCTTCACCTTGTTAGAAGTGACCTTGTCAAAGGATTTCAAACACTCAATCAAAATGTCACCTTGCGAGAGGGTTTTACAAATAAGACTGTTAAGTCCACTCGGTTAAGAGATTTTCTGTCACTTTACAAAATAACAGTAATAAAAATCTGTCTGCAACTTCACATCTAAAATGCTAAAGTAGATTCTTATTTTCTCAATACAATCTAGTCATAGGACTTTTCTTGTCCTTCTATTGGGCTCTATACTCTATTATCAAAAAAGGTCTTCAAGCTTCTATGCTCGGTAATCACTATGTAGCATCCTTGTGCTTACACTTTCCCACATGCATTGTTTATCAACAGTTCCTTATTTATAAACAATTTGCCAACCACTTAATCTCCTTGATCACATTTCCCATGATCAATCATAGCCATCAGATCTTCAAACTTGACCAGGTTCAATGTATCCTTCGATCTGAAAACATTTTACCCCGCCTTGGAACTTGCATACATTTCTTGGAACTTGTGCTAGGGTATTGCAGTTCAATCTGAGCTATAGATCTTCCTGCCGATCTTCCTTTGCCATAGATTCTTTAACAAACTTCATACACATTGTAACAATCATTTAATCATAACCAGCTCATCAGCTTCCTTCATTAATTAATGCTTTTATTCATTCAATGCATTCTGTTACAGCTCGGTTGTAACTTGGTAAATACTAAACTTCACTCAATAGACATTCCACCTTCATTAACCGATAGTGATAACCTTAGGGTTTACCGACTAGGTTCCTTAGGGTTTATCGACTAGGTTCTTTGCTCAGTAACATAGTATAGTATTAACCTTTCAAACAATAGCATATGTAGGATATCAAAAAAAAATCTAAACATCATGATCTCATCATTGTCTAACTCGATAATATTTGCCCATTGAATAACTTATTCCTCCCCTTATTCATCACATTCTTTCTATGTCTTTTACCGACATCTTTATACTCACCAAATCATACTTCTTAAGATATGGCAACATCATACTGAATTAGAAAATCAATTTCTTGACATCAATGAAAAAATAATAATAATAAGACAGTAAACATCCTTAATCAGTTATATCCATAATCATCAACAACCTTCTCAATATCCTTATTGAAATGCCAACAATCTCTTATTGTAATTGGATTGCCAACAATCTCCCTTTGTCTGTTATAATGCCAAAACATATAATTCCTCTATCATCGCATGATCCCCTTCCATCTCATGACCCAATCACCCCTCCCACTCCATCTCATGATACCCTCCCTAGTTAAGATCAAAGTATCCCTTCATCTCCATGTCATGATCCCAATCCATCTAAAGATCCTAATCTTCCTTCCACATCTCATCCCCCTCAAAATGGACTCGCATCTTGTTTCTAAAATAATAAGGGTCCTCAAGATGTTGGTACATCCTCTATTCTTCCTAAATCCAAATTTCCCTCATACAAATCAAAATCCTGTTATCTGTCATCTTCCGCATCCATTTTGGGACCCTACGTTCCAAAGTTAAACCCTTCATTCCTTCAATCCATTTTGGGCCCCTATGTTATGATGATCAATCCTCCATCTCTTGCATCCATATTGGGTCCTTGCATCCCTCCATCCACCACTCCATCACCTCAAATAATTCCTAAGCAAGATTAACAAAGGCACACATCCTTGGATGCCTCCCAACACTCTCTTTCCACCATCCCATCCATAAAATCCATCAATCCTTCATCCTCATGCACCCATCCCATTGCTATTGGAAGCAATTTGGATGCCCAATCTAAAAATAATAAATCTCAAAATCCACAAAAATCAAAGGATCAACATGTCCCCTCAAAACGACATGCTCAAAAGAAAAATGTGATCTGAAAGAAAGAAAAATCAAAAAGGCCACAAAGGCCCCAAAAGAAAAACTCAAAAACTATGTGGATTCCCAAAGAAGCAATGCATCCCAAAGTAAAATCAAAATTGGCATCCAAACTTCATAAGTTCTCCAATCCAAAAGCTCCATCCATTCATAAGTTCTCCAATCCTCCATCTTCAAAATCCATTTTGGGTCCCTATGTCCCCAAATCCACCATCCCAAATCCATCATCCCCTTCTTCTATTTTGGGTCATCATTTCCCAAAATCTACACTTTATCCCCCATCTAATTCAAAACACTCTCCCCCACTACTCCACCACCCTTCAAGGTGTGTGCCAATGTTGATCTTCTCCAAATTCTTCAAAACCCCATCCATTATCCACCATCCATTTTTCACAATCCCATTTCGTTAGTCCAATCCTTTCCAAATCCTTATCTTCCATCCCCTATCCATTTCATCTCCCCAACTATTGTTACCAACATCTATGAGCATACCTCTAGTTCAAAGAAATACTAAGGGATACCATCTATGGAACTAGATGCTTGAGTCATCCCTTCCTCCTTCACGCATCCACTATCTTCCATATACACTCATCCTTACCCTTCTCCATCCAAACTATTTCAAAAAAATTTTAAAAAAAATTCAAAAAAAAAAAAGAAAAAAGTAAAGAAAAATAATTTCATCCAATGGTGAAAACCACTTCTTGTGGTGCCTTGGGTAAGTACCATGATGAAAACTTGGCAAACAAGCGTCATGTGTAATCCCCTCATCCCCTTGCACTCTACACTTGGGGGTAAGCTTCATCCACACAATCCTCCCATCCATCTATATCATATCTAAGTCCATTCTCCTTTCCTATCTTTGATCTTGACTGTCCTATTCATATCCTCCATCTCATATCCCTCATCCTATCAAAATAAATCCTCCATTCCTATCTTTCATCAGAGGCAAAACAATGTATATGCATGCATGCTTTGGAGCACACAATCCTTAAATCCTCTACCATACATATCCATTACATATTATCCTCCCACCTCATACATCTTTATTCACCATTCATTGCATCCTTAATTCCACTACCTCTAGTGTGCAGCATTACACTCCTTTGCAGCATAGTCCTTGGGTCTCCATCATCCTACCCTCCAGTTCTCCATGTCATATACATATCCATCCACTCCATCCATCTATCTCCTATCTAAACAATAACTCCCTCCTTTCATTCATCCATCCTCTTACCCACCCATTGGTTCTCCCTTGTCATTGGTTCTACTCAATCAAATCCTATCCACCAATCCACCCCATCCTATCCAATTTCTAATCCAATCCTATCTTATCCAATTATATTCTCCATCTCTTCCAATTCAATCATTAATACCATCCTCAATCCAATCCTATTCAATCATCCATCCCCTTTTTTTCATCCTATCTAATCATTTATCCTTCTTCCAATCCTATCCAATCCATCAAACGGAGCTTTCCCCATCTACCTAAGCTCACATTAACTTGTGCCTAATCCAAGCACCCATCTATACTACACTAATCAAATCCAAGTGCCAATCCTATCATCTGCAGATCTTGCACATCCAACTTCTCTTTTCTCATCCATCAATCTATCCACACCCTGCTCATTGGAATGAATCCTTCCCATGTCTGGCAATTCATCCAAATCCATCACCTACCCATTAGGATGCCTCCTTCCCTAGTCCGACAATTTATCCAAATCCATGTTCTACTCTCGGCAAGAGATGTCAGTTGGTCATGTGCATGTTGTTTGCATGCTTGAGCTTTTCGCTTTGATTTCATCTTGTGTCCTAGGACTATACTTGTTCAGGACTACCTTGATCATCCTATATCTTGGTATGTCTTGGTTGGTGTATAATGGGGCATAGTTTTCATAGCATGGTTTGTTTAAAGGTCTTCCTTGTATGAACTGGCAACCTTGTATTAGTGTTTATCAACACTTGCATGATTGTGTGCAAGGCATTCCTATTTGACTGAGCGTCAGTCCACACCTCAGATCTTCATATCATCCTGGTTCTTATAATCAGTGGTGTAGACTATCCATGGCAAAATTAAATCTAGGTTTCCTCTTTATATTTTCTCAACAAGAAATCCAATCCATTTATCATTTCTTTGTCTCATTTCATTCACAACACTCCAACTCATCCTACTTCCCTCTTTCATTATCTTCATCCTTTCATCACTTATTCTTCAAATTCCTTTTCGAGAGCACACCCATGTTCTTCGAATTCGCATGTCCTCTCGAGGGGGCATACCACTGCTTCCTTGTCATCCTTACTCCTCATCATTCTTCCTCATCTCATTACTGGGGCATCGTGCTACTAGTCCTTATCCTTTTCTTCATCTCATGACTAGGGCATCATGCTACTAGTCCTTATCCTTTTCTTCCACTATGTTTTATTCTTCTTTGATATAACTTCATTTCACGACGCTATATCAAAGAGGGGCAAAATGTAGACACCTAAAATTAATATTTGATTAATTTAATCCTATCAACATAATTAATTAGTTTAATTGTGTTATCCTTATTCCTCTCAGAATCAATTAAATCTAGTTTAATTAATCCTGTCACTATTGTCCAATAATTAACTTATCAAATAACTAAATTATTCCCCTATTCCTCTAAAGTCCCCTCCAATAATCATTTCCTCTAAACCCAATCAGTTAATTAATTCTAATTAATTAACCTAGTCATGTGATTCCTACAAATCACTTTTCCTAATATCATTAGCCTAATTAATCCTTCTAGAATCTCTCATAATCATGCTTATCATTATCCCTCAATTTTTAATTCCCACTCATGTCACATCAACATTGAGTCTCTCAAATAAATTCAAATTTCTTTGAATCCCTCAATGCATCCTTATTTTGGAATTTTTAATTCCTCATATTTGAAATTCAAATTTCTCCCCCCTTTTTCCAAGGAATTTTATATTCTTGTTTATTTTCCCAAGGCGCTCTTGATCCATGCCTTCTATCTAAAATAAATCTAAACCCTTCATGATCAAATCAATCTTGGCCCTCCATTGGCCTTCTCCAATCTATAAATTGGAGCCTATTCCCCTCACAAATCATCCACTTCTCATACATTGTCATGCTTCCTATTTCTTCTCTCATCCTCTTCATAATCCTCTATCAAATCCATCCATCCTTAATCTTTCAATCCAAATCCAATCCAACAATCCACTTACCTTGTTGAGAATTTGGAGAGCATTCCACATCCATCAAGAAGGAGCCCATCCAATCAAGTTGAACAAAGGTGCTATTCAACTTCACCGAAGGCTCAATTTGAGGAAGAGGTAAAATAGAAAAGGTATAAAATGATCTTTTGATGTTTTATGGCTTTCTTGTTTATTTCATTGTCATTTTGATCATTTGACCTTTCATTCTATTTTCCCCTCTTCAGATCCTATTTTTATTAATCTAGATGATGATAATGTTGTTCATGCTAACAATGTTGATTCTGATGATTTTGATGATATGTATGAACTTGTTGAGATTAATCATGAGTTATCTTCACATTTTCAAAAGAACTAACCCTAGCTTCTAGTGAAAAACAAAATTATTCATCATTAGAACATGGTCTCCTCTTGCATCTTTTCTTACATCCCAAAATGATGTTTATCAAGATTAGGGGGTGGATGATTTTCTTAAAAAGCTTCATTCATGTCCCAGATTCTCTTTTGTTTGTTTTCCTATTTGTAATGTGCTTCCCCTATGAGGTCCTACTTGATATATTTTTTTTGTGTTATGTTAGGTTCTCTTTGGATGACCCTTGTTACTTTGTTTGTGCAAGGTAATAAAGAGGTTAAATCCATTGTGATATCCCTCTATTTGAATCACAATTCTTCTATATGTTGTACCTTATGTTTTCTACTTAGGGACAATGCAAAGCATTGGGATCTCTTTTTGGTCTCTTCCATGTTGACTCAAAAAGATGTTTGTTTGTTTTCTCTTGTGTTCTTCTTCCATTATGTTTGTAGTTCCGCTACTTTTTTGGGATGAGGTCAATTGAATAACAAATATTTTTGATATCCATTATTTATCATAAGAGCATACTAACCCTAGTGTTAGTGAATCCCTTTTGTGATTTTTACTATATTTTTTGTGACTATTATCCTTTTATTTTTCCTTTCTTAGGGGCATTTTTTAGTACCCCTCCATGCTTTTTATTTAGATATTATTACTTTGACTTGTTAGACTATGTTTGACTCATTATGTGTGGTTTATTCTATTGGTGTTTGCGTGTGTGGATATAGTCATGTGATCCATTTTATTGGACTATTTTACTATGCTTATATGTTTTAGGATATGATTACTATTATATTGTATCTAAGATAGACATATTGATGTTAGTAATGATATACTTATGACTTTGATATATATTGTTGATTTATTATGATGCTTTATGATGTGTTAATCTATGATCAAATATTATTATTTGGATTTGATGATTGGTTATTGATAATGTGTGGAAGAAATGTCTATCAATCAAATTGAATCATTGAAAGCTAATTAAGAGAAAGAAAATCAAACCCGGATTCCTTGTGAATGCCCCATTGTCCTCTATCTCCAAGGATTTATTTGGTCATTTTCTCTCAAATTTATGCACTTGTCACTTTCTAAATGACAACCTAGAGAATGAGATTATATTCAAATGCAAGAAACTTTCCTACAATTATATGAGATTAAATTATATGATATGCAAGATTGATTATGCATGATTATACTAAATATTTCATTGATCTTTGATAAATTTTGATACTATGTTAAATGCTATGCTATATGCTATGATAAATGCTAAAGATTTCCAAAATGCTTAAATGAGAAATGCTTAATGTTCCTAATTTGTGCCAATGGGTTACTAGTTAATGTGGATCTTAATTTGTGCAGATGATGATCTATTTATAGATTTTTTGAGGCTCATCTCCTAGGTGGCAAAGATGGATGGATGGGATTCGATTTGAGAGGATGAATGGCTGGAGATGGATTAGTTAGAGAAATTTGTGGACAATGCTTCCTTAAAGGGGAAACAAAGGATATGTGGAGGATGGAGAAGCAAAAGGAATGCCAAGTGTCTCTCCAAGTTTATTGGATTCGTTGAAGACATTTGTTCAATTAAATATCTGAGAATATTTAATTCATGAGATACACACTGATGTCACAATTCTATTGAGAATGGGTGTCTCACTTACTGGTTGAAATCTCAATCAGATTGCATTTTGGCTCTGCATTGATCAATTAAATGAGACTTTGGATATGTCTTGGCAAAATCAGAGATCAATTCGGTGAGACTCTAAAGCAGTTTGGGTGACATTGGATAGAGGAGTTATTTTTGTGAAGTCATATTTATGTCTCACCAAACTCGCATGTCACAGCGATAAAGGTTTCGGGTTTCAATGAGATGTTGAAGTAGTCTTGGTGAAAATAATGGATTTCGATGTGATACTAATGTTCGGTGAGACTCCTCAAGCCAGTAGTCCAAGGCATGTTGTCATGGTGATAAGTTATATTTCAGTGAGTCTTTGATGTGGTCTTGGCGAAAATAGCATTTTGATGTTCACTTTGCGATTTGACAAGACTCTTCAAGCTTGTAGTCAAATTTGCATTGTCATGGTGATGAGCTAGATTTTGGTGAGACTTTGGAGTGGTCTTGGCAAAAGAGACTATTTCGATGTGACAAATGATTGGTCTTGTTGATAAGCTAAAAATATTTTGATATGACCTAGGGTTTCAATAAGACATCCAAATGAGTTCAAGGAAGTCTCATTTTGTGGCAATAAGATCATTTTAGTATAGCAATTGATTGGTCTTTCCGATAGAAGTCCCTTATTGCGGAGTTCACTAAGATGGATTGGGTGAATGATTGAAGTTGGGGATCTCTCTGATATCAGTAAGACAAATGCGAAGTCTTAGAAACCCAATAGGATTTCTATTACGTGATTGATGAGTCCTAGTGACATGATATGATTTCAATGTGACATCAATGTTCGCATAGACTTTTCGAGGAGATTGTTGAGGTCATCCTCTCATGCTAATAAGACAATTTCAATGAGATATTAGGTTAGTCTTGGTGATAAGTTCCTTTTCGGCATGACATTATAGTTTGGTAAGATAGTTCAAAGAGCTATCCAAAGGCATGTTCTTAGGCCAATAAGACCACATTGATGAGATTGTGCATCTGTCTTGGGAAAAATTGATGGTTTCAGCAAGACATCAGAGTTTGATGAGACTTGTCGAGGCTACAAAAGTAATGTTCTTAGGCCAATGAAGACCATATTGATAAGACTATTGTGTGGTCTTGGTGAAAAGTTGATTTCAATGAGAGTTTGTAGTTTGATGAGACATGTAAAGGAGGCTGCAAAAGTTTTGGATCTTGCCAATAGGCCATGAGATGAAGTGAGGACCATGTTTGACCCATGTTGACCTTCCTGAGATGTTTGATGATGATTAATTGAACTGTATGATTGGTCCAAGCTAGAGCTTTGTTGTGAAATTCTCTCAAGTTAATTTTTAGGTTTATATAGATGATATTGATTCTTATGGATTTTATGTAGAATAGATTTTTACTACATTATTTGCTTTGGAATTATGGTGAAAGGAATGATTTCATATTACTCATTTGTGAGCTCCATAAGATGTCATGATTTCCTTTCACTATATATGTGTGTGTATGTATATGTATATGTATATGTATATGTATGTTTGCATACAATACATTTTTTGCAGGTTGTAGGTACGAGACATCAACTCCACCTAGTCCCACAAGTTTGAGCGTGTCTTTAAATCCCAATGGTGGTATAGGAGATAGTACAAGGCCCAAAATATATCTAGCCCTAACCATTGTCCTAACCTAGGGACAATTATTTAGTTAATTTCCTAAGTATCCTTTTCCTTCCCTTCTTCTCTAGTTTCATCTTCCCTTTTTCCTGTTAGCTGATTCATCAGATTCATATCTAGCCAATTTGTCAAAGTCTTTAGAAATGTCTTCATCAACCTTCACATTTGCACTTTCAACAATCTTGTTCAATTTCTCATTGTAACATCGGTATGCCTTGCTCCTTACAAAATATCCTAGGAATATTCCTTCATCTGCTCTGCTATCAAATTTTCTAAGATTATCTTCATCTCTCTGGATATAGCACTTTCTTACAAATACCTTGAAATATTGCATTGTCAGATTTCTTCCATGCCATAGCTCATAGGTGTCTTTCCATGTCTTTTCCAGTAAATAATTATGTATATTATTGTGTGAATTGCTTCTCTCCAATAGACTTTCAAGAGTTTTTCTCCTTTGATCATAGTTTTTGGTTGCCTCTCATATAGTTTGATTCATCATTTTCACTACACCATTTTGTTGTGGTGTCATAGGGGCAGACAATTGCCTTCTAATACCATGATTTTCACAAGAGTTGTTAAACTCATAAAAAGTAAATTATCCTCCTCTATCAGACCTCAAACACTTAATCTTTCTATCAACTTCATTTTCAACTCTAGCTATGAATATCTTGAATTTTTCTAATGCTTCTTGTAGACGTCTATAATTAATTAAATTATTTATACTTAATTAATTTATCCTTTCTACATACTTAATTTATTTAATTATGTTATTCTCATTCCTCTAGAAGTAATTTTATTTTATTTAATTAATCTTGTAACTATAGTCCAATAATTGATTTATCAAATAAATAAATCATTCCCCTATTCTTCTAAAGTCGCCCAAATAATTAATTCTCCTAAGTACTTCTAATCCTCACTTAAACTAATTAATTCTTTTAGAAGCCTGATTGTCATTATTCCTCAATTTTAAATTCCTCCACGCATTCTCTCTCCTCATGTCACATCCTCCTAACTTATCCACTTCCTCTCTAATCCCTCCTCTTAATCATTTGCACAACCCTAATTACCATGATTAGGAGAAAAGTCAACTCCTTGCCATAAATGGCTTTCCCCTCTCACCTTCCAAACCTTAAATGCACCAACTTTGGTCATTTCAATAATTTCAAATTCTTCCAATTCCCAATGCTCCCTCACTTCACAAGGAATTTTTAATCCCTTTTCTCTTCCCTTTCTCCCATGCAATCCTTTATTTTGGAATTTTATATTCCCTTGTCCCTTCCCAAGGAATTTTAAATTCATTTTATTCTTCTAATGTTCATTGGGGACTCTTCCCTATGCACCTTGAGGGATGTGGGGACAAGAAATGCCTTTATGGAAAATCTCTTGGATCCCACACCTTGTCCTTTCAATCCCTTCCATCATTTTCCTTCAATCCTCACCCTTCATTCCAAATCAATCTTGGCCCTTCATTTTCATCCTCTAAAATCTACAAATTGGGATATCCTCCCCTCATTCCATCATCCATATTTTGTGCAATTTCTTGTTGTTAGTATAAACTTAGGATCATAGCCATTGTATTCCCACTATAGTTAAATTTTCCCTCCACACATAGCCATTTCCAATCATTCATCTAGTCACCAATTTAGCTATTTTTGTTGTGTTGTTGAGAGCAATCCACACCTAATCTTGGAGCCAATCCAAACCAGTTGAAGAGAGGCACATCTTCAACTTCACCAAAGGCTCAATCTAAGGGAAGAGAAGAAGGTATAAGAGCTTATTTGTATTTTTTTTATGATTTTAAGTGGATTTATGAATATTATATGCATTTTATTCCTCTAACCATTTTCTCGCCTTCATTTTGGCACGCCTGGTGGGACCCACGTCCCTTTAACCATTCATTTTTACAAGTTTTTGTGAAGTTTTTAGTTGCAGGTTCCAGTTTGATGTCTCTATCTACAAAACAATGTCTTTGCATCCCTTGGATCGATGTCTCTGCTCTGCTTTGATGCCTATGCTTTAATTCTAAAAAAAATTCCCACCTTGTTTGTAGGTTTCGTCAATTGGCATCTGTGTTCTGCACTTTGACGTCTCTTCCACTTAGTGTCTTTAGACACTTTTCTTGAGCATTTTGCAATTTTAATAATTTAGAAACACAAAAACAATTAAAAAAATCCCTTAAAAATTAAAAAATTTATTAGTTAGGCAATTCACAATTTCTGGTATTTAGATTTTCTAGAATAAATTTGAATTTTAAGTTAATCTAGTAGTTTTTTGGGCTAATCAATGCTTCTACATCTACACAAATGGGGGACGTCTGTGCTCTGATTCGGTGTCTGTGCTGGACATAGTTCTTGCCCATTTTTCAAATTTCAAAATTTGAATTTTGTAATAATCATTTTTTCTACAATAGTGCTTTGATGTCTGCACAAACAAGCAATGTTTGTGCTTTACTTTTCACATCTCCACAGGTAATTTATTCACAGTCGGTTTTAAACTTAAATTTTAAAAAAAATTCCCGCTTCTACATTTTCAATTTATAGTCTCAGGCCTTACATCAGTGTCTGCTTAGATGTTTAACATCTATGAAAACATTCAACATTTGCGTCTATGCTTCGGTGTCTGCACCAAGGTAGGTAGAATTTTGTGTTATTAATCCAAATTTGAGTTTTTCAAGTTTCTTTCACTTGTCCAAGACATTTTACTAAACTACTAGCCTGTCTTTCTACAACGCTTTTGTCGAAGATATCATTTTCTCACTAGTAGTAGTTTATTTTGTTGCATTTCTAGATGAGAAAATCTCTATCATGTGGGACTAAAATTAACATATGTCTTATGTGCTTGGTGTGCTTGCACTTGTGTAGGGTGGACCCACCGTCACACCTATTATCGTCTCCCCTTGCCTTTATGGACCTTGGATGATGAGAAAGATAATTGACAATACCTCATTTTTCTTTTATAATCAAGGGCTATTCTTGATTAGGGATTTCATCACCCCACAAGGGTAGTTCAAATTGGTACACGTTGGGGATATCGACTCTCTCAGCATGATCTCAAGCGGGTTTTCTGAGCCACTATATAAATATGTCGGTCGGGTAGCTGAAGTGGTGAGTGAATTTGACATATGTGGAGGCCCCCTCTACACCAATAAGCTCATTTAAAGCCTTAAGTTGCTTGCTTTGAGAATTCTTCATTGGATTGGTGACCCCTTAGAGTTACACTAAGAACCTTGTTGCAGTAGCCAAAATCCCACATTTGATGGTGCGCGAGATGCGGATCATACCCCAAAGTTAACTCTCATGTACCCACTCATGATGAGATAGGAATTCCCCATATAATAGATCTTCGGATCTTCGGGATGAGAGAATCAGGTATGCCCAAGAAGTGATTGCGTTGTAAGGGGGAGTCAGTGCTACCAGAATCGCTTTGTGCGAGAGACCTATCAAGTGGTTTCCAATTTCCAACCTAAGTTGTATGATTGATGTATGTCTTCATTTTGTGTAATACTATTTAAATTTGTTTGGGCTAATCTAGGCCCCCAATCACTCTTATGCTTGTCATTAAGAGTTGTCCTTGGCCACTGTGCATTCATTGTCTAATATATTCTTGCCAATAGTCACCTATCAAACACTTGCCTAAATTGACCAAGTTTGACTAGCTTCCGATCAAAATTTTATGTCAAAACTATCAAAGCCTATCCTTCAGTGTCTCTACCTTATCAATTCTAAGTTTCAGTGTCTCTGCCTTCACTATTTCTATGTCTCTGCCCTGTCCAGATTTCCAATCAGTTTTATTCATGCATCAACTCAAGCATCCAAAAAGGTCCATATATCATCAAGTCAAGAAGAAGAAACCAAGTTACAAACAACTCTTCAAGCGTCAAAAAATTTTATACATCAATCAAAAACTCTTTTTGAAACATAGGACCTTTTTATATCATTTTTATTATTATCTCCATGATCATAACAATGAGTTTGATGAGAGTCTTTGACAGAATGTGCTTTCCATCAGAGGTCAGACTTGTCACAATCTATCAATAGGGGAGGTCGTATCCCTTTGTCCAATTCACCTTTTGCGCTAATCAACTATTGAGTCTTTGTCCATCTAGGGTGACCTTACATTTCATCACATTTTCCTTTCTTCAACCACTTTCCTTTCTCTCATAATCATCATTTTCACTTTCAACCTTTAAAGGACTTAGAATAATCAATCAATTCCAATCCAATCAATCAATTCATCCAAATCAATCAATTAACTAATCTCATTCCAAGGTTAGAACTTTTTAAAACTTTGATTTAGACCCCCATCTTTAAAAAATTAATCAATTGGCTTTCGTGCTTGGGAAATAATCTCCCCCAAGTACCCTTTTCATATAATTTTGGGTTGATCAAAACCCTTATCCTTTGTCTTATTTTTTCTTAGGGACATTAGTCTACCCTAAGTAGAAGAGGACTTGATCAATATCATGAGGTCTAAATTTGTACCCAACTTCGTTGTCACCTTTCTTGTGATTGTGTCACCAATCCCACCTAAAATCCTAATCCAAGGACTAAGGTGTCATCCTAATCAAATCAATCTCGAAATCAAATCAAAACTGGCTAAGTCCTCCCATCATCATTCCCAACATCTATCAATTCCTTCCCCAAGATTACTTGTGTATGGTTCTGACTCACTCACAAAAAGTGAAAATGGCTACCAAAGGCAATGAGATACCTGAGACTAGTTACCATTTCGATCAAGATCCACAAGAGGAACAACTTGTTGATCAACCTCATCTTTCTTCGTGTGTCCAATCTTTTGTCGACAATCCTTACAATCAAGACATGATGGAAAGTTTTTTCAAACATAATCCACATGGGCTTGTAGCTCATCTCATCACTCAAGGGCTACACTTGCCCCCAAGATTTGACCAGTCTATCCTTGATAGACAACTAGAAGGTGACCTCATAGATCAACCTGTTTTTGATGTCATTCTTCATCCACACCCACAACTTATTTACCCCTTATTTACAATAGCAGCATTACATCAATGAGCTCATTAACCACAAGTATAGAACCAATGCGTTCATGCTTGGATCTCAGATATCCACAAAGAAAATAGTCCTAAGAAGCTTAAGACAGTATTTATGATTAAATAAAAATGCAGTCATGAGTTACACACCTAAAGGTGAAAGGATGGTGCCATTATTTAATACTTGCAACCTAAGACAAGGGAAATAAAGACAAAGCAAAATACATTACAAGATAGTCATCAATGATCTTCATAGAGGAAGATGTTTTGAGCTAACTTGATGGTAACTGTTGGATTTCAAAGAATGACAAAATTCATGATAGCAAATACCCAGATGATGGATATAAAGTAGTCACATTGAATAAGCTTTCCAAATTGACATTGTCACAAAGCAACAGAAGACTATTAAAGATTAGATATAAAGGCTGCCAAGGATATAGTTTTTAGTAATCATAAGAGAATAGATGAGTAGCCTCACGACTTGAGCATCTTTCAAGAAAGACCAACCATCATGCAACAGTAAACACAGTCTTCTATGTATAAAATAAATCACTATCAAAGACTAAGAATACAATGACTTTAGTTCACTATCAAAATAATTATTGTAACAGATAACATCAACTTCAAGGGCCTTGTTTGCATTCACAAAGCAATCCTCAAATGCATTGAACCCATGAATAAGAAGTAAGACATTCAACAAAGGAACCAACCACTGCAAAAATAGTTAAAGCATCAACTAGGCCATCGATGAAGAACTCTCAATTCACAGTGACGAATAGAAAGATATCATATACAAAGAACAATCACAATGACCATGAAGGGAATTTTAGTTCAAAAAACCCTAATATTTTACAAGCGAAGTTTCCATAGGCTTTTCTTCTTCAAACAAAGAGAATGGCATGATAGCAGGAAGAAATAAACTCACTGAGCAAAAAAGTCTAGAATAAGCATCCCAATTCAAACCCTATTCAAGCTTGAGCCAAGAAATCCATGCATGACATCCAAAGGATAGCTTCTCAGTGAAAGCAAATAATAATGAGATGATCCAATGCTTTTAGGGTTTGGGCCCCTTTTGTGTTTCATGCCCTAGTTTGTTCGAATGGGCTTTATTTGTTTCCTTTTTGTTTTTTTCATAAAAACAAAATAATGCATGTGAAGCCCTAATATAAAGGGGGAGATCTTTAATAAAGCTCTTTATTTTTATTTTTGCTTTCATTTATTCTAAATCATAAAAAGAAAAGATAAAAAATAAAAAGCTAATATTTATATTAGATTTAATATTTTATTTAACTATTTATTGAAATATACATTATTTCAATAAATATTAAATTAAAAAATTTAAAGGGTAAATGGAAATTAATATTTTTATTCTAGCACTTAATTAAAACAAATTGTTTTAATTAAGTGTTAAAATAAAATTATTTTAAAAGGGGAAAAAGGGAAAAATAATTTCCTCTTCATGCAGAAATCCAATGGGAAAGATATCCTTTTCAATGCTATTTTTGGGCAGTGTGCAATCATGCATACATTTTCAGAGCGAAGTTTCTATCAGGGGCTATATTTAACAGTTCATTATGCAATTTTCAGAAATGGAGTGCAAGTAGAGGGGTACTTTTTCTTTCAATAAGCTATTATTAGCAACATTAGGCATCATGTAGATTTCAGAGAGGGAAACACTTTTTTAGGCTATTTTTGGCATCTAATGTAGCAGTCAGAGTTCTTCTTGCATGCTTTTTCTGTCAGGGAACTATTTTTAGCATCAAGGGTTATATTTTGTAGATTTTTGCATGCTTTTTGCATGCTTTTTTGGGAAAATTCACCCAAGGGTTTCTTCATGCAGATTCTAGGAGTTGTCTCCTATATATTATTGTCTCTTCTTCATTATTAGAGGTTCTCTCTCTTTCCTCAGCATGATTGTGGACTATTATTAGACCCTTTCATGCTCAAGGACAAGATTATAGCTCACATTTTTGAGTTTGTAACAACAACAATTCCTTTATTTTCAATAAAATAGCAACAGATTCCTTCTTGATACTTCTTGTCTAGTGTTGAATGAAAGATACTGATGATTTTCCTGTGATTTATTCTTTGAATCCTTTAATGTTGTCTCTTTCAAGCAGTATTATTTCAGGAGGATACATGGTTAATGCAAGTTATAGTTTGTGTTATCTGATTTGGATGGGTTTGTAGTTGTGAAGATAGTTTATTTTCTTTCGAGCAAGCTTTCTAATCAAGCCCTTTCTATTAAATATTTATGTATTCACATGTTCAATTGAGTTGTGAAACTTTCAAAGTTATTTGTTGAAGATTTTGTGGGTTAAGCAGTTGCAGATTTTAGAAGCAACATTTGGTGCATCACCTTGTAGGATAGGTTCAATTTCAGTATTCCTTCTATCCTTTTTCCCTACAGAAAGTTATTTGTAGGAGATTCATCAGACATGAAGCCGACCTAATCTCCGAAGGTCTACTTTCATGATGGGCATACCCACAAACCTAAAAGTATTCCCATGTTTCACAAGATTGTGGAGCTTTCAATTTAGCATCACAAGTGCAATCCTTCTTGATAATAGTACTATGCAAAGTGAAGTATGCACGTAATATTGACCTAATCCAAAGTTAAGCACATTTGTATTTGGTAGTGGTTGTTGGATCAAGTTTTGCTAATTAACGTTTTGGTTTGGTGGCATTGCCTAAATTTTGTTCAAAGTATTTGATGAGAATGTGGCATATATTTGTGATACGATCATAGTAACCACGGGTTGGGAGACATTAATAACTTGTTTTATTTACGTTGGGTTAGTATATTTTTTATTTCTAAGATTTACTTACAACTCTTCCAAGCAACTTTATTCAGCACTGAAATAATGTTAACAGTGAAAGGTTGCATGTTAAAAAGTGTTTCTGTGTATTGCAAGCCCGATCTAAGTGGATCAAATTTATTGATGTTGTAAGCACCTTGAGATGTATTGACTAGAGGTGTGCTTGTAGCCAATTGTTGAGATATTGATTGTGCTTGGTAAAATCCTAGACCCTGTGTCACAGATTGACCTTGAGGTTCTTTTTTCAAGGACATATCAAAATTGATAGGAAGTTTGGCCCCATTTTGAGCTAGCAATAAGAAATAGTAATTGAAAAATGATGACATGAGTGAGTTCATGATAGCTATGACATGTGGGTCTTGAGACATCATATCAATTTCTTTCTAGGGTATTGTTGCCAAATCTTTCTAGATATAATCCATATAAAATCCATGCTCTGGGGGTGGCAGTAAGAATTCACTAGGAGGTTGGTAGGAATAGGAAGATGACCCTAGGTTCATATTGCAAGTAGGATTATAAGTAAGGTCAGATGTTGGGCCCATCTTTCTCTTATTTTTCAACCGTCTTTCAACTATTTTGGATTCCAAGTGTTGTGTTTATGTAGACTATTATCTTGTGTCAACTATGCAGGGTTCTAAGACTTGTCTAATGTTGGACTATTGAGGGTAAAAGATGACACTAGGAAAGAAAATTATGACAATATAAGCAACCTACACTATGCTTTTGTTAATTTTTTACCTTTTAAGGATGATCCTAAAACTAAGGAAATTAAAAAGACAATCTACATTTTTTTTGGTTTTTGGGATGATGATATTACCAAGAGAATGACACTGTTATTTTTTTAATAGTTTGGAAATACTTTGGAAAGATGCTTATAGATGCAAACCTAAGTAACTAGAAGAAAAATCTAGACCTTGAAATTGGGAGAATTAGGATGGAGGATTTGATAGTCTTACCCTTTACTAGAATGATGAGCTTAGGGATTTGACTATTGGTGAAAAGATATAAGATGATAACAAGGTTTGAATAATCCTAACATTAGTTACAATATTAATCTTAGACTCCCCTCCTAGGACTTCAAATCTAGTTTGAGGTACCGTGCAAGCTATGATATCCAAGACTTGGGATAGTGAATACTGAATGATCAAAGACAACTTATATTAAATACTTGAAGGATTAAAGATGTAACTTGGACCAAAATATAATTAAGGATAACAAATTTAACTAATGCAAAATACTAGCAAACGTAGAGGCATATCCTAAATGAAATGCGAAAATGTAAGTCTCAATGTTGTCAAAAGTTTGACACATATCCAAATTGAATGTTCTCTTACAAATTATGGACTCCCTAATTTTGATAGTTGAATATGTTATAGATTGTGGTGAATGTGTGGTAGATTAAGGCATGTATGGCATGATTTCTAGCATATGCAATAAAAAAATTGGCTTATGCATGAGAGATTTAAGTTTATGCAAAAGAGATTTAGCAAATGCATGATTTTGGCTTTTTCTTAGTTTTGGGCTCAAATTTGTTATCAGTTTGACAAGCAATCTAGAAAATAAATAATGTGGTTGGTTGTTGACTTGGAATGCATGACTCTCTTTGATGTGCACAGTCATAGGCCAAAAAAGCACATATTTTCACTTGTATAACACAAATGAAGACAATTCAAACACTCTTTACAACCTACATGTCAAGCATCATTATCGAAATGGATTAGGCCCACACTTGGTATCTCAAGGAGGTAGTGCATGGCATTGTTATCTTTCAAGAGAAGGATGGGTAGGGAGACCCAGAACTAGAGGCATAACCCAATCAACCTCATTTTGGAAGTTACAATTATCCTATGTAACCCAAAAACAATTGTCTCAACTTAAGGAGATACAAATGGTGAGTATCCTCAGGGCACGATGGGAATCCCATGCACCAATCTATTAAAAGACATAACAAGGCTTCTAATCAAAAAAAAATTTAGTTAGATTCAAGGACACCCACATACGTACATTTGGTGGTGAGGCACGTAGGTCTCTAGTCAACCCAACATGGATGTAAATCATATCCGAATTGACACCATCAACACGGTTAGCAGGTTTGGGCTATAAATTTCACTCTCACCCTTTTTATATAATATCCCAAACAAAATATTGCTCGAGGTCAAGCCAAGGGGTGATAAAATCCCTAAGGAAGCCTCTCCTATAAAAGAATCTTATGAGTTCTCTTGCACCCAAGTTCAATGGAGTCAAGGGGAGAGAATACTTTCATAAGATTCTGGGATAGACATCAAAAAGTGTGCAAAAGAACCAAATAGTCATACAAGAGTTCATATACCTTTAAGAAACTAAAATGTGAGCTAAATTATTAAGCATACAAGACATGAAAAAATCATGTTTTAAAGTCCTATAGTACATAGATTAGTAGTTTGATTTATCAAGCCTTCATCCCTCATTCACTACAATTGCTAAAAAAAATTATTAGTAACATGAGAGCCTTAACCTCAGAACAAAAAAATACAAAAAATAGAATCAAGAAGAAACAAGAGCGGAACTACAGAAGGTAAAATTTGGGATTTCACCTTCCAAATTTAAAAGTTGAATGTGTCATTAATTATAGTGCATGTGATACGTGATAATGCATATGTGGTATGTGATCACGAGTATACAATAGTCTTCCTAACTTATGTGGTGTCCTACTCTTCTTATGTAGCATTCTACTCAGCGTATGTGACACTGTGCTCGTCATATGTGATATTCGAGGATCTATAAAACACATGTTTTCATGTTAGGTTCACCAAATGCAATGACTAAAAATTTGGGGGAAATAGTCTGATAGAGATCTTATGAGCAACCACTAACACTAGATCAATCACAAATCAACTCCAATTGTTAGCACAATAAGGGAAGAATTAGAAATTCAACAAAAAAATAATCAAATAACATAAATTAAACTCAAAAAACATATGTCAAACACAATGCTCTTGCCTCCATTTCTCTTCTCTTCGTTGTGGCATATGATTGTAGTGGAAATACTTGTAGAGTGATCACAAGAATTTAAATAATATAGTTAATCATGATTGAAAATGAAGCTGAATTTATAGATTCTCAAGATTGACATCAATGATCAAGATTGATTTGATAGTAGAAAGATCAATGGTGGAGAACTATTGAGATAAAGTAGTTGGGAGATGATCACTCAATGTGACTGAATTGACTGTCAAGTTAACTAGTTAGACTGACTTAGTTAGTGGGTAGATGAGTTAGTCCGAAAAGGTGGTTTAAAGAAAGGTGGCTTAGAAGTTTGTGTTGCTTTAAAGTTGGGTCCTACCCTAGTGTGTGGGGATCCATATTGGACTTGTTCAACTATCCAAAGATATATTTTTGAGGTGACTTGTGGCATGTTGTTTAGTGGATCTACATGCTACCTTGTTTTCGACCTTCAAAGGACGATCGATGGCTTGTGAATTGTTCCTACCTAATTGGAAAGAAGTGTTAAGATTTTTTAGGTCCTCTCTATCTCCTAGATTGGACCACCTTCACCATAATTATATTTTGGTGGTTGATTTGATAGGACTTATGCTTGTGCGTTGTTTTGGCCAACCTAATTCATGTTTTGAATGAAGAAGATGATATATATGATGTTTAATGTGTGAGATAGTTTGTAGAAAAAGAGTGTGATGGGCCTACATGATTACATTATTTACAAAAGGCAAATATGACAAAGTTAGTGTGTGGTGATTATTGCAGAGATGGTTGCTTGACACAGAAGTTCAAGGACAACTTTACGTTTGGAGATTATTGGAGGTAGTATTCTTGAAAGACTAATTGTTGTTGATTCATATATTTATTCTATCTTTCTCTGGAGAAATGACCTTCATATTGCAAGCTTTGTATCTTGCCCTAGGGTTGTGGTCTCTAGCCTACAAGTCCTTTAGGGATCAGTGTGCTTCTTTGGCAGTCATACTAAAACTAAATTGTAATCATTTCATATATCGAGCATTAGTTGACTCCCACTGTGGTTTTTCCCTATTTGGTTTTTCCATGTAAATTTGGTGCTCTCTTGTGCATGATGTTTCATTCTTGTATCTTTCATTGTTTTTTATAAAATAAGGTTAAAGAGATTGTGGATTAATTAGTAATAAAGTTTAAGTATTAGGTCCAAATTGATTCACACCCCCTTTGAGTCCTAAGGTGTGTTAACAAATAGATGCACCTAGACTACAAAGTGATCAATATGCACACCATCAAGAATACATTTTATATCCCAATCATTGATTTATTATATAAATTTAATAAAGCTATATTTTTTGCAAAGCTAGATCTTAGATTAGGTTATCACCAAATTTAAATTAAGAAAGAGGATATTCCCTATACATTAAAATTCAAAAAAAAATTGCATAACAATTATAATATATCCAAATCAAATCAAATCAAATTCAAAGTAGGGTAGTAGCATCCTATAAGTGCTAATTCAAGCTTTTAAAATGATTAAACAAAGCATAAACAAAGATTTGATGAAATGCTTCATTTTCAAGCAAAAACTTCAAACAAAGAGACCTTTGAAAGAAATGAATGAAGACACTTCCCTTCCTCATTCCTAACCCAATGCAACTAATCTCATGCAATTCGGTGCTCAATTGCTCCCATAATGAACAAATCAATTTTCATCCAAAAGAGGGTTTATCTCCTCAATTTTCTCTCCAAAAGTATTATAAGCATAAAATGAATTTTATTTTCCCTTTTAACCCAAAAGCACTTTTCATATTTTGAAAATAAAAAAATTGAAATTATGCTTTTTAATTCCCAATTGATTTCATTTGCCCTAATTTACCAAGACACATAATTAACAAGTACTTGCAATTCATATTTCAATTCAACATTAAACTATGATTTAAACCCAAAAAGATAATTTTTCACATTTAAATTTGTAGAAAATATATAAAAAATACATAAAATTTTCAAGCATGGATTTACCGGATGACCACATAGGGGTTAGGGTTTTTGGAATGCTATTGGCCATGTTATTTAGAGGAAATGATGAAAATAACCTAAAATGAAACTAGAGTCAAACCGAGTACAAGAAGTAAGGCTAAACATTATGGCCAAAGTTACATCTCCTATATAATCACCATTGGAGTATGCTCAGACCTATGGAAGCACATGAAGTCATACCCTACACCTACAACCACTTAACACACATGTTTAGTATACCTAATCAATATACATATCAATAGTCGAAGCATCAAATAATCATCCAATGGGATCTAACCACGTATCCATAATTTGATTTCATTACAATCATGATAGACTTTGATTACAACATCAATATTTATGTACATAACCATAAACGGAAACATATTAATAATAACTCAAGAAAAGCCTGCAACACATAATCATATTTCAAGAAATATCCCCATAAATAGATTTATCCAATAATTGCATCAAAATGTGATCACCTGGCATCACAACATACATCTAGTGCAAAAACATTGTATATCTCAAACTAGGAATAGGTAAGAATTACATTTGTAATATGTAGGTTGAAGGAGACTCAATGAGGATAATAAATGTTACTTGATAGACAGGATCACCAAATTAGAAGATAAATAAAAAAGTATCAAATGCAAAAAAATGAATGGATCTGATAGAAGCTTTCACAATACTTCATATATACAAAGGGATCAATAGAAAGATAAATTTTAAGTTGATATGTCTTTGGCAATAACAAAGTATTTATAATGGATAATAAGCCTAGGAATTAGGATTCTTTTGAGATCATGTTAAACCTATAGTTATATTATCATATCATTCAATTGGAATTTTTAATAACTCCAAATGGATAATAATCCATGCCCTCTAGATATCAATGGTTTGTAAGAAATGTGTCATTTAATTATGATCTATGGTCGTATTCATCTCGAGCATGTGATCTAATTATGAAAAATATTTAACCAAGATCCCAATACTTTCACATAATAGTGATATCATTAGAAAGATGGGGTGTTCTTGTAAGCATCTTCACCTCACTCTTCAAATCTATTATCTCTTTTGCTCTACTCAAAACTATACAATGGCTTTCATTTTCAAATTATGGATATTAATGTTAGGTTAATCTCAAAGAAATGGAGGGTCATATTTTTGGAGTATATTTTTGACTTATGATTGAAGAATAATTTCAATATGAAAGCCATAATCATGGATCATCCACACAAACTATTTTTAGAAGAGGGGTCCTTTATTATTCATCATAAATATCAAGTAAATGTACACTTTTTTTTAATGTTGGTGGACAATGGTCTTTTGCCCGATTTGAAAGTAGTGGTACAAGGGTTGGAAATTATTTTACAAGAGGCTATGTTAAGGCTAAAGTTAAAGGCTATACAAATAAATGACAAGGTGATTATGGGATCATGGACATCTTTCATCATCCCAACAATTCGTCTTTCTAAAGAATAACATAGACACAAAGCAATCACTAGTATAACTTTTATAAAATGTGATTTGTGTGTCACTCCTACCATAATATTTGACTAGTCATTTGCAATTATGGAAAAGGTAGTGGAGGATGAAGTTGAGTATGCAACAAGTGGTGTGCTTTGAATTTATTCAATTGTAGGGTTATTCTAAACTATATGGTCACCATGTCTTATATATGACTTTTATAAATATTAGCCAGTATGTTCTTACAACTATGTATGGTCATCTATCATAAATTGCTAACTCAATAAATGGTATCTTTTAAACCTACCCCTTTCTTAAGGTTTTGTAATCTCATGCCCACTTGATATGGAATAGCACATATGATTTTATTCTTATATTTTAATATAATAGGAGTGAGCAAGACCCCATTTGACTAAACTAAAAATGTTACTATATAGGGGAAAGGACCCTATATCTGAACACCTTGATTTCATGTCTCTCAAAATCATGCAACAATTTTAACATGACTCATTTTTTTATAGCAATTGAGTTGGCAAGTTATCTACTTATATATAATCCTATAAGTTCAGATGATCAAATATGATACACAATCAACATGATTTTTGTTGAGGTGACATATAAGAACTAAAATAGGTTAAACTGGTAGTTATGCTTTAAGTTATAAAAATTGTGTGTTATGTCATGTTTTGATGGTGTGTTGATGTGGCATTAGGTGATTCATTACTTTTTGGATCAAATGAGCATATTTTGTTTAGTTAATTGTAATAGTGTTCAACAATAACAACCTTAAAGTCATTACTAAAAATATTATTCCATTAAAAATATTAGACTAAAAATCTACAAATGCTATAAAAAATATTGGAACCTACTCAAATATTAAATCGTTTCCCTTAAATAACCTAAATACATTAAAAAAAATGTTATATCAATACAAAAAATATGACATGTCACATCTATAACCTCTCACCATCCTAAACATCACAAAAATATCATAAACATAGCTTTAAAATAAATGTTTAACATCATGTTCAGATGTAGAATTAAGGGAAAAAATGTTTTTAAAGAAAGAATGTGATTAGGGTAAAAGTACAAAACTGTCTCATACTTTTGGTCAATTTATCAACACAAGTAAATTTAATTATTTTCAATTAAAAACCATTTTTTGTCAAACATATGGCCTAGCTACATTCAATCTAGCTAAGCTAGATATGAGTTGTAACTTTTTCAACTGGAAGTGTCCACTAAATACATATTTTGCACCATTATGGGACCAATTTACCAAAAAAAAAATATTTGAAAATTGTAAATTTATAAGTTTAGTTTTCAAAAATACAATTTCTTTATAATTGTCATCAACATCAAAATATAAGGTTTCAAACTCTTCCCTTGTACTAAAGGGTTCCTTCATTGCCTCAATTTCCTCATATGAAGATAGGAACTTGGTAATAGGTTGAATTTGGACATGGGATGAGCACTGCTAGATCAAACCCTGGGCTACCTCCTTCAACCCTGAACCATCCAGTGTGCATCAAATATGAGTGAGTCTTTCAAATCTTCCCTTACAATTATGGGAGAATTCTTGTTTCAAGGCCATTGGCGACTCTACTGGTCATTTTTTGAAGGTTGATGATTCCACTTCTTACATGGGGCATTCAAATTTTTCTTGCATTTTGATGGATAATGACATCTCCAAGCCTCTTCATGAGGATATGTTTGATGGTTGCTGATAGACATTGGACTCAACAATTGGATTATGAGAGGATCCCTTTACGATGTCGGTGTTGCTTCACTACTCGACATTTGGCTTTTGATTGTTTTATTTCACATCACAAGGGTCCTACTACTACATAGGAGAATGTTAATGGTGGTCACTTGATAGTCCAAGATCCTAACTCATCAGACGATGGCTCTTCTCAGGATGTTGATGACCTTCCTTTCAATACAAATTGTTGGCATTGCATGAAGATTGCATTGATGAAGTATAGTGTTGTCATTAATGTCAATAGTACCCGGTAATGAAGTTGTATTGCAACCAGTAATGATGCAGCAAAGCAACCGGTAGTAAAGCAATGAAGGCAACTGGTATTGGTATTGTTATTGAAGCTGAGTGATCAACCAATAACCCTAACCAGTTGATAAGAAGAACCCTAACCGATGGAGCTTGGAGAATCATTTGAGATGATCTATGACCAAATGATGATCAAAGATGAAGATGCCACGTAAGCATGATGTGTGTGATGAGTTTCAAAGAGGATTTTGTGTGTGAAGATAACTGTTTATCTTGGGAGTGAAAAAATGCATAGCATGAAGTGAAAATGTGTGATGAGCTACAGGATCCAATGTGCGGTGATCTAGGAGCAGTTGATGTTGTCTAGAATAATGTGTAGTTGATTGCTATGTAATCCAACGGTTATGATTGAACCAATATGTTTGTAATCTCTATGAGATTTGTAGGTTTTGTGATGTGTTACCAACCTATTGTATTTTCTCATAAGGTCGATGACTTGTTTCATTATTGAGTTGGCAAATTTGGTTAAGTGTGGTAGTGTGATTGTTGCCAAACCAGAAGGAGTGTCTGTAGAATGTTGTGAAGGTAGATAAGAGCGATAAAGGATCTGACTAAGAAAGGAAGTATTATTTCCAAATTAGCAAAGAAAATGTTGTTCTCTAACCATTACAACAATTAAATCCCTTAACCGGGTAAGCTTTAACAGGCTTGGTGTTGTTGAAATCCTCTAACCAGATGATCCATTAGCTTGGATTTGAAATCCTCTATCGAGGTTACCTCTAACAGGGTATTGTAGTCAATCCCTTAACCAGATCTATTCTTAACAAGACATTATTGTATAAGCTTTTAACAAGGCTTGCCTCCTAACAAAGAAAACTTCATAAGAGTTCAAAATACGTGTGGGTATTCATCCTGTAGCGTCCTAAAATTGCGACACTTGCAATTTCGACCGCATTTGGGTCTTCACGATGGCGACGCAACACGCAACCTGAATGGAGACCCTGAAACCTGATTATGACATTGAAAACTGCATTTTCTTGCACCCTGGCCTGAACCTCCTTTGCACCCTGCTGTCCCGGGAGGTGGGACCAAAGTGCCCAGCGCCCTGGTCCCCCAGGACCATGGCGCCCAGCGCCCTGGTCCCTAGGTCCTATTTTGGGCCCGGTCTCTTTTGGACTTCGGGTCTTTATGTTTGCAAATTGGAAAATTATCTTTCCTGGTCGGCCTAAGGTCGGGAAAATCAGTCTATCAGCCCTAATTGACAAGTATATAAACTACATTTTCCTCTCTCATTTGGATATATACATGATGGAAAAAGCGTGGAAACTATACTCAAGCATTCAAGCATTCAAGCATTCCTTCAAGTAATTGATCATTCTAAGTCTCCATTCAAGGCTAAGTGTTGCATTCAAGACAAGGATTCAACCATTGAAGAGGAGATCACATACTACATGCTACATACAACATACAACAATACAACAAACAACAACATCTATACCTTCGCACATAAGGATACAAACATCCTTACAACAAGGTATTAGTACTTGTTTTACATTACATTTACAGCATTTCTCATTTCTTGGTTAATTCCAAAACCGGGGTTTGACCTAAAGGAAAACCCCTAATCCCTAACCCCCCAATCGTCTTCGCTTTTCTGTGTGTAGGTTGCAGGTACGAGGCTGAAATTGAAGATCTGGAATCCTTGTGCAGAGACGAACAGATCCCCCTTCGTTTCGCGGATTTTTCGGAGGACCGTGTGCACGCCGGGTGCCATCATCCTGACAACTTTTGCTCAAATTTGCAGGATAGTGCCGTATCGACATTTTACTGCTAATTCCAGGTCCGCAGCTTCATCCTATATCCCTATCTCAGTTTATAAGAGAATCTTTGTCACTTTCTATGCATTCCTAGCTTAATTCTTCTATCAACATTCTTTACAAAAGAGGGTAGCCTTGCTTTCTTAACCCTTGAAACACATTTAGCATCCAATCTTGCATTGTGTGGGATTGGATCTTGTGGGTTTCAACCCCTCTTTTGAATGTAAAGTCTCTCCCTTAAGTGAAAACCATCAACCCTAGTGAATCTCCCTTCTCTCTCCTTGGAGTTGGAAGAGGGGAGAGCAACTAGGGTTCGATCGCGATTTTCCGCTTTACATTTTGGTGAACCCGACGTGAACATCCTTTCTGATTATTCATAGTTAGATCTGAAAATTGGATTCCTTGATTACATTTCCATGTTTGATCTTTTGCAAAATTTTAGAGGTCAATTGCATAAAAACCCTAAATTTTCTTTTTAAGTAATTAAACTTGTGAAATGTTTAATTGTTAATGCTTGTTTCAGATCTGCCCTTCTATTACAAATTATCAATTCATATTTGTGCTTTAATTTTGAAAATTAAGTGGTTAAGTGTCAAAACCCTAATTTTTGAAACCCTCTTGATTCAACCTTTGACTGATAATTTCACTAATCAAAACATCTCCAAATTAGCTGTAACTTTGGATTCCGCAATAAAATTACAATATCTTTCATCCCTGAAAATTTGGAAAAAAGTTACGAGGACCGTGTGCACTTTGAGCGCCATCGTCCCCGACATTTTTTTTGAAATTTCGGGAGCGAAATCTTACTGTATTTTTCTACTAAAATCCAGAATTTTGGTTGATTTTATCAATTTTAACACCTTCAAAATTACAGTCAAAGTTGGTCTAGCGATTGCTTGGATTGAGGCTTCTAATCATTCAAAAATTGTTGAAATTGAAATTTGTGTCAAAATTGTGTTTCTTACAGTCCTAAATCTAAAAAGTGTGTTATCATTCATTCGAAATTTCAGTGATTCATTCAAATTTTTGCAATTTGTGACTTTTGAAATTAAGTGCTTAATTACAACAACTTTGATTTCCGCTTTCAGAAGTGAATTTTGCGTGAAATTGAGTCAATTTTCAAATTTCAAAACTTGCATTGCTGTTGGTATTCCCTCTAAAATCATAAAATTCAAAATTTTAGTTTCCCTCTCTTTTTCAAAATTCAAATTTTGCAATTTTGGTAGGGTTCAATTTTGAGATTGCAACTTTAATTTGGCCTATCTACAGGTCGTAAAATCACTCAATTTTTTCAGGTTAGCTGTAAAATCATCATAACTTTCATCCCTGCAAATTTCGAAAAAAGTTGCGAGGACCGTGTGCACTCCGAGCGCCACGGTCCCGGACATTTTTTCCGAAATTTCGGGAGATTGTCCTGATTGTATTTAACAGCTTAAATCTGGAAGATTGGCTGGTTTTACTGAAATTTGCTACCTTTAAAATTCAAAATCTTCTCTCTTTCTTTAGTGCATGAGTTTTACAACAATAAGCCCTACTTACACTATTCCCGTTAGACGAAGCCGTAGAATTAAGTCTTTCCGAGGTTTAACTATTGAGGAGATGGAACCTAATTTGAGTAGTCTTTTTAACGAGGACATGGTTAATTCCTCTAATCCTCCTAATGATGAAGAAGCTCTCCATGAGGTTTCTGTAGAACAACTTTCAAAATTGGATAACCAATTTGACGATTTTCGACAATGGATGTCTCAAGAATACCCTGATAGTCAAGCTCTTCCTTTAATTGAGGGTCTAAAATGTATGCTTCAAAGTGATAAGAATGGAATTGATATTTTGCGTGGTATTGCACACATTGTGGATTCAAATGTGATGCCTATGAAAAGTTGTGCTGAAACCTTAGGTTATACACAACCTCCTACTCAAGCCAATCATTCTATTCCTTTGACAACTCCTATTGCTAGCATACCTACTTTTACATCAAATATAATGACTACTTCAACACAAGACATTCCTCCTATGATCACCAGTCATGGGGGCAATCCCTCTTCTTCAATTAACCCTCTTCCTTCATTCAATCCAACTTCTTCATTCATTCCTTCAGTGAGTGTTCCTCTTATATCACCACAAATGAACATGATGCAAGGGGGCAATTCATTTAACCATTCCATTCCTCCTTGTAGTGTTCCTCCTTTCCAATCATCTCCTATGACTAACTATCATAGTGTCCCACCACCTTACTCTCTACCTTCTTTCAATAACATAACACCTCCATCACAATCTAACACGTCTAATATGAATTCTTCGACTGAAGCGACCATTAACAATCTTGCACAAACTGTCTCTTCTTTACAGCAACAAATTGCCTCTATGAATCAATCTAAGTTTAGTGTGCCCACATTTGATGTTGCGAGTCCACTTTCTCTTGACATTGTTCGAGCTATTCCCCCTAAACATGTTGAAATTCCGCATTTGGAGCTTTATAATGGTAAGGGTGATCCTCTAACACATGTTAAGATCTTTCAAACAATATGTACTGATTTTGCTTATGACCAAAGGTTGCTTGCAAAATTGTTTACTAGAACATTAGGAGACAAAGCCCTACAATGGTATTGCTCGTTGCCTTCCTATTCTATTACTTCTTTCGAACAACTTGCAAATGCTTTCATTCAACAATTTCAAAACAATATAAGTCCTAAAGTTACTTTGATTGATTTAATGCATTGTAAACAAGGTGTTAAAGAAAAAGTGACTGATTTCATTGGTAGATATAAGCATTTGTATGCTCAAATTTCTTTTCCAGTGCCTGACAATGATATTCAAAGAATCTTTATTTCTAATTTACAAAAAGACATTAGAGACAAACTCCTGTTTTCTGAGTTTACTTCTTTCCAACAGTTGTGCGCAACTCTTCACAATTATCAACTGACTATGAGTCAAATGGAACAATCACATCCTATGGCTCCGAGTGATAAGGGTGATAGTAGTCAACAACCATTTGGGAAGTTTAAACCGAACAGAGAGTCCATTAAATTCAATGAAAACATCATCAACAACAATGTGAATGCAGCATCGGGTGTGTCTCCTATTTCTAAGTTTTTCAAGAGAGAAAGAAAGTTTACTCCTTTGAATGAATCATTGCATAGTATTATGAATAAGTTATTGGAACAAAATGTGCTTACTCTTCCTCCTATAAGGCAAATTGATCCTGCAAAGATTACTTCACCTTATTTTGATAAAAAATCTTTTTGTCAATTTCATCGTCAACCTGGGCATGATACTGAAAAATGTTTTGCTTTAAAGGGTAAAATTCAAGATTTGATTGATAATAATACTATCTCTGTTTCTGGAGTGAATGATAAAGGCAACAAATCTGTAGCTCCTCCTAACCAAAATCTTTAGATTTTTACTGATCCATTGCCTTATCATACCTCTAATGCGATTGATACTACTGATTCCTCTGTCTCACCTGATGATCTCGTGTCTATGACTCCGAATGTGATTAATTTTGTGGAGCAACAGAAAATCCCTAAAGAACCTTCCATCACATTTGATTCCAGTGAAACTATCAGGGCACCTGATGGTCCTTTATATATAGTTGCAAAAGTCAAGAACACACCTTGCCGTGGAGTGCTTATTGATCCTTCATGCATGGTTAATATCATTACTGAAGAATTTCTTTTCACTTTGCAATTGAATCAAGTGATTTATGACAAAACAGATGTGGTTGTGAAACTATTTGATGCATTTTCTTCTCCTGCAATTGGTTCTATTACATTACCTATTGAGGTCCGTAACAAATCCCTTGATGTGGACTTTGCTATTATTCCATCTTCCGAACAATTTTGTGTGAAGCTTGGCTATCCTTGTCTATCTTCCATGAAAGCTATTGCTTCTCCTATCCACAAGTGTTTGAAATTTCCCCATAATGGTGAAGTTGTTACTGTCAATCATAGTCTCTTTAAACCAGCTGAAAGAACCTCTAGTGTTCCTATTGATTACTTTTGGCCTAAACAATTCCAATCTCTTCCTCCGCGAAGTGATCATCTTTTCAAATCTTATCAAAGTGGAAAACAGATATGATCCTATCTCTAAGTGAACCTAGAACACCCAAACTTGACATTCCTATCATTCTTGAGAAGGAAGTTCTTCCTTTGAAAGATAAAACTAATGTCTTTCCTCAAGAAGATTCCTCACCCATTCCTATGGATGTGACTATGCCTATATCTAATAAACTTCCCAAAAGTAGACCTATCCCTCCTCGTCATGATGGACTTGGTCTCCTTCCAAAACCAAATATTCCTCCTTTATATGGAGCAGTTCCTCCTCCTTCCTCTTATGGAGAGAAGAGACCTTCCTCTTCTCCTATTGTTCAGCCTAAGAGACCACAACCTAAACACCCAAGTGATAAGGATGAGAACATTCCTCCTCCTCAATCTTCTCAACTTCCTACTAAGACTAGACGAAATCGTTCTGCACGTGAACGCTGGCGAAAGCATCATCTTAGAGCTCAGGCAGTTGTTTTTCAAACTTTGCAATCCCCAAAAACACCTTCAACAAGCATTATTCCATTTTCTCCTTAGCCGATGATTGAGCCGAAATCTCCTAAACATAAGATGCATGATGGTCTTGATCCTGTGCGAGTTAAAGATCCTATTTTTATAAATCTTGATGATGATATAGATGAAATTGTTATTCATGATGCAAATGTTACTCCTGTTCATTCTGATAATGAATATGAACTTGTTGATATTGATAACCATTTATCTAATAAATTTTCTAAAGAACTTATCCTAGCTCCTAGACAAGAACACCGCAGCTTGGGATATGAACATAGCCCTTGTTTGGATCTTGTGATAGCTCCATCTGCTGTGTTGGATGTTCCTCCTCTAGCATGTTCCCTGCCTTCCCGAAACATTGATCAGTAAGATCGGGGGGTAGATGACATGCTAGACTAGTTCATTAGCATAGCAGATTCTCTCCTCCTCTCTTTCGTTACTTCTTCTATGTGTTAATCACATTCTTCTATTTGTTGTCCTTAGTGTTGTCTACTTGAGGATGATGCAAAGCATTGAGATCTCTCGATCTCTCTCATGTTGACTCAAAAGACACATGTGTTCTCTTCTTCTAGGTGACCTTCCTTGATTGGGGAATGAAGAACAATTATGCATACATACATATGATATACATGAATTATCATACAGCATACTGACCCCAAGGAAAGCAAAGTCACCTCGTGCTTTGTGTTTTGTGTCTATTATCCTTGGGCTTATCTCACACTTGGGGGCTAAATCCTTGTGATAACGTGCTCCTTTCTCATTTCTTATATGTATCACTACCTTAAAGCAATCACCCCCGGTGAGGCGTGTGCGATCACTTTAACGTAGGGGGGCATACATCCCATTCATATCTTTTCAAGATACTTGAAAATTTCTTGACAAATTTAGCTTTGCCTTGAAAATTTTTGATATCTTTCTTGCATGACTCATAGTGAAGGAACCTTACTACTGACAGTCATGGTTCTCCCTCGTGATCTTCCCTTTTACTTTGTCAATCGAAGTCGTAAGATCCTTAGTCCACCGGGGGCTTGGTGTATCTTACCTCCTTGACGTGGTGAAAGTCTTTCAATGTTGTTTCCTTGTACTTTACCGGAAGTATGAGCATACGCCTATACTCCCGCTAAAGTGGGGGCTAAATGTAGCGTCCTAAAATTGCGACACTTGCAATTTCGACCGCATTTGGGTCTTCACGATGGCGACGCAACACGCAACCTGAATGGAGACCCCGAAACCTGATTATGACACTGAAAACTGCATTTTCTTGCACCCTGGCCTGAACCTCCTTTGCACCCTGCTGTCCCGGGAGGTGGGACCAGAGCGCCCAGCGCCCTGGTCCCTGGGTCCTATTTTGGGCCCGGTCTCTTTTGGACTTCAGGTCTTTATGTTTGCAAATTGGAAAATTATCTTTCCTGGTCGGCCTAAGGTCGGGAAAATCAGTCTATCAGCCCTAATTGACAAGTATATAAACTACATTTTCCTCTCTCATTTGGATATATACATGATGGAAAAAGCATGGAAACTATACTCAAGCATTCAAGCATTCAAGCATTCCTTCAAGTAATTGATCATTCTAAGTCTCCATTCAAGGCTAAGTGTTGCATTCAAGACAAGGATTCAACCATTGAAGAGGAGATCACATACTACATGCTACATACAACATACAACAATACAACAAACAACAACATCTATACCTTCACACATAAGGATACAAACATCCTTACAACAAGGTATTAGTACTTGTTTTACATTACATTTACAGCATTTCTCATTTCTTGGTTAATTCCAAAACCGGGGTTTGACCTAAAGGCAAACCCCTAATCCCTAACCCCCCAATCGTCTTCGCTTTTCTGTGTGTAGGTTGTAGGTACGCGGCTGAAATTGAAGATCTGGAATCCTTGTGCAGAGACGAACAGATCCCCCTTCGTTTCGCGGATTTTTCGGAGGACCGTGTGCACGCCGGGCGCCATCGTCCCGACAACTTTTGCTCAAATTTGCAGGACAGCGCCGTATCGACATTTTACTGCTAATTCCAGGTCCGCAACTTCATCCTATATCCCTATCTCAGTTTATAAGCGAATCTTTGTCACTTTCTATGCATTCCTAGCTTAATTCTTCTATCAACATTCTTTACAAAAGAGGGTAGCCTTGCTTTCTTAACCCTTGAAACACATTTAGCATCCAATCTTGCATTGTGTGGGATTGGATCTTGTGGGTTTCAACCCCTCTTTTGAATGTAAAGTCCCTCCTAAGTGAAAACCATCAACCCTAGTGAATCTCCCTTCTCTCTCCTTGGAGTTGGAATAGGGGAGAGCAACTAGGGTTCGATCGCGATTTTCCGCTTTACACATCCCCACCGTGGTTTTTCCCATTTGGGTTTCCACGTGAAAAATCATTGTGTCGAGTGGTGAATGATTTTGTGGATGTGTTTTGATATGGTTGATATGAATAACTGGTAAAGCCACTTAGATATGTTTAGATGACTGGAAGTGATCTGAAATGAGCTATTACTGATATTAGTGAAGTGGTTTAATATTTTGGTTAAATGGTATTTAGTTTCAGATCTATTGCATTGTATCATTGATGTTTTCATCAATCGATAAATTTTGACACTGCAGTTGCAGTTTTTGATACAGTGTCTAAACCAGTTAAGTTTAGTGATTGGATTTTGAGTTGGAATTAAGTTTGGTAAAAGTTTAGTTTATTTTCTATCTAGTGATTCACCCCCCCCCCCCCCCACTCTCTTAGTAGTTGATCGGATCCTTATAGTTTCATCATATTATCAATTGTTATCAGAGAATTTCAAGTCCTCTTGTGTTTAAGCCTAATAGCTTGAGGAAAAGATCTAGGAGAACATGATGAAGAAAGAAGGTCTGAAGTTTAATAGGGAAAACTATAGAATCTGGAGTGATAGGATGAATATCTATATCAAGAGCTTAGGAAGTCAATATTGGGAGCATGTTATTAGTAAATATAACTTGCCTAGTGGGATTCTGACTGATGATCAAAAGAAGAAGCAACAGGAGAACAATCAAGCATTGGAGGTCATAATCAATTCCTTGTCTGATTTAGAGTATGTTGGTGTTCATGGATTGGAGACTACATATGAAGTATGGAAGAAACTGGAAGATATTTATAGTGGTGATGAGCATGTTAAGATTTCTAAAGAAGAGAGTTTGAGAGGTAAATTTGATGATATGTGGATGGTTGAAGGAGAAAACATTCAACAGTATGGGCAGAGGATCAAGGAGATAGTCGGAGAGATCAAAAGTGTTGGAGGTATAGTGGACTATACCACAGTGGTTAGCAAGGTGTTGAGAACCCTTCTACTGGTCTAAGATATCTGAGTTGCAACCATTCAGGAACTCAAATCTATTGATAAGACAAAGGTAACTCTTGATTCTATCATTGGTAAATTAACTGCATTTGAATTAAATGGTTTTGATGGAAGTGTTCAGAGATTGAAATCTGCATTTAGAGGCTCAGTTTCAACCCCACTGGTAAGGAAAAGCATAGAAGTGAGCTACAGTCATGAGTCAAGATCCAACAGAGAGGTAGATGATGAAGATAGTCTGATTGAGCTTGAAGCATTGTTGGCCAAGTGGTTACCCAGAGGTACTGGTAAGTACAGAGGTAAATTACCATTGAAGTGTTTTGCATGTAGCTAGATTGGACATATTGTTGCTAACTATCTGAATGGAGATAATGAGCAAAAACGAGAGAAGTATAAGAAGTATAAAGGCAAAGGTAAAAGAGATTGTCTCATTGCAGTGGATGGAGGAATTACATATGAAGAATCTGGGGAAGATGCAAATGAGGACATTGTCTTTGTTGCTATTAAAGAAGAGATATCAGCTTAGAAGGCATTAGTCTCTCGCATGGATAATTCAGATGACTAGATTATAGATAGTGGTTGTTCACACCACATGACCGGTGACCAGAGTAAGTTTCTTACTTTGAGATATTTTAATGGAGGTGTTGTGAGATTTGGGAATGACTTGCCTTGCATGGTGAAAGGGAAAGGATCCATCTCTCTAAATGGTAAAAGCAGTGCAGATGATGTCTACTGGGTTGAAGGATTGAAACACAATCTTTTGAGTGTTGGTCAACTCAATGACAAAGGTTACCCACTGGAATTCAAGAATGAAGTCTGCAAGATTTATGGAAGCAAAGGTGAGTTGACTGCAACTAGCAAACAAACCAAAGGTAACTTGTTTCATTTAAGCTCTGAAGTCAACAATTGTTTAATTGAAAAAGTAGAAGATAGTTGGCTTTGGCATTGGAGATTTTGTTATGTAAATTTTGATAACATTGTAAGAGTCAATAAGTCTAAATTAGTAAGAGGTTTGCCATAGTTGGACAAACTGGTGAATGCTTTGTGCAAGGAATGTCTATTAGGGAAAATGCCATCCTCAGCCTTCAAGAGAAAATCTTTCTCAGTTGAACATTTGCTAGATTTGGTTCATACTGACCTTTGTGGACCAATGAGGACTAGGAGTATTCAAGGTGATCAGTACTTCATGATATTTATCGATGATTTCTCAAGGATGATGTGGGTCACATTCTTGAAATACAAGACAGAAGCATTTAGCAAGTTTAAGGCATTCAGAGCCTTAGTTGAAAATGAAAGTGGAAAGAAGATAAAGTGCTTAAGAACTGATCAAGGTGGTGAATTTACTTCAGAGGAATTCACTAGATACTGTGAAGACAATGGAATTAAGAGGCATCTTTTTGCACCAAGGAAACCATAGCAGAATGGTATTGCATAAAGGAACAACCGATCAGTAGTTGAAGCTGCTAGGACTATGCTAATTCAAGGAGGTGTAGCTAAGACATTCTAGAAAGAAGTTGTCAACACAACTATTTACACAATGAATCAGATACTGGTTAAAAGAGGTAAGGACAAAACTCCTTATGAGTACTAGTATGGTCGATCACCTAATGGCAGTTACTTTAAAAAATTTGGTAGCAGATGTTTTATCAAGAGAGGTGATTATATTGGTAAGTTTGATGCCAAGAATGATGAAGGCATATTTCTTGGTTACTCCACCAAGAGCAAATCTTACAAGTGCTACAACAACCGGACTAAGAAAATCATTGAAAGTGTAAATGTCTGAGTTGATGAATTTACTGAAGGATCAGGTGAAACCAGCAAGGAGAAGGAAGAAGAAGAACCTTACACACTATTTTTGGAACTGGATGAAGTTGGTGAACAGAACAAAGAATCCCCAGTTCAACCAAAACTGGAAGTCCAACAAAAGATGAAGAAGAACTTGAAAAACAAGATCATGTTATTCCAAGGTATGTTAGACTCAATCATAGCCCTGGTCATATTATTGGAGAAAAGAATGCAGGTGTGATAACTAGAACAAGGCTTAGAGAGAACTCTTGTATGATTTCCACCATTGAGCCTAGAACTGCAAAAGAAGCATTTGCAGATGAAGACTGGATTAAGGCAATGGAAGAAGAACTTAACCAGATAGAGAAGAACAATACTTGGTCACTAGTACCTAGATGGGAGAACAAGAATGTAATAGGTACATGATGCTCTGCAAAATACCCAAAGGTTAGACTGGAACCTGTAGTCGTATAACACACAATAAATAGTAAGTGTTATTCAACCAAGAACTAATCTAAGCAGGCATATCAAAAGAGATACTAAGATCATGCTAACATATTTAACAAATGACACAAATGTAAGAAGACATCTCCAAATGCCTCTTAACATGTTCTTAGCTCCTTCTTTGTTCCTCTCCTCTCCAAGTTCCCAAATATTGTAGCTCTCAGCAGCTTTTTGCACTATGGATGCTTATGGAGATTCAAGATTGTAAATGATCTCAAGCTTATGCTATGCAAGTGTAAAACAAACTAATAAAACATATTATGAAAAAGAACTAAGATTTATTTTAGTCCAAGATGACAATATATGAGTGATTTATGCTAAATGCTCTCTAAAATTAGCTATAGATTAAATGCATACAAGTTTTCAGGATTATGATTATGAATGTTAAATGCTTGAGGATTTGAAAATGAGGAATGTGAGATCTATTTATAGGTAAAATGGAGCAATGGATGGTTGAGATTGAGTAATTTCAACAAGGGTCAAGATTGAATGATTTGAGATCCATGTGAGGGCTTTCAAACCAATCTCTGGTTGACAAGTGTCAATGTGAGATAGGTTGAGAGGAGAGGGAATAAGCATTGAATGCTTGACATGACTTGGGAGTTAACTTGGGGGTTAGGGTCAAGGTTAGTTGAATGAATAAATTCTTTATTCAAAGAATAAAGCTTTTATCCAATGGATAAACTTTTGTGTAAAGGCAAATGGAATAACCATGGTCAAAGCAATAAATGCTTGAGGAGACACATGAGTGTAAGTTGAAATAACCATAAATGGTTATGTAAGAGCCATTAATGGTCATGTAAGAGCCATTAGTGGTTTTGGAAGACTTTGGAGGTTAAATTGTTGAATACACAAAGCATTAAATGTTTTTCAAAGACTTTGAAGTCTTTGAGAAGTGACTCCAAGTTGCTTAGGAATGTGAGAATAATTAGGGAATGGATTAGGCTAATTAGGAAGGGGTTATAAGAATCTAGAAGGGGATTAGATTTGCAAGTGGATTTGGTGGGTGAGGGAAAATAAGATTTTATTAAAATAAAAATTCGTTTCTTTCAATAAATGTGTGCAAGTTGCATTTGTAGGAAAATGCAAGTGGGGGGGGGGAATAAATGAATTAAATAAATGTTTTATTTAATTTATTTAAAAGAGGAATAAGAAATTAAATGAAATAAATATGATTTATTCATTTAATTGATTGTGATTTTGGTTGAATGAATTAATTAAAATAAATTGAATAATTTATTTAATTAATAGGAGAGTGTTTGAAGATGAATTAATTAAATATTAATTTAATTAACTGATGGCTAGTGGATTTTTAATTAAATAAATACGAAATATTCATTTAATTAAAATGGATAGATTTATGTGACTACATTTGCCCCTCTTTGAGATGGTGTGGTTTATTGCATCATTTCAAAGAAAGAAAAATAGGTGTGAAGAGATGCCCCATAAAATGTAAATTTAATGGGTGGTATGCACCCTCAAGAGATGGGCCAAAAAAATTTGAAAAATAGGGCGATCTCTCGAAAAAGAATGAAAAGTGGAGGGGAGGTAGAATAGAAGAAATTAGAACTAATGATGAAAGAATGGGAGAAAATGGAGTGAATACGAAGAAACAACAAGTCGTCGAGTATCCTGAGGTCATGCAAGAGATACAGTGAAAATGTGGTGGTTGTGCTTTCGAGTGATGCTATATAATTGATCAAAATTGGTTGAACAATTTGGTGTAATTGGTTTAATTGCCCTGGGTGAGTCAAAGCATGACAGTTGATGCCAGTTGTTTGCTTGGACAAGATAAAGTCTGAGTAAGTGAATCAAAGTGACCTGATGAGACTTAGACAATTGATGCAATTGCCCGATGAAGTCAAGGTATATGAAGTAAAAATATTCATTGAGACTTAGACAATTGATGTAATTGTCCATTAGATTGTGTTTGGATTGGTTGATCAATTGATAGTGTGTGTGTTGGATGGATGGTTGTGGTGAATCATAGCAGCCCCGTTGAGACTAGGTCATTGTGATAAATGCCTAATGTAGTCTAGGATTACCATGATCGATTACCTGTTGAGACCCGAAGATACTTGATCAGAGTATCTGTTGATAGTCTAGGTGTGTGTGAGTCGATGTACCTGTGCAGACAGAGTAACTTGCTTGGCTTATATGATGACTTAGGAAAGGAAACACAATCCCTCCTATTAGAGAATGGATGGCGATGAACGTGGTTTGATTGGGTTGATGGGAAATGATGTACGGCATGTGATGTTGATTATCGAGATGGGGAGGGTTGGGGGGGCGGGTTCGATGTTAGATAGAAGAAATGGAGGACCTATGACTCATTCCTATGGAAGAAGAGGAAAATAGAGTATGCATTGCCATTACTATGTATGCATGATATGCATCTATTATGAATGTATGGATGGGTGGAATGCAACAGAATGCAATATATACAGATGAGATGAAATGATGATCCATAGTGCTCTATTTTCATCATTGAGATTTAAAATGTTGTAAGAAAATACAAGCAACTTGACATAATGATTCAAGATGACCTGAGTATTCCTTTCATGGATATTGATATAGCAAGTTAATACAAGCAACTTGATATAATGGATCAAGTTGACCTGAGTATTGCTTGCGGAATAGACAGGGATTATCTCCTTTCATGCATGACTTGGATCGTCCTCCTTGATCTTGGTCTGATCATATCCTGAGACAAGTTTACACCTTAATAAGAGACAAAAACCTTTATCCAAATTGGATGAGGAGGAACCAAAGAAGGAGCATTGTTCGTGCAAATAGAACAGTATATACATAAACAATAAAGAATATGGATCCTTGGTAATGGTTCATGCTCATATGGTCGAGGTATACGTTGTAGCCAGCAAGCCGTAGTGATCTATAACTGCATTTTGCATAAGATCACATAGCTTAGTGAACTTCTCACGTAGACACCATTAGTACATGCCCTAGAACTTCATCGGAATAATGTGTCGAAGATACACAAACAATGCTGTAAGAACCTGATACATATAAACGAATGATTTACTCACAAATTAACTAAGTATTTGATAGCTTTAACACATAATTTTCTTGTCAAAGAAAATGTCATTTTGTCTTTGTTTTGGTAAGGAATGATGCATCCTTGTTGAAGATAGTTTTGAGTGTTGATGTTGATTGTTTGGTCAATTTGGAGAAATGATCATCGTGCGAGTATTTTTCAATAGTTGTTTGGTAACTTCTTGGATGAGTATGTACAATGTGTTGACATGTTTTGTGTTTGATTTTTTTGATGTTTTCTAATGTTTTGGATTTTGTGAGATATTTTTGAATGTTTTTGCTATTTTGATTATTGTTTTGAATGTTTTTGGATTTTGTGAGATAGTTTTGAATGAAGAACCCAATGAATCATAAGAATAATGTATAATCCACTTCCATCAAACTAGATTAAGGGCATTGCCCCCAATTTAGGCATGACTATGAAAAAGCGGGATGCAAGATGCATGGAGTACTTTCTTAATTGTAGATAAATAATGAGTCTTGGTTTTAGACAGATGGATGAATGGATGTAGTGGATGTGATCACAACAAGTCTAAAAGACAATGGAGCCATAGTCGTTACGAGTGGCACCTATTTGCTAGGTTTTCACCATCGTTCTTACCCAAGGTGCCACCAGAGTGGTTGTTCACCGTTTGGATGCATGATTTTTCTTTACTATTTTGATGTTTTTGTATTTTCTCAAGTCATTTATCTGGATGTTTTTGGTATTTTTGCTAGTATAGCTTATGTATAAAACCGTTTGAGGTGCATGTTGTTGATCGGATCTGTTAGCAGTTTTCCTTCTGAAGTAGCCAACTGATATGCCCCGGACCCAAATACAGCAGTGATAACATATGGACCAACCAATTTGATTCAAACTTTCCTTGATGTTCTTGGTTGGGTTGGTTACGAGGATTTTCTCGAAGAACAAGATCACCTACCTCGAATGTACGAGGTCTAACTCGATGATTATAGCTTTTGCTCATGCATTGTTGATAGGCTTTGAGGTGATTGTATGCAGCTTGTCGTTTCTCATCAAGTAGCTCCAAGTCTTGGAGATGGGATACTCTGTATGCTTCATCATCGATGAGATTGTGCAAGGAAACCCGTAGTGATGGTATCTCAACCTCAATAGGTAAAATAGCTTCTACACCATAGACCAATGAGTAGGGAGTTGCACCTATAGGGGTTCGAATGCTAGTTCGATATGCCCATAGTGTTGGATTCAATTGAACGTGCCAATCACGACCGACATCATTGACTATCTTCTTTAGGATCCTCAATATGTTCTTATTTGATGCTTCAGCCTGACCATTGCCTTGTGGGTAATAGGGAGTGGAAAAGCTATATTGGATGTGAAATTTCTCACAGAGTTCACAAACATCCTGATTTTTGAAAGGAAGACCGTTATCTGTGATGATGGACATGGGTACACCATACCGGCAGATGATGTAATTAAGGATGAATGAGGCTTTGCAAAATACCCAAAGGTTAGACTGGAACCTGTAGTCGTATAACACACAAAAATACACAAGAAATAGTTAGTGTTATTCAACCAAGAACTAATCTAAGCAGGCATATCAAAAGAGATACTAAGATCATGCTAACATATTTAACAAATGACACAAATGTAAGAAGACATCTCCAAATGCCTCTTAACATGTTCTTAGCTCCTTCTCCTATGTTCCTCTCCTCTCCAAGTTCCCAAATAGTGTAGCTCTCAGCAGCTTTTTGCACTATGGATGCTTATGGAGATTCAAGATTGTAAATGATCTCAAGCTTATGCTATGCAAGTGTAAAACAAACTAATAAAACATATTATGAAAAAGAACTAAGATTTATTTTGGTCCAAGATGACAATATATGAGTGATTTATGTTAAATGCTCTCTAAAATTCACTATAGATTAAATGCATACAAGTTTTCAAGATTATGATTACGAATGCTAAATGCTTGAGGATTTGAAAATGAGGAATGTGAGCTCTATTTATAGGTAAAATGGAGCAATGGATGGTTGAGATTAAGTAATCTCAACAAGGATCAGGATTAAATGATTTGAGATCCATGTGAGGGCTTTCAACCCAATCCCTGGTTGACAAGTGTTAATGTGAGATAGGTTGAGAGGAGAGGGAATAAGCATTAAATGCTTGACATGACCTGGGAGTTAACTTGGGGGTTAGGGTCAAGGTTAGTTGAATGAATAAATTCTTTATTCAAAGAATAAAGCTTTTATCCAATGGATAAACTTTTGTGTAAAGGCAAAAGGGATAACCATGGTCAAAGCAATAAATGCTTGAGGAGACACATGAGTGTAAGTTGAAATAACCATAAATGGTTATGTAAGAGCCATTAATGGTCATGTAAGAGCCATTAGTGGTTTTGGAAGACTTTGGAGGTTAAATTGTTGAAAACACAAAGCATTAAATGCTTTTCAAAGACTTTGAAGTCTTTGAGAAGTGACTCCAAGTTGCTTAGGAATGTGAGAATAATTAGGGAATGGATTAAGCTAATTAGGAAGGGGTTAGAAGAATCTAGAAGGGGATTAGATTTGCAAGTGGGTTTGGTGGGTGAGGGAAAATAAGATTTTATTAAAGTAAAAATTCATTTATTTCAATAAATGTGTGCAAGTTACATTTGTAGGAAAATGCAAGTGGGGGGGGGAATAAATTATTTAAATAAATGTTTTATTTAATTTACTTAAAAGAGGAATAGGGGATTAAATGAAATAAATATGATTTATTCATTTAATTGATTGTGATTTTGGTTGAATGAATTAATTAAAATAAATTGAATAATTTATTTAATTAATAGGAGAATGTTTGAAGATGAATTAATTAAATATTAATTTAATTAACTGATGGCTAGTGGATTTTTAATTAAATAAATACGAAATATTCATTTAATTAAAATGGACAGATTTATGTGACTACAATACAAAATGGGTATTTAGAAATAAACTGAATGAAGATGGAGTAGTGGTCAGAAATAAAGCTAGACTAGTATGTAAAGGATATGCACAAGAAGAAGGTGAAGACTATGGTGAGACATTTGCACCATTTGCAAGATTGGAAGGAATAAGGACTCTACTTGCATTTGCAGCATACAGAGGATTCAAAATATATCAAATGGATGTTAAGTAGGCATTTCTAAATAGAATATTGGAAGAGGGAGTCTACATTGAACATCTAGATGGTTATGCTTTAATTGTAGAAAAGGACATGGTGTGCAAATTACATTAGGCATTATATGGATTGAAGCAAGCACCTAGAGCATGGTATGAAAGATTGCACTCTCACTTGGTGAAGATAGGTTTTCAAAGAACCAGTGAAGACAATAACATATATCTCAAGACAGAAGGAGACAAGATATTGGTAAGTGAGGTATTTATGGATGATATCATTTTTGGAGGAAATGATGATATGTGTCATGACTTTGCTAATGAAATGAAGAATGAGTTTGAGATGTCACTAGTAGGTGAGATAAAAAATTTCATAGGTTTGCAAATCCAATAGATGAAGGAAGGTATTTTCATCACACAGTCCAAGTATGTGAAAGAAGTGTTGAAGACTTTTGGAATGGGAGACTGTAAACCAATTGGAACACCAATGGTTACAGGTTGTAAATTTTCTAAGGAAGATGATTCTGCATTAGTGGATGAAAAAGAGTACAGGTCAATGATAGATAAAATACATTATGTTGTCCACAATAGACCGGACATTGCTCATGCAGAAGGATTGGTTGCTAGATTTCAGAAAAGTCCGAAGGAGACACACATGGTTGCAACCAAAAGAATTTTCAGATATCTGAAAGGCACAATTGATTATGGATTATGGTATCCATATACAAGATACTTTGATTTAAAAGTATATACAGATGCAGATTGGGCAGGCAATGTTGATGACAGGAAGAGTACAACCGAAGGAGAATATTTTCTTGGAGGCAAACTAGTGTCTTGGAGCAGCAAGAAACAAAGTTGTATCTCTCAATCTACAGCAAAAGTTGAATATGTTGCAACTTATATAAATTGTACCCAAGCAATCTGGATGAAACACATTTTAGAAGGTTTCAAGTTGAAGATATCAGAACTGGTAAGGATTTTCTATGATAACACCTATGCGATTAACATTTCTAAGAACTCGGTGTTGCATGCTAGGACAAAGCATATTGAGCTGAAGTATCATTTCCTAAGAGAGAAAGTGCAAAGTAAAGATGTGTCACTGGAGCATGTATCTACTAAAGAACAGCTAGCAAATATCTTTACTAAACCTCTACCTAAGGCTACATTTGAGTATCTTAGAGGTAAGTTAGGGGTTGTACCCCTACATGAAATAAATTAAGCAGGTGGGGAAGCCATCAATCCTGAAACCTATTGAAAATCTTGAAGCAGGATTGATGAAGAGTGGAGCTACTCCACAAGGGGAGCAGCTAGTTGCAGATCGGTGAAGCATGGAATGGTTAACCTTCAATTTGGCATTGTTGTCAAAGGGGGAGAAGAACTGCATATGATTGATAGCCAGTTAATAGCTAGAGACATGGAGATACAGTTGAAGGAGAGTATATGGGAAAAATGTAAACCAGGATTCATATACCTATGTATATGTTTTACTCTATATCATCACAATCAAAGGGTATTGATATTTGTATTTCCATCAATGCCAAAGGGGGAGATTGTTGGCATTGCATGAAGATTGCATTGATGAAGTATAGTGTTGTCATTTATGTCAATAGTAACCGGTAATGAAGTTGTATTGCAACCGGTAATGATGTTGCAAAGCAACCGGTAGTAAAGCAGTGAAGGCAACCAGTATTGGTATTGTTATTGAAGCAGAGTGATCAACCAGTAACCCTAACCAGTTGATAAGAAGAACCCTAACCGATGGATCTTGGATAATCGAATGTGATGATCTATAACCGAATGATGATCGGAGATGAAGATGCCATGTAAGCATGATGTGTGTGATGACTTTCAAAGTGGATTTGGTGCGTGAAGATAACCATTTATCTTGGGAATGAGCAAATGCATAGCATGAAGTGAAAATGTGTGATGAGCTACAGGATCCAATGTACGGTGATCCAGGAGCAATTGATGTTGTCTAGAACAATGTGTAGTTCATTTCTATGTAATCCAACGGTTATGATTGAACTGATATGTTTGTAATATCTATGAGATTTGTAGGTTTTGTGATGTGTTACCGACCTATTGTATTTGCTTATAAGGTTGATGATTTTTTTCAATATTGAGTTGACAAATATGGTTAAGTGTGGTAGTGTGATTGTTGTCGAACCAGAAGGAGTGTTTGCAGAATGTTGTGAAGGCAGATAGGAGCGATAAAGGATCTGATTAAGCAAGGAAGTGTTATTTACAGATCAGCAAAGAACCTATTGTTCTCTAACCATTACAACAATTAAATCCCTTAACTAGGTTAGCAGGCTTGGTGTTTTTGAAATCCTCTAACCAGGTGATCCATTAGCTTGGATTTGAAATCCTCTATTGAGGTTACCTCTAACAGGGTATTGTAGTTAATCCTTGAACTGGGTGGTCCTTAACTAGATCAATTCTTAATAGGACATTATTGTATAAGATTCTAACAAGGCTTGGCTCCTAATAGGGGGAACTTCAGAAGAGTTCAAAATACTTGTGGGTATTCATCCCCATCGTGGTTTTTCCCATTTGGGTTTCCACGTGAAAAAACATTGTGTCAAATGGTGAATGATTTTGTGGATGTGTTTTTATATGGTTGATATGAATAACTGGTAAAGCTACTTAGATATGTTTAGATAACCGAAAGTGATCTAAAATGAGCTACTACTAATATTAGTGAAGTGGTTTAATGTTTTGGTTAAATGGTATTTAGTTTCAAATCTATTGCATTGTATCATTGATGTTTTCATCAACTGGTAAAGTTTGACACTACAGTTGCAGTTTTTGATAGTGTCTAAACCGGTTAAGTTTAGTGATTGGATTCTGCGTTGGAATTAAGTTTGGTGAAAGTTTAGTTTATTTTTTATCTACTAATTCACCCCCCCCCCCCTCTCAGTAGTTGATCGGATCCTTATAGTTTCATCATATTATCAATTTGTAGTGTCTTAAGGACCTTGTTTAGGTTCCTCATGTTTTGACCCCTCTTCCTATTTTGTCGAACAACTCTATGTTAGTTATGTTTCCTCTAGGAGGGGATTGCCCTTTTCTCGGTCTTATTGTAGCTTCCTCCTCTTTTATGGTTGTTCCTCCCATGGAGGGTCTCCCCTTATCTCATCTTGTAATGGGAGCTTAGATGATTCTATTGATTAGATTGTTGTCCATAGAAGCTCGGGAAAATTCCTTCTACTTCTTTCCACACTCTCCTTCTTATTGATTGTGAGAAACTCTTGATATAGGGTCGATACCCTTGTTTCCCATTGTTTCTCACTCCGATAAAAAACATAGCTAGTTTTTTTTTTGGTTTCTCAATTTCATTGCTTGTAAGAGTCGTCCCTCTTTGCCGCTATGGCTATTTTTCCTACCTCTATGATTTTTAGAGTAACAAGGTTGGGCCCTTCCCAATTTTATCTAATCAAAACACGAAAATATAAGATTGATTATCATATCAAAAAAATACACAATTTTTTTTAAAAAAAAGATGCACTAAAGAAAATATTATATGTCAAGAAAAATAATCTATTTTGGATAAAAGATTAAGACAAAACCTCATTTTATGAAAACGTTTATGTTTTCAATGCAAGAAAAATTAAAATTTTATTTTAAATATATATATATTACTAAAATTGGAGAAAATAAGTTCATGCACTAAACTTTTAAGTGAAAAAAACACAAAAAAAAAATTAAAGGAAACAAATTACTTTATAAAAATCGATGTATTATTTAACTTCATTTTTCAATATCTTATTAGTTAATGTTTATATATATATATATATATATATATATATATATATATATTGTCATAAATTTGTGACCCCTGCAATTTTAACCACATTTGGGGTTCGCACCTTGGTGACAACATCTCCTTCCTTAATCGGGACCTATTTTTGCATTTCTAACCCTTCTCCTTTTCTCCTTTATGTCTTCTGGCTGCTTTGTATCTTGTATGGGGCCCAAAATAGGGTAGGACAGAGGAGTGGCACCCTTGTCCCCCCTAGGATAAGGGTGTGGTGCCCCTGTCCCCCTAGGATAGTGGCGTGGCATCCATGTCCACACCTCCTAGGGTGGTCCTATTTGCAGGTTGCCCAATCTCATATGCACTTCTTGTCTTTGGGATTTTTTATTTTACTTTGTTGGCCTTCAGTGGTTAAAAGTTAATCCTTGAGGCATGTATAAAAGAGAATTCAATATCCTCATTCAAGGGGGACGAAGGACAAGAAGACAATGGATGGATAGCGCATAGATAGATAGAGAGCATAAGGAGAAGATACAAGATTTCAAGGTCATCATCAAGCATTCAAGTCTCTAGGGATCCACTTTTTCCTATTAAGTGGATGGTGTGAGTTCTATTACTTGATGTTATTCCTTGTATAGAATTGTTGGTTATTGGCTTAAGGATTCTCTCTTATACAAGAAGTGTTAATCCTTGACTACAACCTCTTTTACACTTGGTTATGTACATCTATGATAAATCCAACCATCCCTCTAGGGGCTAAACATGAGTCGTCCCTCATCAAGAATCCCTTTCACCTAGAAATAAGAAGAAGGATTCCATTCTTGTTCTTTCCTTTTCTTGTTCTAGAAGATGTTATATTTGTCTAAGACAACACCTCTTGGGGGTAGATGTATTTTTTAACAAATATCTCTTCTTCTCCAAGGATCACCTTTACACTTACAACAAGATATCTCTTTTCAACTATCTTATCCTTGCTTGAATAGTATTCCCTCTCTTGCTTGGATTTATAACATTGTTGCATGGTGGATATCTTCTTTGTGATGAAGGTAGGTATCCTTGTTCTTCTTTCCTTAAGATATCAACATTAAACTATGTTGACATTTTAAGGGAGGGGCACCCACACTACTCCTTTGTACTATACTTCTCTCATGCATTGAACAGTGGGGCATTCTTGGAACCAGAGGGAAACCTCTTAGAGCAAGATGTCGTCACTTTTTGTACAGTGGGTCATTCTTTGAACCAGAGCACGGTCTCTTAGAGCGAGATGTCTTCACTTCTTCTTGTCTTGTACAGTGAGACATTCTTGGAACCAGAGGGAAACCTCTTAGATCAAGATGTCATCACTTTTCTCTTGTACAGTGGGTCATTCTCAGAACCAGAGCACGGTCTCTTAGAGCAAGATGACGCCACTTTTCTCTTATGCGGGGTGATTATTCTCAAAACCAGAGCATGGTCTTTTAGAGCGAGATATCACACCTTTCTTGACATTGGTATTATACATTCTATATAGGTTGTAGCATACTCGGCCATAGACTCCTATGAGGTGCTTCGAACTTCACTTGCACACACGCGCATGAGGTTGAGTGAAACTAACAGAGTTCTCACTCTCTCTCTTTACATTGATCACCTATGCAAGCTCTAGGGGTGAGATTTTCCATGTCCTTCTCTCAATGGATCACCTATTTTTAGGGGCGAGACGTCCATGGTTTCTTTCTTCTTCGCCTTTCTTCTAATGGATCACCAAAGTGCGTATTCATGTTCTCTCTCTTCTTCCTCTCATGAACTCATAGTTTTACTATTGATAGTTCACGAATGATGTCAGCTTTTCTCTTTTATGTGATCGCTCGTGTTTATGTGACGACATTGGTCTTTGTGTCTAGATTAGTTGTTGAGACATCTGAGCTCGAGATCTCTTCGGCTAATTAGTTTGTTGTTTTGTGTCTTGTTCCTGTTGTGTGTCTTTTTGTGCTTTGTCTTTGTTTTGTGTGTCTTGTGTCTTTTTGTTTTGTGTGCTCTTGCATATGTTGGCGTGAGTTAAGACCCTAAGATTGGGGGCTTTTTGCTCCTCAATTTTAGTGTTGTCTTATACTCCTTGTGGTTTTGCTTTGCATCTCTCATCTTCATCTCTCTTTTCTTCTACTTTACCGGCAGTAGTGGCATAAGCCATACTCCCGCTAAAGTGGGGGCTAAATGTAGTGTCATAAAATTGCAACCCCTGCAATTTTAAACACATTTGGGGTCCTTACCTTGGCGACATCATCTCCTTCCTTAACCGAGACCTATTTCTGCATTTCTAACCCTTCTCCTTTTCTCCTTTGTCTTTTGGTTGCTCTGTATCCTAGCTGGAGCCCAAAATAGGATAGGACAGGGGCGTGGCGCCCTTGTCCCCCCTAGGACAGTGACGTGGCGCCCCTGTCCCCCTAGGACAGTGGCGTGGCGCCCCTGTCCCCACCTCCTAGGGTGGTCCTATTTGCGGGTTGCCTGATCTCCTATACACTTCTTGTCTTTGGGGTTTGTTATTCTACTTTGTCGGCCTTCGGTGGTTGAAAGTTAATCCTTGAGGCATGTATAAAAGAGAATTCAATATCCTCATTCAAGGAGGACGGAGGACAAGAAGACAACGGATGGATAAAGCATAGATAGATAGAGAGCATAAGGAGAAGATACAAGATTTCAAGGTCATCATCAAGCATTCAAGTCTTCTTCATTCATCCATTGGAGCAACATTACAACATTCATTTGCAATCATGTGTGTGTGTTAGGGTTTTGTCATGTTATATGCCATTTCATACAACATTTGTGATTACATTCAAGAAGCAAAGAAATCATCATCAACAAGTTGCAAATCTACAAAGTATACATCTCCATTGTTTGCATTCAAGCATTTGCAATTACTTTCTTTCTAGGTTGATTCCTCAACTAGGGTTTGACTAAGGCAAACCCCTATCAACAACCCCTATTTCTTCCCTTTTCTGTGTGTAGGTTGCAGGTGCGCAGCTGTAATTGCAGGTTTGGGCTTCATTTGTAGAGACGAAAGAACCCTTTTCATTTCGCGGATTTTGTGGCAGACCATGTACATTCTCGTCATAGTCCTAATGAATTTTCTCCAAATTTGCAAGGCAGATCCGCATAAGTTTAATTAGCTCAGATCCAAAGTTACAGCGCAATCCTGAACTGGTAACACTTCATTTCACTCATTTCCTCTCTCTTGTCCACATAGTCAACAAGTCAACTTTCTCATTTACAAAAGAGGGTAAATCACACATCAACCACTTGCAATCCACTTAGTATTCAGATCATTGTCTCTCTTGGATTTGGATCTAGTGGATTCAACCCCTCTTTTGAATGTAAAGTTCTTCCCAAGTGAAAATCATCCTAGTTGGCTTCCTTTCTCTCTCTTAGGTGGGGAGTCACTAAGATCCAATTTTCCACTTTACAATATATATATATTCAAATAGCACTTTTATTTTTCTAAAAAACTACAAACATAAAAATCTTTAAAAATATACATTTCATTAGTTTGCATCATTTCAAAATTCAAATCATATATGTCACTTTCTAATGATTTAAGTTAAATGGTTGGATCATTGTTGATCAATTTTTTATAAAAGTGTGACACAACTTTATACTTTTACCTAATTCTAAATAGATATATAAATTAATTAGTATTTGAAAATTTTACTTTAACATTTTATAAGTTGAGATAGTAAATAGTTTATTGAAAGCAATTTTTCTAAATGATAAGGATGGATTAGGTTTATTTAATTCTAGTTCAATGGGCTTGTACTATAAATTATTAAATTGTCATTTAAAATGATTCTCTAGTATTAGATTAGGTCTTATAACAATTCAACATATTCATTTTTTCTTTTATTTAAGTTGAAATTGTGATGCACTATCTACGTTGGTTGTATTGCATGGAAACAGTCTAGGTTGACTATACAAAGTGTAATCAATGTCAATGCATGGAATCAACCTTTAGTACATAAAAACAACTTAAATTTGTAATTTGGAAACTTACTCGCATTCCTTTCTGATATCTCAATTTGCAATGATTAATTGTTTAACACATTTGGGGAACTTGTTATATGAAAGGGTCATGTTTTAAGCGATTTTTTTCAACATCTTCAAAAAAGTGATTCAAGACATAAATATGTATATGTTGATTTGGTAGCAAATGCTTAGATGTCCTTGAAAAATCATGCAAATGTGTGTAAAAAGTAGATGGATAATTCCTTGCTTTGATGATGTTAAAATGAATTAGGGTTTCTCATTTTGTATAATGCCTTCAAATAAAATGTGAATGCTTTGTGCATTGCTAGGTAATAGTTAATTAGATAGGTACAAGTTGACTTAATTTTACTCACGAATCTTTAAAAGGAGGGTAATGATTTTATGTCACAAAATCAAGTCAAGTTTAATTTCATGTCATAGAATCTAACCAAATACATAGATAAATAAATGAATTAATATATACAAAATAAATCAAACTAGATTTAAAGAATATACCAACTTATAATACAGTATAACAATTAATTTCAAATTCAAAATTGATTTTAAAAAAATATAAGGAGCCTCTTTATAATTAAATGGAAATGGCTATCCAATCTTTAGAATGCACCAAATATCTATTATAATGTATTTACAATATATAAAGGATAATGATGTTTTAGTGCAATCTAGAAACTGGATAGGTGTTTTCTAATTAGACTACCATACTTGGATAGCATGGCTCATTTCTCCAACTTCTTTTTATAGGAAAAAATTATTAAATATTTAATTATATTTTAGTCACCTATATTTAGTTCCTTATTTAATGGTCATTTGTCTTATTTTTCATGTTATGAGAACGAGTCGATGGGATTCTTTAAAGTTTGGCAAATTTTTTAATAAAAATTCATGGCCTTCTTTCTGGAATATTTTCCAAATTTTTTTTATTGTTTTTTTATTAAAAAACGAATTTGCTTTTTTGAAGGCTTTTTGAGGGTTTTGAGGGTTTTTGGTTCGTGGGTGAATTTCTTTGTGTCGGGCAGCAGTTCATGTTTTTTTTAGGGTTCTGGAAATTTTTGGGCCTGCAACCTGGAGGTTTTTTTTGCAGATTGAAAATTTTCCTAAGGTTTCTGCAATTTTTTAATAGGGTTTTGACCCTTCAGTTCAAGTCAAAATTTTATTCTGGTTGCCGATTCTTGGTGAGTTTTTGGAGACCTCAATTGGGTCATCATCATATTTTTCTAGGTGCATCGTTTTCCATTCCTCGATTTTTGAGTCGCCAGATCTGCATTTTGATTTCAGATTCTTGATGGATTTTTCGAGAGCTTTTCTGGGTTGGTCTCATATTTTTCTAGGTGCCTCATTTTTCATGCTTCGAATTTTGTGCCAGCGAATTTGCCTTGGAATTCAAAAACAGTCGACGATTTCTGCTAATTTTGTGGATGTCGGGAATTTTGGTGTCTTTTGGGTGCCATTTATGTTGTACACCCGACCTAGGGTTTTTGCCCCTATTTTTTTGCGTCAATATTTTTCCGGTTTTTTAACAAAAAAATCAAAGGTATTTTTTAATTTTTTGCAAAAAAAAAAATTCTAATTATTTTTAGGAAAAATTTCAAGTTTTAAGTTTGTAGAAAATTTTAATTTATGGGTTTCTTCCAAACCTCAAAATTTGCACCTTGGAATTTGTGCCAAAATTCTCCTCCAGGGTTTCAAATTTTTTGTGCAACTGCTTCTATTCTGATTTTTTAATCAGATTCTTTTGTCTCATGCTTTCACTAGGTTGACCTCGTTCAACCTCCATTTTTCGTGATGGCATCTTTGACCAACATCATGTTGGAACACAGTCAAAAGTTCAACAACTGCCACAACACCTGGAAACAGTGCATGTTGACGATATCTGAATATCGTGACCTTTATCAGATTGATTTAGGCCAGACCTCGTCTTACAGGTCCCAGGGTTTTCATGATTTTTTCCAGAAAAATTGTCTGTCGATTTTCTGATTTTTTCCACAAAAAATCATGGGAGGGTTTTCACGATTTTTTCCTCAAAAACTGTTCGCAGGGATTATAATTTTCCCTTAAAAATTATCTCATCTGTAATCCGCGATATTCGTATAAGATTTTAATTATTTGAGTTTTACCGGTTTTTTCCACAAAAACGATGATTTATAACCTTAGATTTCTTGGTTTTTCGATTTTCTCCTCAAAATCGTAAATTCTCTTTTCGAGGGTTCCTATTTCGGGGTTTGACGGTTTTTTCCTCAAAATCGTGTTTTGTTGCAGTTAGTTTGGGTCGCACCTACGAGGGAGAACATCTGCAACCGTGGTATCTTGCACTCAGTTTTGGAGTTGGTACTCTTCTGCAAAAGGGTTTGCCGATTTTTCCTCAAAATCATGGTTTCAGGTTTTAGTTTGGTTACCCAACGTCAAGTTGGATGGATTCTGGTATTCTTGGTCATTAACACTTTTCAGATCCAAGGAGGGTCTCCACCACAACAATGTTCTTTTCATTTGTGATCAAAAGACCTGCAGTGTCTTATGTAGGGTAGTTAGTAGATAGAATGACCATTAAGGGAGGGTATTAGAATATATAATTATATTTTAGTCACTTATATTTAATTCCTTGTTTAATGGTCATTTATCTTATTTTTCAGAAATTATATTAGAAAAAAGTTTGTTAAGATATAATTGTTCATTTGTTTATCTATTTAAGAACACAATGAAAGAATAAGAACTAGAGTTACTATTCATGTTTGTAGTCGGGCAAAAGCAGCACATTTCTTTCACACTGAGACTGAGAATGGGCTTAGAAATAGTAAGGAATCTACCTTGAAACCCATGAGAGTTATCTGTTTAATGACTACTCTGTGAAAATAATGAGGGAGAATTTTATGACTTTCCCTATGCTTTTCACAGTATCATCTCAGGCAATACATTGATTTTACTATCTGCATTCCTCAAATCAGTACAGTAATGTGCTTTGAAATCTCATAAAGGTAAGGAATACAAATAAGTAGACCCAAAATCACACTGTAGTCTCAGAACTATATACTCCACGTTGCATTTTTTGTGATATTGATTATCCTAAGTAGAGTTATTACGCTATGACGTTCTCATACTGATAAACCCAGTCAGTCAGTCATGGTTGGCTAGAGAGATTAAGTAGGTTGGTAGTACTATGGAAAACACACGGGAAAGATAATAATACCATTACTATCAGTGTGCTGCTATTAGTTTACAGTTTAACCTGAAATTGATAGATAAACTTTTACAAGTAATTTTCTGATAAGAACCTGAATACATTATTTCCAACAGCTACAGGTACCTTAACCAGTTTAGGAGCCCTTGCACATTATGGTTAAGGTAGATGTTTTTCAAACACTGAGACAAGGCAGTCCAACCAGAAGAAACCGGCTTAGCGAGTGGTGTAATTTTCAAGTATCTCTAATTCAAACTCTAATAAAGGAAAAAGAAAATTTATCTTCTACAAATTCAAAAGTTTAATTTTTTTTGTTTATATTAAATGCATTATTTGTTTGTACAAACGAGACAAATAAATGGCATGTTGGTAGGACCCCATTGTCTATAAAGCGGTTAACAAATGTTGGAGGGATGGAAGAATTGAATAACGTTAATAGTGATGTTTTTCAATCATACACCTCGCTCTTCCAATTTAAAAGTATAGTGTAGGGAAATATAGCATTCTAGATTAAGTAATAGTTGGTATAAATAATATAAATATAATAAAGAGGGTTAGGATCTGTTTAATTTTATGTACATTTGTAACTGACAGTTAGAGAGATTTTAATTTATGTTGTATTTGATTATTGAAATTAGAATCTTAAAATTAGATTTTTTATTTATTAAAGTATGATGTATTAAGAATTTGAATGTACTTGAAGAAAACTGCATTCATAGTTTAAATTCTTGATGGTTAATGGCTACACAAATCTACTCCTTATTAATGATTTTTTTGTTATTTGCTCACCTTGTATTGGATTCTATTTGAAACAAAAGTAGTTTTGAAAAGTACCTTAGGGGTTTGTTGGGTTCGAAGGGAGAATTTAAAACCTTATTCATAAAACTTCAAATTCTTTGTAAATGCACAACGATTAAAAGCACACCATACATTAATTCAATTGCATAAATGATGATGCAAGAGTGCAAATAATGCTTTGTGATAATGTGTTTCAATAATACATATGATATAACCAATTGACCCTTCCCCGCCACTTTGTGCCTTACCGCTCGTACACCCCCACACATATTACTTGCATTAAACAGTTTCCACCCACCCCACCCCTACCCCTATCCTTCCTCCCCCCCTACTTATCCCCTTCTCTTTGACAATGGGCAATATTAAGTATATGATCAAGAACGCTATGCCCTCTTGAGCAAACCAAAATATACCTCGCCTGTGATCGGTGCCTTTCCTAAGTTGTCCTTTCCTAATCTGGTTGTTTCCTTCCCACACCCTTATTATAGTTGTCATTTCGAGTTGCTTTCGAAGATGGTCGGCCTTAAATGGCTGGCATGTTACATATAGAACCTAGAATCTAGTCTAACCCTATAGTTAGTTCCCACCCACTGCCATGGCATCAACCTGCTAGAATAAGGCATGTTACATATAGAATCTGGAGAAGATTGAAAGCATTATTGGCCTATTATACTTATTGCCTTCCATTGGCCCCTATCTTTCTCCCACCCACCTCTGCAAGGGAATTCTAGTTGTATGGTTCTAACAGGAAACTAAGTATTGTCTTTAATTACAAGATTCATGATACTCTACTCAAAATATTTGGCACATAAATTGATAAATAGCAATTGATAGGTAACTGATTAGTCCACCCTATTGAATCACAACCATTTGGGGTTCAAGGTTTGTCTTTTCTCTCAAGAAATGATGTTGTGATCCTTTGGTGTCTTCCAATTGGGTTGATACAACTTTTGTTTGATCTTCTTCTATTCCTATGACCTCATCAGACAACTTTGGGAGGTCTTGTGATGTTGTTAAGAAGGTTATTCAGATGACCTTGTTGAGGGACTTTGAGAGGCCTTGTATGCTACTAAGTTGATGGAGTTTTAGTCTCCATTGAAAAAAAATTATCCACTTCACATGTTTCTCCCTTGAATATGGTGGTGAGGGAGGACAACATCCCTTCTCCCAAATCTATTGATTTGGATGAAGATGTTTCTTGGACAACCGTCCAAACAAGGGGAGGTCTTCAAAACTTGTTTTACCTTTAATAATAAAAAAATTCCTATAAAGGGTTAGATCTAAGAAAGTAGGAAAAGATGTTTGAATAAAGGGAATGCGGTTGTAGGTAGAATTTTGTCCAAGGGACAAATTCACTTCCACCATCTAATTTATGTTGTACAAATACTTGTGATAAGAATTAAACCACTTGGAGATCAAGCAGACCAATGGAATAGGCTTGTACTTGATGTCAACATATGCATAAAATAATTCATGTTGAACATTAGAACAATATATTATGACAAAGGCCAAAAGTAAGTGTAAAATGAGAGGTGTGAGGTGTGTACAATTGTCCACTACATTTCGACCCAAAATTGACACATGTGAAATGCTTGAATTGTGCATGCTAAAGTAATGGTCACTCAATAATGTAATGAGTAAACAAAATCATGGATAGGTGATACAATGATTCGTCATGTTTTTTCTAAGTTTTGTTAGGGCAACATCTATCAACTTACATGCACAAATCATTAATAGAACCTAAAATAAAAATATGTATTAACATAAAATCATATTCTTCATCAATTTGTATATTAATGAGCATAAAATTTATTTGTGTGAAAAGGCAACAAAATTTGAGGTTTGGCACTAGAAATGTTGTCATGAGGAAGTGAATGAGTTGGCATGCATGAAACCATAAAAATAGCACCAAGAATAAAAAAGTTGTCACATGGTGTATAGGGTTGTCAAGGAGTTGTAATCAATGTAGCTCTCTTAATCTATACAAGCATGAGACCAAAAAGGAGGACATGGTGCATAGGTTTGTATAGGAGTAAAACTGAGGTGGCCCCTTCAATCTATGCAAACATGAGGTGAAAATAGAAATATAATGTGTTCAGTTGTCGAGAATTTGAAATTGTTGTGAAATCCTCAATCTACACAATCATTAAATCATGTAGGAGTTGAAAATGAGTTCACAACTCATAAGGTTGTCAAGGAGTTTGAAGTAGTGTGGCTCCCTACTATATGCATTTATGAACTCATGTAAATTGAAATTGGGTAAAGGCTACAATATAGCCCCCTCAAAGAGAGTGCATGTGAGAGGATAACATATAGTTGCCACGTGTGGCATGTTGGCACTAATGTGTAAATAAAATGATAATAGTGAGAAATATAATGCGATGGGACAAAAACTCCCCTATTTTCTCTTGTCGACGAGGATAAGTGTAAAGAGAAATTCAAAGTAGCCATGTGCAAAGTATCAACATAGAAAAGCAATATGATAAATGGTGTGGAATGTGTGCATTAAGCATATGATAAAAATGGTGTGAGATGTGATCATGATATGATAAAAATGGTGTGAGATGTGATCATGAGATAGCCATGTAATGTGTCATATAAGGTATTTTCATACAAAAATAGCATAATAAGTGTGCATTAAATATACCATTGTGAAATAATCATGTTGACAAGTGTTTAAAAAGAATGTGTCCAATGTTACCTCTAGTTTGAGGACAAATGTGAGTAAAATTGAGATAACTTCATGCCAAGAAGAATCATGTAATTGCAATAAGATAAACATGTCATTTATAAAATGAGCTTGTAAAAATGACATATACATGGAGGCTAAGATAAAACCATGTTGTTGAAGTATGTAGCGGCGGGAGATAAATTCCTTGAGAGGTCGATGTTCATTAAGAATCGTCGCCCACTTTAAATAATGTTTATTTAATTATTAAGAGGACGTGTCTCTTAAGGTTGACTCAAGGAGGAGTCACCTCTATTAAAGAGACGTCTCTCTTCACATTTGAATAGTCCGCCTTGCCTCTATTGGAGGTTGACTATTCAAGAAGAGGTACGATCCACATATTTATACATAAGGTTGGCTCATTCACTTGGATCGAATACACACATTCAGTTCAATACAAGACAAGTAGGTCAATACATAGGCAGATTGAATATATAGTTGAACTACATTATCCAGAAATGTAGTGCTTGGAGGAGACGATAGCAGTATACCGTCTATGGTTGGGAAGGCAACATTGATCTATGTCATTGCCTGTGGTTAAACAATCTCACCCTTCAACATGGTATCAGAGCAAGTTCCAATCCTGGCTTATACAACAATCGAATGGAAGTGTTGATACTCAAAATCGCCATGCTTATACCATTGGAGGTTTCAGTGTTGATTTGCGGTGGTATTGATGAGAATCGCCACCCTGATATTCGCCTTCACTGTTTGTATCAATATCGCCTCCTTCAAATAAAATTCAATCAAAGGTAGGCATATTCAGCTACGTATCACCAAATACCATAAGAGGATTAAATCGCAGAAGTGAGAGGAATATCGGTCTTAAATTTGATCAAATGAAATGATCAATTGGAGTTTACAGTCACTTAAGAAGGTCGATACCTCATCATGGGTGCATAGCAATTTTCGTTAAATGCATTGCACTTGATACCGTCTGCACAATATTATTCAATGTGGTATCGTTGAATGGGAAGTTCAAGAGGGTGATACCTATATGAACCGCCACCAAATGTACTAAAGTATTTCAGACAGGATAAAGTCGAGTTAGGCCGATCTTTCGAGAGTGTCGTAAGTTCACATGATTGGGCTCTTGCAAAAAGTCTAATTCCTTTAGCAGACACCCAGAGGTTGAATGATGCTTTGTGTATCACTTTGGATTCTATCTAGTTTTTATGTACCCAGCAGGAGCTTGTAGGTGTAACAACGTTGATCGAAAATATTATCAGAAGTGGGGCTCATGACTTTACTTGTACAGCTCTTAGAACATCATTCCTTGCTTCCTATGTTTCAGCTTGTCGGAGTCGTACGATGAGCTTGGCAAACAGAGTCACCCTCATGGCCCAAAGGTTGGGAGAGCGCCTTCAGGAGTGCAATGGTGATGAGGTACTGAAGGCTGAGGTTGCTACAAAGCTACAAAGATTTACTGAATGGGCTCTCAAGTGCATTGGTTTCCGTTCTCGTGGTCAAGGGAGTGCTGACAGAGTAACACACAGTTCAGCCATTGAGATCCAACTACAACTATCAACTTTTAAAACATTTTTGGATCTTGGAGGAGTTTCTTTTTTCGTCTAGATGAATTCGCCAATGAATGTGGCTATCACTATTTACAGGCTTGCAGCCATGGGACTGAGTTGGTGGTTGGAGACATCTCTTGAAGATGAAGAACCCTTACAGATTGTCATTACAATCCGTTTCTTCGGAGAGGAGGAAATAGCATTCAATGGGAGTCTGACAAACCAATAGAGGCAACTTTGGACGAGGTCAAGAGGTTGATACTAGTACTTGAAGCCCTTACGGAGAGGGAGGCTTAGCATTGGTGATTTCTTGAGATGTACTTTAATGCATTTTTCTCTGTGAGAGAGAACTTTGAGGTGCAAGCCCTTGTTAATGCATTCTTCTCTGTGAGAGAGAAGTTTGAGGTGCAAGCCCTTGTTAATGCATTCTTCTCTACGAGAGGGAAGTTTGAAGTGAAAGCCCTTGTTCCATCCTCTGGGAGTAGGCATGGTGGATGTCATGTTGAGATTCCATGACAACATCACATTGAGAGACTCCATGACAACATCACGTTGAGAGACTTCATGATGAATTCCTTATACTTGTGTCTATCCACCCTCTGGGAGTAGTCATGGTGGACGTCATGTTGAGAGACTCCATGATGACATCACGTTGAGTGATTTTGTGATGAGCACTTGTGCACTTGTTTTCTTCCACTCATGGGAGTAGCTATGATGGACATCATGTTGAGTGACTCAATGATGATATCTCATTGAGAGACTCCGTGATAAACCTTTTTTTTTTTACTAATGGATGTAGCCATTGTGAATGTCATGTTGAGAGACTCCATGACATGAGTATCTGAGAAGATATCTCCCTAGCTAAGAGGGAGTGTTGAAGTATGTAGCGGCGGGAGATATATTCCTTGAGAGACCAATGCTCATTAAAAATCGCCACCCACTTTAAATAATGTTTATTTAATTATTAAGAGGACGTATTTCTTAAGGCTGACTCAAGGAGGAGTCACCTCTATTAAAGAGACATCTCTCTTCACATTTGAATAGTCGCCGACCGACTATTCAAGAAGGGGTATGATCAACATATTTATATATAAGGCTGGCTCATTCACTTGGATTGAATACACACATTCACTTCAATACAAGACAAGCAAGTCGATACATAGGCAGATTGAATATACAATTAATCTACATTGGCCAGAAATGTAGTGCTCGGGAGAGACAATAGCAATATATCGTCTATGGTTGGGAAGGCTTCAATGATCTATGTCATTGCCTGTGGTTAAATGAGCTCACCCTTAAACACATCTAAGTACCATTAGAAAGATGTCACTAGTAGTGATATCAATATGTAATAGAAATGAAAAATACAAAACATGTAGAGTTTAAGCATATGAAGCATGGAGTAATTATAATGGTCTCTGAAGGGAGGCTTAGAAGATAATGTCTAGATGCCCCCAAGTGGGGTAGGCAAGCAAGGTGGTTTGTGAAAATGGCAATTTCCACATTAAGTGTCAAAGAGACAAAAAACTTGTACTAGCATAGATATATTAAATGCTTGTCTAAAATATTTCAAAATATATCAATCTCAAGGCAACTATATTATTAAGTTTTTATATTGATGTATATACAATGGGTATAATAAGTGTTTGATGTGTAGTTGACTATCAAATTTATATTAAGGGTTTTGTTATTTGTTCTCTCCATTAAAACTCCCCCTTGCGACCATTTATAATGAAGGTGATATAAGATACGTACAAACAACAAGGTGCAAGAAAGGGGCCAAATAATATCATCAATCAAGGGGTAAGAGTAGCACAATTGTGGCTCAATCAAAAAGGCCAAACATGTTGTGCAAAAAGAAAGAGATGATCAATGAGGAGAACAATGGCAACACAAGGAAAAGTCAATCATAAAATCACAAAGTAAAGGAAAAATATTTTCTTGTTAGCATGAATAAAGGTCCATTACAAACATTTCATTATTTTGTGCAATCTCGATTCCATAGAGAAAATGCAAAGAAAAGAAAAATACTTAAAAGGAGGTCATGCAACAAAATAATTATGCGTCATCTACATACTATATATAAACATTAAGGTGAAGAAATAAGAAATAAAAATGAAAACATGTGGAAAATATCATATAAATGAAAGTTGATCAACCCATGTAATGAGTATATCCATCACAATCCAAAAGGTCATCATATTGAGGTGACTGTGCATCATTTGCATACTAGCTATGAACATTAAGGTGAAGAAAGAAAAAAGAAAAGGAAAACATGTGAAAAATATCATATAAATGAAATTCCATCAAATAATATAATGAGTATATCCATCATCATTCAATAGGTCATCATATTCCCTTTATTCACCACAAAATCTACAAAACCAACCACTTGATAACTATTCTTGTAATGGGCTTGAATTATAATGTAAGGTTGGCCCCTTGGTAAATGAAAAACAATTTTGAATTTTGATGTTAGCAGTCATGCTTGTTTTTGTTGTGTTTCTTTTATTACCACATTATGTGCCTCGTCTTGCATTTCAACTGTGGCTTTCCATTGGATTTCTAGTTCCTTGATTATCGCATTAGTAAATTTGGGTATAACTATATATCCTTCTTTTGTTTGCGTCATTTTGATGTTATTTTTAAATATATTCATGTTTGTTAAATCCAAGGTCTTATTTTGTTCCAACTATTCTATTTATCTTGTCGATCTTTTATTGTTTGTGTCATTTCGATGTTATTTTTAAATATATTCATGTTTGTTAAATCCAAGGTCTTATTTTGTTCCAACTATTATACTTATCTTGTCGATCTTTTAAGCATTTGAACACATCGTAAAGAACAACATTTCTCTCATGTAGCAGCTCCTTTGGCTTAGGCATAAATGTGTCAATGGTAAAACTAGCATGCTTCAAGAAGAGGTCATATGCATTCACTGATAATATGTCAACTTTCATCATTGATATATTTTACACTGTATGATGGAAGGATTACTTGATGCTATTCTATCCATGATTGACCAAGAATGATGATAAACCCTACAAAAGTTGGAAGTGTGAACAAGCATGGGTTCTTCATTCAATTATTGGTTTCAAGATGAGACAATCTATAGTGTCTTGCACAATGCTAATAGAGTATTTTAAAGCCACTCTAGAATGTGCATACTTTTCTTATTCCAAATGATGGCTAAACAAATCTCTCTAATTAAAAGATTAAAATAGCATCCTAAATCAACCATAATTCCTTTAATGTGTTGATATGATGCCTCCTTTAACCTATAGTTTTACCAATGGTTTCATAATTAGAAATTTTGTCGTGAAAAAGCATAATGGATTTGGAATAAAGATCATTAAATCAATTGTTAATTACTCCTATAAATGCATAATAAGATGTTAAAGATGTATTATTGAAATCCCTTGTCTCTTTCTCTTCAACAATAGGGCAACGACTATTCTCCATACAAAACACCCGCTCAAAAACACAAATTTGTATAACATGATTGTTTTTCAGCAAATTTTTACCATTTTTACAACATTGAGAAGCAAATTAAGAGGATCAAACTAGTAGAAATTGCATAACAATCCATTGTGATTTGCAGATTTTGTGTTTTTGATCAAGTGTTGTTTTGTATGGAGAATAGATGGCTCCCAACAATAGTACCCACATGATTGTATTGTGGAAAGGGAATTGTTATCCCTTCATTTATCCCTTCCACATATATCACATTATTATCAACCACCTCTTGCATTTTATTCTTCAAAAGAATACAACATTGTGTAGCATGACCATTAACTACAATATTAAAAGAAAAAAAACATTACAATAAAACCTTTACAGTCTTAAGCGTGTACTCTACTAGATTGTTAAGTTATCATGTTTCCTCTTACAAAATTTTAGGATATCAAAACTAGGGGATTGTGAAGCCTTGTTATTTTTTGATACATTTGAGGTTTGATAGTGATGGCATATAAAGGTACTTGCCCATTATTGACATGATTTATATTGGACCTAACAACTTGCTTATAAGGTGAAACTCCACTACCCTTTTTGAAAGAATGTCAATTAATATTTTGAAGGATAAGATAAAGGAGATGAAGTGTTTATATTGGGCCTAACAACTTGCTTATAAGGTGAAACTTTGCTACCCTTTTTGAAAGAATGTCAATTAATATTTTGAAAGATAAGATAAAGGAGGTGAAGTGTTTGATGAGGCATATATTCAAATGTTAGTCTCTAATAATGTTAGAACATAATCCCAAATGCTTACACACAAATTGGAGAATATAGCATAAAGATTGAAAAGAATTAACTTTGATTGCAAGGAGCAAGTTATTAATGAATAAACATCGTGTCCCATCATCTTGACAATTGACAATGCACCTTAGAGAGAAAGGATTGAAATTCTAAAACAAAGTCATTAACCCTTGCATTATTTTGTTGCTTGCATTGAACCAAATATGAAAAAGTAAATTTTAAACCAATGCTCACTTAAAAATAATGGACAAAAGAATCGACTAGTTCAAAAAAAACGATGGATTAGACCATGTGACTATTATAATGTTTTAATGTACACAAGAATAATTTGGCCAGCAATCCATGATTTCAAATTAAGTCCAAACAAGTGGCATTCTATTACAATATTTAATTATATTTTAGTCACCTATATTTAGTTCCTTGTTTAATGGTCATTTAACTTTTTAGTTAATTAGCTTTTAAGCTTTATTTAGCTTTTTCTTTTTAGTTAATTAGATTTTAAGCTTTATTTAGCGTCTAACTTTTTAGTAGTTCACTTTAAATGACTTGTTCTTAATTTAGAATGTTGTCTTGTAATCTCTATATATACGCTTGTATATTGTTGAATAGATTATCCGATTATTGAATCATTCATTCAATTTATTTTTCATGGTATCAGAGCAGGTCGATGAGATTCTTTAAAGTTTGGCAAAAATTTTAATAAAAATTTATGGCCTTCTTTCTGGAATATTTTCTAGATTTTTTTTACTCTTTTTTTATTAAAAAAAAAACGATTTTGCTTTTTTGAAGGCTTTTTGAGGGTTTCGAGGGTTTCTGGTTTGTGAGCGAATTTCTTTGTGCTACACAACAATTCATGTTTTTTTTTTAGAGTTCTAGAGATTTTCAGGTTTCCAGCTTGGAGGTTTTTTTTTGCAGATTGAAAATTTTCCTAGGGTTTCTGCAATTTTCGACTAGAGTTTTAACCCTTCAATTCGAGTCAAAATTTTATTCTGGTTACAAATTCTTGGGTGGGTTTTTCGAGACCTCAACTAGGTCGTCATCAGATTTTTTTTGGGTGCATCGGTTTTTGTGCCTCGATTTTTGAGCCATCAGATCTGCATTAAGATTTCAGATTCTTGGTGGGTTTTCTGAGAGCTTTTTTGGGTTGGTCTCAGATTTTTCTGGGTGCCTCATTTTTTGTGCCTCGAATTTTGTGTCAACGAATTTGCCTTGGAATTTAAAAACAGTCAACGATTTCTGCTAATTCTGTGGATGTCGGGAATTTTGGTGTCTTCTAAGCGTCGTTTATGTTGAACATCCAACCTTGGGGTATTTTTTTATTTTCTGCAAATTATTTTTTATTTTTTTTTTTATTTTCAAGAAAAATTTCAAGTTTTAAGTTTGCAAAAAATTTCAATTTTTGGGTTTCTTCCAAACCTCGAAATTTGCACCTTCGAATTCTCCTCTAGGGTTTCAGTTTTTTCAGTAGCTACTTCTATTCTGAATTTTTTTTTTAAATCAGATTCTTCTGTCTCTTGCTTCCAGTCGATTGACCTCGTTTGACCTCGATTTCTGTGATGGCATCTTTGACCAACATCCTGTTGGAACACGGTCAGAAGTTTAGTAGCCTCAACTACAACACATGGAAACAGTGCATGTTCACGATATCTGAATACCATTACCTTTATCAGATTGATTTAGGCCAGACCTCGTCTTACAGGTCCCAAGGTTTTCACGATTTTTTCCTGAAAATTTGTCTGTCGGTTTTCTGATTTTTTCCACAAAAAATCATGGGAGGGTTTTCACATTTTTTTTCTTCAAAAATTGTTCGCAGGGTTTAGAATTTTTTCCTTAAAAATTATTATCTATCATCTACAAAAAGCTTGCGTGGGTTTTCTGATTTTTCACCATTAAAAACCATGGGAGGGTTTTGGTTGATTTTTTCCTCAAAAATCAAGGTTTTACTATGTGATGTCTGATATTTTACCACATGATGTTGTCTGGTGTTTTTCCACGTGATGTCTGATGTTTTACCGCATGATATTTGGTGTCTTATCACGTGATGTTTTGGGTCTTGCCATGCGAAGTTTCAGGGTTTTGTTTGATTTTTTCCTCAACAATCGATTTAGGGTTTTTTACCATTTTTTCCACAAAAATAATAATTTGTATCTTCAATTTTGGAGGTTTTGCCGATTTTCCTCAAAATCATAGTTTTGGGTTTCAGTTTGGTTACCCAATGTCAAGTTGGATGGATTTTGACATTCTTGGTCATTAACACTTTTCAGATCCAAGGAGGGTCTCCACTATAGCAGAGTGTTCTTTTCATTTGTGATCAAAAGACCTGCAGTGTCTTTTGTAGGGTAGTTAGTAGATTGAATGACCATTAAGGGAAAGTATTAGAATATTTAATTATATTTTAATCACATATATTGAGTTCCTTGTTTAATGGTCATTTAGCTTTTTAGTTAATTAGCTTTTAAGCTTTATTTAGCATTTAGCATTTAGCTTTTTCTTTTTAGTTAATTAGATTTTAAGCTTTATTTAGCGTTTAGCTTTTTAGTAGTTCACTTTAAACAACTTGTTCTTAATTTAGAACATTGTCTTGTAATCTTTATATATACGCTTGTATATTGTTGAATAGATTATCAAATTATTTTTCATGGTATCAATGCGGATCGATGGGATTCTTTAAAGTTTAGCGAATCTTTTAATTAAAATTCATGGCCTTCTTTCTGGAATATTTTCCAGATTTTTTTTATTGCTTTTTTATACAAAAACGATTTTGCTTTTTTGAGGGTTTCGAGGGTTTCTTGTTCGTGGGTGAATTTATTTGTGTTGGGCAGCAATTCATGTTTTTTTTAGGGTTCTGCAGATTTTCGGGCCTGCACCTGGAGGTTTTTTTTTTGCAAATTGAAAATTTTCCTAGGGTTTTTGCAATTTTCGACTAGGGTTTTGATCGTTCATTTCAAGTCGAAATTGTATTTTGGTTGCAAATTCTTGGGTGGGTTTTTCGAGACCTCAACTGGGTCATCGTTAGATTTTTCTAGGTGCATTGTTTTCTGTCCCTCGATTTTTGAGTCGTCAAATCTGCATTCTGATTTCAGATTCATGGTGGGTTTTTCGAAAGTTTTTTTGGGTTGGTCTCAAATTTTTTTGGGTGCCTCGTTTTCCATGCCTCAAATTTTGTGCCAGCGAATTTACCTTGGAATTTTAAAACAATCAGTGATTTCTATTAATTTTGTGGACATCGGGAATTTTGGTGTCTTCTAGGCGCCTTTTATGTTTGTACATCCGACCTAGCGTTTCTGCCCCTATTTTTTTTGTGTTTCATCAATATTTTTCTATTAATTTAACAAAAAAAAATCGGAGTTATATTTTTATTTTTTGCAAATTATTTTTATTTTCTGATTAATTTTTCAAGAAAAAAATCAGGTTTTAAGTTTGCAGAAAATTTCAATTTATGGGTTTCTTCCAAACCTCGAAATTCGTGCCAAAAATCTCCTCCAGGGTTTCAGATTTTTTGTGCAACTGCTTCTATTCTGATTTTTGAATCAGATTCTTCTGTCTTATGCTTTCACTAAGTTGACCTCATTCAACTTCCATTTTTGTGATGGCATCTTTGACCAACAACATGTTGGAACATAGTCAAAAGTTCAACAACTGCCACAACACCTGGAAACAGTGCATGTTCACGATATCTTAATATCGTTACCTTTATCAGATTGATTTAGGCCAGACCTCGTCTTACAGGTCCCAAGGTTTTCACGATTTTTTCCTGAAAATTTGTCTGTCAGTTTTTTGATTTTTTCCACAAAAAAATCATTGGAAGGTTTTCACGATTTTTTCCTCAAAAATTGTTCGCAAGGTTTATAATTTTCCCTTAAAAATTATCTCATCTGTAATCCGTGATATTCGCATAAATTCGCGTAAAATTTTAGTTATCTGAGTTTTAGCATTTTTTTCCACAAAAACGATGATTTGTAACCTCAGATTTCTTGGTTTTTTAAATTTTTCTCCTCAAAATCGTAAATTCTCTTTTCGAGGGTTCCTATTTCAAGGTTTGACGGTTTTTCCCTCAAAAATCGTGCTTTGTTGCAGTTAGTTTGGGTCGCATCTGCCAGGGCAAACATCTGCAATCGTGGTATCTTGTAGTCAGTTTTGGAGTTGGTACTCTTCTGCAAAAAGGTTTGCTGATTTTTCCTCAAAATCATGGTTTCAGCTTTCAATTTGGTTACCCAACGTCAGGTTGGATGGATTCTAACATTCTTGGTCATTAACACTTTTCAAATCCAGGAAGGGTCTCCACCGTAGCAGAGTGTTATTTTCATTTGTGATCAAAAGACCTACAGTGTCTTTTATAGGGTAGTTAGTGGATAGAATGACCATCAAAGGAAGGTATTAGAATATTTAATTATATTTTAGTCACCTACATTTACTTCCTTGTTTAATAGTCATTTAGCTTTTTAGTTAATTAGCTTTTAAGCTTTATTTAGCATTTAGCATTTTCTTTTTAGTTAATTAACTTTTAAGCTTAATTTAGCTTTCACGCTTAATTTAGCGTTTAGCTCTTTAATCTTTTACTTTAACGTTATGTTCTAATTATAGAACATCATCTTGTAACCTCTATATATATGTGTGTATATCGTTCAATGTAATTATCCGATTATTGAATCATTCATTAAATTTATTTTTCATGGTATAAAGGTAACGATATTCAAATATCATGAACATGCATTGTTTCCAGGGGTTGTGGTAGTTGTTGAACTTTTAACCGTGTTCCAACATGACGTTGGTCAAAGATGGCATCACAAAAATGGAGGTTGAACGAGGTCAACCTAGCGAAAGCATGAGACAGAAGCAACGATCCAATGTGATTCATTGGGTCACACTTACCATCATATAATTGAAACCTTGGGGCCACAAAGCCCACAAGAAACAAAGTGCAAAGATGCAAAATATTGGAATTTAAGTTAGTTCACAAGTCAAATCTTGCTTACAGCTCAAAGGAAGAGTATTGAACCTAAGTTGAGTTGTTTCATCAAGCTTTACTCGGAAGGTTGGGAAATGGTGATGTAATGAGTATATGTGTCAATAGATGGTGTGTACAATTGGAATAGAACAATGGAGGAAGAGATGATAGGATCTGGTTTAGAAAAGGTTGTAAAGAAATAATGAGTGTTTGATATATAAAGCAGGGATAACAAGGGTGTGAAATGAATGAGTTGGGAATGACATTGGCGAGGGAGCATTGGAAGTGAGACATTGGATGGGGGAAATTGGTGACTGAAGCTGGAAAGGGAGATTGGGGGAAGAAGCTTGGAAGTTTGAGTGGAGTATGGTAGCCTTGGGAGCATTATATCCTTTGACAATTTGCCCAATATGTTTTAGCACTTCCAAAGAATAAGATTTTGTTAAAGTAAACCATGAATTGCATCTAATAAGGTTCGAGGATAGAATAATTGTCAAGTTCACAATTGTCCTCTCAAAGTTGCAACTTGTTTGTGATGTTTGATTTCTTTTGATTTTTAATATTTAAAAGATGAGCATTGCGGTCAAATGGCTCCTCATCATTGAGGTATAAGGATGTATTTAGAGTATCAACAATAGTTGTCTCAAATCCATACATAGCAATCGATGGGTTGAATCAGGGGAAAAACAACTGGACAAATAATATCTAGGAATGTGATTTCAGCATAAAACCCTAATATATGGCTATCAAATTAGGAAAAATAATAATTAAAGCACACAAAGTTTCCAATCTATGAAGATGGAAAAATCAGAAAATTCATGTATCTAAAGTCACAAAAATGGGAAGCTTAACCTTATAAGAAAGCCCTAGAGGAGATTCAAATGTCTTCGTTTTACTAAAATTTAGGGAAATAAGACACCATACACTAATTTACCGTCTAATTAATGATATAACAATCAATGAGCAATCAAACATAAATTAAGAGTCAGTTGAGACCAATATATGTAATTGTAGTAAGAGTGTGCTTAGCTTTGTCAATTTGTCAATGAGGAGGATTCTATTGTATGTTGTGTTCGACAATCAGATTTGCACTTCCAAAATCCGAACCTGCAAAATAAGTTTGAGCCTAATTTGGACAAATTCACACCCACGGTTTAGTTCTTGGATATTTAATTTCCCTATGGATCTGTCCTTTGTTGATATGAGTTTTGATGCCCACTACGTATATCTAAAACAAAACAGGTGCTAATAGGCACGTTGGAAATTTGTCGTGTTCAAAAGGGGAGTTATCAACTTCTTCGATAACAAGTCAAACACCTTTGATGATGTCCAAAGATCAAAGCCTCATCATACATGAATCCAGGTACCTAGAGGGCTGTCTAGTATCTATAAGCATTAATGTTGTGATGTAACAATGACAATAATGCTATATGATAATGCTTTCATATTATGACCTTATCTATTGATGGATTGAGCTAATCATCTAAGCCTTTGTCTTTATATATAAAATCATAAATTTCAAGCTGAAGTATTTGGCACATAAGATTGATACGTAATGTTAAAAATATGTGATAGTGTCGGCTCAGAAAGGCAGGGAAAAATGTTAGAATAAGAGGATAGGGTTATAAGTGTAGTTTTGTCCAAGGAATAGTGGACAGATCCATACTTGTGATCTAGTCCAATTTATAGAAATGTGCATGATGAGAATTAGTCCAAATCATTTGAAGATAAAATATACTAATGAATAATAAACTTTCAAGCTTTTATCAATTTATATCCAAAATTGAATAAATTAAACATTAACGAGAATCTAATTACCAAGAGTGCATTTTTGGATTCGATTGTGTGTAAGATTTTTGCATCAACATTTCGGATCACTCTGATCCATCATCAGGATGAAGAGTGATGCAAAAATCTTACACAATCAAATCCAGAAATGCACTCTTGATAATTATACGATGGATTGTGGAAATCTCTTCGAACAGAAAATCTAATTTCAAAATATATGTTTAAGGGCTAAAGTGACTGTATAACAAGTGTAATGAGTGTGGTATACATTTTATCCTCTCATCATTGAAATGATGATTATCTTTAGTCATAGCAACGAGCAATGTGAGTTCATGTAATGCTCAGCATTCTATCAAGAGAAATAGGAAAACACGATCTGAAATTCAGAGTGGAATTAAATTAGAGAAGTTGGACAAATTATGCGTGTTAAAAAATATTAGAATCAAGCAAAGGGTAAATTTGCATTGATTTTCAAAAAATAAATATATAAATTATACTATGATACACATGCTCCGTCCATTAGGAAAAATAACTCTTGAATTCACTCTATATCCGAAGCATCTGATCTATATCCTATTATCCTGTTCATTTCCTTTTTCTTGCATATCGCATGCAGCTAGTTGGTGCAAGTTTTATATCATACTAAAAGGCTTGGGTTAGTTGGGTGAAGATTACCATATTGATCAAAACAAGATTATCTACCATTGCCATGGAAACCTGGAAAACTAATACTTTTTTCCTTTCCCACAATTATTTACATGTTCTCTGTCTGACATCAATAAGATGGGCCATTCCACAAAAGATAAAGCAGGAAAGAGAATCCAACTCAACCATAGACTAAGATGTGCACAAAATAAGATCAGGCAGAATTTTCCAAGCAATGTTAAAGTTACAGTATGTGCCTTCACGATGTTCAAATTTAGTGTTCTCAACTGTAGAATGTTCATACTATAAAATCCCAAATGGATGGGAATGCAATCTGCTCCACCATATTTTCAACACAATCTCAATGTTCAGTTGGAGTCTTCTGAATATGGTGATTGACACAGATTGGCCGTCAGCAAAAATCTACGTATCTGATGGCAAATGGCCATCTTAATAAATTAGTTCATGTTTATAGTAAACAAGAAGAAATAATTACTAGAAGTACAATTGTTCCCAAGGTGCACAAGGTAAGGACTTTGTTTTCTTAGCACGTTGTCCATATAGGTAAAAACCCAACTAGATTTTGAAACGATCCAACTTTAGAAATTTGATTGTACCTAAACAAGGTGTGGAAGCTTGACAATTTCCAGTCCAGAGTCCCTTGATTTCTAATGAGCCTCCTGTTAAATAATCACTTGCTACGTTGCAATCTTCGCCGCTTTGGCTCAGGTTCCTAGCATGAAAAATATTATGTTAATAAACAGGTGTTCAGTAATATTGCAGAAAAAACAGGCAAGGTAAGTAATTAGTTGCAATTTCCTCAATCGCTTTCATACACAAATGTCCCAAATATAGATTATTAATAAACAAGTGAAATATTCAAACAAAATGTCGTAGATAACCTTCTGAAAAATTATTCTTACAACTCTAGTCAGATAGGCCCCAATCTTGCCTTTATCTTGTCCTATTAGGAGGATAGTCATAAAAATATTGTGGAGAATACTCATCCCAGAAACTGCAAGATCACATCTCAGAAATGTCAACTCAATTCTGAATGTAAAACTATAGCCCCAGCCGCCCCATGCTGTTACTGATCCTCGAGCACCCATAGCTTAACCAGTTCAACCATTCAAAATTTATGCCCTTAAGAACCATATCTTCTCAAACCATAATTTTTAGACTATATTGTTGAACAACCTTACAATTGTACTGTTCCTATTATAAAAAAAAGTCTCATATATATGAGCTGAACAACTACAAATTCTAGATATCTTCTTTTTGTGGGGAATTTTAACATTGTTCATAAAGTCAGGTTTCGATGACCAATTTCCAGAGTGAAAATTCTACAAAACTATGACCTAAAGATTAAAAGTTCAGAAAATTACCAACAAAATTTTTAAATTCCTTTTCTTCTTGTCGCCAAGAGATTTTATTTCCATTATACCGGTACACTTAGGTTGAGGAAATTTACAACATGCAGATGGAGATAAAAGGGCCCGCCACCATGATAAGGCAATAACAGCAAAGAACATAACTGGGCCAAAAGGCCCTAGGATTTGTCCTCTTTGGATTTTCCTATTTCCTCAAAGTTAAAACTTAAAACCTATTCATAAAACTATAACTTCAACATTTTCTGCATCTTTACTGATGTAAAACTGTATAAAAAAAAAAATTTTTACTCGATCATGCTACTCAAGCATTCTGAAAAAGATGCTAATGTGATTGCTTCTATTAAAATTTCTAGGCATATTGGAGAGGAGAATGCTGGTAGGTCATCTGGGAAGTTTTTGAATCTCTTGCTGTATTGTGGCCTTCAGGTGACAAACAGTGGGGATATATCAAAAGGATTCTCTGCAATTGAACCTGGAGGGCATTCCTCCAAACAAATTGGAATTGGGAAGGGAAAGTTGGTAGTACACTAGTTTTGATATTGCCGCTGCAAACTACTTTGTCAGCTAAAACTGCAATCTCTTTAAGATCGCAAGGCATAGCTACCTTGTAATTAATTGCTATTCGTGATTGAAAGCATGCCGTCAGTGTAATCTCCATGAATTGTGTTGGTGGCTGCACTTAAGAACTCATCCCAGTACATGGAGCTACACAATAAATTTTTCTCCTAACCTTTGTAGTTTTGGCACTGTATCAAAAATTATTCATATGAAATTGTTATTAGCATCCCATCCAACAAGGATGACTCAAAAGGGTCTGTATTGATCATCATCATAGATGGACTACCCGCCAAGTACTCACCGAGTCAAACGTCCAGCAAATTTTCCAGTCATTTACTCACTAAGTTTTTGGCACAAACACCCCGAATTTTTGGCAAGCTTTTACCAAAAAATCGGCAAGTCCATGTTAAAAACTCAACAGCAGCTGGAAAAAAACACCACGCATCAAAAAAAAGCCCATAAAAATAAAAAAGGCCTCTATTTTTTGCTCTACAAGGCAAGAAAACCCTCCCCAATAGTAAGCACAGTATTTACAGCATTTTTTCCATTGAGGAGAGAAGATTGAAAGGGATTCCTTGGCGGATTTTTTTTTCTATAAACATTTTGGCTGCAAAATGTTGCATGTAAGTTAAAAAAATTAATCCTATACTAAAACTAAGTAGTTTTTTTCCATCTAAATTCCAAAAAAAAAGATTCATCACCATTTTTTGTCACTTTTTTCTTATTTTTTCACTTTTTTTTGCATACCCAACTTATTTTTTTATTTTAATCTTTTTTTATTTTGAAAAAAATGTTAAAGAATCTTTAAGTTGGATTAATTTTTAACTGATTTATATTGATTTATATTGATTTAAACTAATCTTAGGCTGACTTCTAGTGATTTATGTATAATTTAGGTTTTTTTTTTGTATTTAAAAATTAATATGTTGTGCTTTCACTTTGTAGGTTTTCTTTTGTATTAGAAAATCAAATAAAGAAGCTTCTGCACCAGGTTTAGCCTCAAGTTCTGCCCAATCAATGCCACCACCGTTTATAGGCACTCATCCTGTAGCAGCTAGAGACCTTGCTTGGAAATATGCCTATCAAGGACCAAATCCTAGGACAATTTTTTGCATTAGATGCACAAGATTATTTCATGGAGGCATAAATCACCTCAAATTGCCATCTTGCAGGCGTTACCCATCATTATGCCAAGTCTTGTCCCAACACCACCAAAGAGATGAAAAACAAGATGAATGCCCTACTTTCAGCCACAAAAGAAAAAAAATTGCAGAAGGAGAGGACAAGGGCAGCCATACCAGCATCCATAGCTGGTGGCCATTGTGTTCAAGTCCATCCAGAATCAAATGAAGATATGGCATGTCAAAGCATAGTGGGCTCTCTTTGTGTTCCAGCATCCAAGGCAAATCCACCTCCACTTTATCTACTTCAAGTAGAATGCCAACAGCAGAGTCTACACCTACACCTACACGCATGCCACATAGTTTTTTTGTGCCCAAAAACACACCTAGAGCACAACCATCATTGGAAGCTATTGAATGGAACATGGAATTGCATGAACATGCAGATATGACATGTTGATTTTTGCTACTTCAACAATGATCCTCTCAATGTGGTGAGCAGTCCTTATTGGGAGAATTTGGTTACTGCATTGACAATTGCAAGAAAAGGCTACAAGGGACCTTCTCGCAAAGACTTGAGTGGGAGGTTAATTATTCTGAATTTTACGCTAAAATTATGTTCTTTAATTTATAGTAATTTATGTTAAATTTAGGCTATTTTTTGTTTTAAAATTAAAATTGTGTACTTTCACTTCGTACTTGTAGATTGCTCATGAATGCAACTGAAAGGGCAAGGCTAGTAGTGGAAGAACAAAAGAAGGAAAGGAAAAAATATGGCTGCACTATTCTTTTAGATGGGTGGATGAATGGAAAAAAACTGCACCATTATTAAATTTTGTATAGCTTCAAAAGGTGAGGTTATTTTTTTGAAATTGGTGGGTGCCTACAACAAACTCAAAAATGCAATCATAACTAATAATGCAGCAAAATGTGGTGGCTAGGAGATTACTCCAAGATAAACATAGAACACTTTTTTGGTCATCTTGTGCAGCACATTGCCTTGACCTCTTTTGGAGGACACTGGCAAACATGATTGGGTGACACCAGTCGTAAATGATGCAATGACCATCACAAAATTTATATGCAATCAACCTTGGGTTCTTAATTTGATGATAGATCACACCCAAGGGAAAGAGTTGGTAAGAGCAGGTGTATCAAGGTTTGAAACAGTTTTCCTAACATTGCAAAGCATTATTGATTCATTGACTACTTTGGAAGTCAAGCATGACTAGACTCATCTTATTCAAAGAAGCCTGAATGAGAGAGGACTGCAAGCAGAGTCTTTGACAACTTTTTTGCACAAAGAGCTACACAGATTATGAAGGTAACTTTAAAATTTTGAATTTGAATTCAAATAGAATTTTTATTTTTTTATTAAGTCTTTCATTATTAATTTGTAATTTTAATCTTTCTGTATTTGTAAATTGTAGGTGTCAAAGCCCTTGGTTAGAGATCTTTGATTGGTAGATAGGGATCAAAATCAAATGGGGTATGTCTATGAGACCATTAGTAGGATCAAAGAGTCCATAAAAAATTATTACAAGGGTGGTAGCCTCAAATTTGATCCCATACGAGACAATACTGATAGATGGTGAAACAATCAACTCCACCAACCCATCCATGTAGCAGGGTACTTCTTCAACCCCTATTTTTTCTATTCAAATACCTTCTCAAATCCGAATGGAGAGGTTATGGAGGGCCTCACGACATGCATTTAGAGGATAACACCCCAAGTTGAGGTGAGAGACCTCATTGTCCAAGAATTGGAAGTTAAAAGCAAGGGGTAGGCTCTTTTCTTCAGAGCTAGCTATTCGAGGAAGAACCACTCAAGCACCAAGTATAAAATTTGTAGTCTTTTAACATGCATCTTACAAGTTACAATTTTCAGATTTACAACTATTAATAATTTGATAAAATATGTTTTGATTTCTAACTCTTCAATATTTTTTTTTTGTAGTCTTGGTAAACAAATTGGGGTGCAAATACCCCAAATCTCCGAAGATTAGCCCTCTGCATTTTGTGCCAACTTTGTAGTACATCTAACTATGAGCGCAACTGGAGCTTGTTTCATACCATCCACATAAAGAAGAGGAACAAATTACCTCAAAAACACCTCAATGACCTTGTCTTTGTGCAATACAACCTTCAATTGGATACAACAAGGGTAGAGGAAAAATCAGATACCATTGATTTGGATGAGATAGACCCTTACAACAATTGCACAAGGCAAGATGAAGAACCTCCATTGTTTACTAAAGATGAGATTCTTGATTTCGAGAGGCATGCATTGGAGGAGGTGGGTGCAGCAAGAGATGTAGGATTTGATGACATTGATGAGACTAAGGAGTCACTGCCATTGGCATCTACTACCAAGATGGAGGTCAAGCCACTACCTTTCATGCCAAGCAAGGAGCCACAGCAGACCGCAACAACTAGACCCTCTAGTTCTAACTCTCCCATAATTTCAATAGATCAAGAAAGAGGAATATGTAAAATGTTATATTTACTTTTACTTTTACTATTTTCATTTCATCAGCTATCTATTGTATCAGGCTATCAACCATCAAGATTTTGCATGAGGATGTGATTTTGTACTCAATTTGCTTTCAAAACAGTCAAATTTATTAGAAAACACTTTTGAACTCATTTATGGACTCATCGGATACATCTTGTCATTGAATTTTGCAACAAAAAAAAAAGTGTTTCTAATGAAATTTAAGCAATTTTTTTAAGTTGCCGAGTCCAAGTTTTCCAGCTATGATCATCATCAGAGGCATAACCATATGGACAACCATTGTACTAGTAAGACTACTGTACTTGGGGGTAACAATGGCATAGGCATAAATGCCACTGTTGGGAATGATATCTTTGGAAATTTGACAAGTGGTAGGTGCATCGTAGGAGCAGATGGAAGACCTAATGCTGCATGAAGGAAATTTTGCATGGATTTCGTTTTGTTTTCTGATGATCCATAGTCCAAGTTGAAACCCAACAAACAACTCTCTAGATGAGGATCTAAATGAAGATTTGTGTGTAGAAGCTTTGTGAGATGTAGTGTAAAGAGAGAGATATAACTGAAACAATAAACGTATTTTATTTATCTATTCGTTTTGTACTTGGCATAATCTTCAGAAAGATGTGTGACGACTATCTTGCAATGCTATCTACCTATCTATCTAGAGATCTTCTACCTAATAATTTATGTTCCAAATATATATAGATTCCATGTTGTGAAGGTTGAGTCATTATGGAAGTTGAACCATTCCTGGAAGTGGAACCATTCCCATATGACTCGTCATCTACAAATGGTTGTGGTGTGGCCAATAGTCACACAATGTGTTGGCACAAGACCTAGCATGACACAAGCCTTTGTAGTGCTCCCTAAATTACTGTAACAACTACATTGTTTGATGTTTGAAATGTGACACTTGGAACAACACGGTGACAAGCAATATGAGTTAGACTTTGAAGTTTGCCTTGGAGGTGTATTGAACCCTACTGAAATGGTGGTATAAAGTGACACAAACCATAGAAGGTTCAGCAAAAGTATGGTTTTCATAGAGCCCAATCTTGTGGAGTGTCCTCCACCATTCCCAAAGTATGTGCAGCATCTACTAGAGATGATCCTTATGTTATTGCAAGCATCTAGAAGGCGCTCTATTATACCATTAACCAGAGTAGTGTTACCACACGTACCACAAGCCTGAGAATGGTCTTGGAGTTGCCACAAGAACCATTGTTGGTAGATCCTCCAAGATTAATCACCCCTACTTGTGAAGTAATAGTCCCAATTGTGTTGAGTCTAGGAAGCAAGTGCAAAGCATTGACTTCTAGTTGTTGCTCAATGAGCTATTTGGCTTGTGTTGTGAGACCTAAACTTTTGGACAACTCTGTAGATCAGCATAGGTTAGTTCTATATAAACATGGTTTCCAAAATCTGATTTGTTTTTTCCACTATGGATCATGTGTGTAGCTTTCTGCAAAAAGTTGAATATGCATAGTTGTATGGCAGAATCTTTGGATTCAATGCAGCATGTGTTGAATATATAATTACTTCAACAATCTAGTATCTATTCCTGCTCACCATACAACTTTGTTGTGAGGATTGGCATTGTAATACATTTGTAATTATGATACAAGGAGTACATTACCAAACTTTATTGGCACCAAATTATAAGCTAAATCCTCTAGAAAATATGTATAGCATGTGAAAAGCGACATTAGAGAGTAAGATGTGTATCTCAAGTGTTGCAAGCATTGAGACATCCCAATAAGTAGGAAATCAAATGAGGCACAGTTAGCAAATTAAATCACTTAATGATTGCAACAAAAATAAAGTTTCTCATGCTACCACCATTGATCAAAAAGTCCAATGGCTACCCTTGCACCCACATCTAGTAATGCAATAGTCACTCCGCTTCAACTTCTAAGGGTGTTGCTTGTGTGATACTGACTAGGATGTTCGGATATGTGTCAATGATTCCATCTAATTTGTTGACATCATCATTCTCTATTAGGCCCACATTAGAAAAAAAAAATAGCATGGCCTTACATTGACCTACTATTGCTTTTGTGTATGTTGCACCATTCACCTATCTTAAGACAATTTGTTCTTGTTTCAAGGCGGTGTTTTCTTTGGTGTTGTGGTTGTTTCCAACCTTGCCATTCTGCTTGAACTCCTCAATGGTTTCTGCATAGCAATAGTCTTCTCCCATTGTCTTGGCTATAACTCACTTTAGTCTAGACTAAATGGATGATCATACACCACTACAATACTTGAGGACTTAATGTTGTTCTCTCTTATGAACCTAACCTTGCATAGAATTCATCGAAGGCATTAATGTAGATTTGGACTATCTAGGCATGTCCTTGCCACAATTGTGACCACTAGATATAGTGATCATCATTGTAGCAGTCATCCTTGAAGGCTTCCAAGATTGATACCAAGTTTGCTCAAATTTTTCACCAATCTAATCTTCCTCCCAAAGCATATAGCCTTGCCACCACTTCTTCATGGGTGAAGAGACTTTCAAAAGTGCAATTGTGATATTCCCTTCATTACAAAAGTCATTCATGTAAAAATATGACTCTAAATTATCTAACCAACTATTTACTGCATCCACATTAAAATCTTCATCAAACAAGGGAATTTCTAGGTTTACTTGAAACCTAGCAGGGATTTGGCCACCAAAAGCTTTACCAAATGATGAAGCTGATGGAACTACTTAATCAAGGACCTCTACAAGCCAACTAAACAAAAAGGCATGTTGTTCTCAAAGAGCCTTTGAAGTCTCATCTTTGATCAACATGTGGACTGAATACTACTCTACAATCTAAATGCATTCAAAACAACTTGGAATGTAATCTGATAGATCTCGTGGATAAATGTTGTCAATCAAAATTCTTGAATCTCATTCAGTAGGACATGAAAGATGAATCACTTTAATACCACTAATTCAAGACCCATGTTAAAACCCAATGGAAACTCTCTATATGAGGATCTAGATGAAGCTATGTGCATATGTAGAAGCTTAATGAGATAGAGTAGTGTAGAGAAAGAGAAAATTGAAAGAATAAATGTGTTTTACGTGTCTATTCAGTTGATACATTGCATACTCTTGAGAAAGGTTAATGACTGCTATCTTCTAATACTATTTGCCTATCTATCTCAATCTTCTATCTGCTAATCAATTTTAGAAATATCTATAGATTATGTGTTATGCAAGCAGAGAGTCATTATGGAAATTGAGTCATTCCTATGGAAGTGGAACCATTTCAATGTGTGACACATCATCTCTTATCAATTGCAATGTACCTTGTATTAGCATGATGTGTTGGTGAATGACTTGGCATAACATGAGCCTCAACAATGCCACTTGAATTATTACAATGAGTACATCGTTTGATGTTTTAAGCATGGTGACAAGCAATGTGAATTAGGCTTTATGGTTTGGCCTGGACATGTACTAGACCTACCAAAGTTGTAGTAAACTACACAAGGTTTGACAAAAATATGATTGCCACAAAGCTTGATCTTGTGTAAAGTGGCTTGTCCCATTGTCAAAGTACATGCAGCATCTGTTGGAGACAGATTGATGATCCTTATTTTATGCAAGCATCTCACAAGGGTTCTTGTGTATTGTAGACCATAGTAGTATTACCACAAGAACCAAAAATCATAAGAATCATCTTCATGTTACTGCAAGAAGCATTTTTGGTAGATCTACCTAGACCATATGACATGTCTTACAAGGCCAAGTGTCCTTATTGTCTAAACAGGATTTCTATCCTCAGTACCAAACTTTCTATTGTGGTCCTCTGCATCACTTTTGCTATGATATGTGGCCCTTGGGATCCGTAACTGAGCAACCAGACTTTAGCAGTACAATAGGATTCTTCCGTTGAATAATATTACTCCTACGTTACTGGCCATAGTTTCAAACTAGTTTTCCATACTCATGTATTAAACAAAATCCCAAACGATCTACCTGTTGTGACCTTTTTCACACATCGCCCCATTGCAAATGGGGACCCTCTCTTTTCCTGCTTTCTAGGGTTTTTGTTAGTGTCTTGTGGCCTTCCGCTTCATTTTTTGCCAAGCCTTGCTCAGTTTTGAACAGTTCAAGTCTTAGAGATTGAAAGCTAGTTTTTGCAAGCCAAGTGATACTAGAGTCCGGATGCCGTCAAAGTGCCTAGAAAGGCCAAAGGACGAAGATCGCAATTGATTTGGACGAATTTGAACAACCTTCTATTTTTAAAAAGTTTGCTTTTCGCTTTTTCCTATTTTTTAGGAAGTTTTGTTTTTGGCATTTTCAGCCCGATCCCCAGTATGGCTATTTTTAAAAAGTTTTTCCAATTTTTTTGGGATGCCTGTTTTTTGCTTTTTCGGGATGCGAACCTAGGGCTTACACTTGCACCACTAACCAGCTTTGACTGGAACTCGAAAATTCCAAGTTTTGACCTAAAAAAGCTAAATCCCTAGATTTTAGGCTTTTTGCTTTTTCGGGATGCAAACCTAGGGTTTACACTTGCACCACTGACCAACTTCGACCGGAACTCGAAAATTCTAAGTTTTGACCTAAAAAGCTAAATCCCTAGATTTTAGGCTTTTTGCTTTTTCAAGATGTGAACCTAGGGTTTATACTTGCACCACTGACCTGCTTCGACCGCGATCCAAAATTTTCAAGTTTTGACCCATAAAGCTAAGTTCCTATGTTTTAGGGGGTCATGGCACATTCAAAGGATAATCAGCTCAAAAAATCATCTCAGCCTGGAATGTCATCCTCAAAATGTCTTGAAAATTGGTTGTCTGGAATGTCATCCTGATCCTGAAATTTGACTAAGTCTGGAAAATTGAAGAATCCTCCAAAAACTAGATTCTGCATTATAACTCCTGGAGGTCTGAAACCACTCTCAAACATCCTGACAATATATATGAAATATAACTTAAAGTATAAGAAAATACCTCTTATACTTAATGTTATATTTCATATATAGTCCGCCCTCTTGAGAGCCTCAAAAAGTCTGCCTTGAAGAGAGAGCTCTAAACTACGCCCCATGATGGAGAGGTGCTCAAAGTCCGCCATGTTGAGAGGGAACACCAAAGTCCGCCCAAGGAGAACACCTTCCAAAACTCCGCCCATGGTGTTGGTCATCCAAAACTTCGCCCAAGGTGTTGCTGAGTGAATGGTCTTGAAACTCTGCCCTATCCTAGCACCTTGGTGGCCAACCCTCCAAAGTCCACCATAGGTTAGGAAGACTAAGGGGAGGGAAGTCTAAACTCCGCCATATCTTTGGTGCCACCTCTAAAGTCTGCCCTACCCTAGCAAAATGATGGAGAGGTCTAGAAGTCCGCCCATGAGGAGAATCCTTAGAAGTCCGCCCTACCCTAGCACCAAGCTAGAGGACTCACCAAAATCCACTCTAGGAAAAGGTAACACCAAAGTCCGCCCTATGACTTATGGAGTGGGGAAAGAAAGTGTGGAAGCCTCATCAAAAGTCCGCCTTAGAAGGAAGGCATGTGAAGTTGAAGACCCTCTAAACTCCGCCTTGAAGAGCAAAGGTCTAGAAGTCCGCCCATGTTGGAGATGTCTAGAAGTCCGCCCATGTTGGAGATGCCTTAGAAGTCCGCCTAGGGGGTGTGTTCCAAAGTCCGCCCTATGCCTTAGCCAAAAATTCGCCTTAATTGAGCTTTGCTCAAAGTCTGCCCTCCATGTTGAAGGGACCCTTCAAAACTCTGCCCAAGGAAGTAGATGCTAAGTATGATGATGAAGAGCCTTATGAAAACTCCGCCCTAGGCCTTCAAATGTTGAAGAGGTAACACCAAAGTCCGCCTTGGTGGAGGTAGCATCAAAACTCCGCCCTATCCAAAAGGATGATGGAAAGCTTCTAGGAGTCCGCCATGCTGGTTGAAGACCAGCAAAAGTCTGCCATGTCTTGGGAAGATGCCCTCAAACTCCGCCTTGACTTAACCATGACTAAGCTAGAGGAATGTCCAAAGTCCGCTATGCTTGAAGGAGAAGTCTTCAAACTTCGCCCAAGATGCTAAGTATGACGTTGAAGAGCCTTCTCAAACTCTGCCATGCCTTGGAGAGGTAAGGAAAGTCCGCCCAAGTTTGAGGAAGATGAAGATAAGCCTCCAAAAGTCCACCTACACATAAAAGTCAAACAAAATCAACGAAAATACAAGTGATGTCATGAAAATCCTTCAAGATTTCGAACTTAAATCCAAAATAGAAAGTTTTCAAAAGGAGAATATTGGAAGATTGATAAGGATTTCGAACTTAAATCCAAAATGGAAAGTTTTTTTAAAGAGAATATTGGAAGATTAATAAATATTTCGAACTTATAGCCAAATTGGAAACTTTTGGAAGATATTTTCTTCGAATTTGGAAACATGACAACACTTTCCAAAAGAATGAAGTTAAAATTGGAAACATGATTTGGAAGATTTTAAGGGTTTCTGATTGAGGATTTAACTTTATTTACAAATACTTCATTGTAAACTTCATTTCTACACCAAGAAGTTCAAAAATATTAAGGAGAGCATAGTAAAATACTTTCAGTTTAGAGTTCATCTGGAGAAAGTTTTGGATATTGCTGAAAGTTGGATAAACTTTTTTTGACAAAAGTTTCAAGATTTTTGGAGAAAGACAACCAGTATAAGGAAGAATTATTGAATCTCTCTTGAATTTTTGAGTTGGATTGTGATCACAGTTATCTTGAAGGTTGGAGAATTTACATGTGAAAATCCCATTCTCATGGCTAAGTATGAAAATGAAGTGAAATTTTCCAAACACTTAGCCGCTCGCAACCTCGATTTTCTTTAATCCAAGATAGATTAATAACTTATTTTCCTTTGGTTTTACAGGTCAGGGTATCGAGAAGGAGGACATGATCACAGCAAATGCCTGAACAGCTTGATCCCATCATTTCATATTTGCAAGGGGTTATCTAGAGCTTTTACCCTACTCCCACGCAACATAAATTGGCAACTGAAGGCAGGATCATCACAAAAAACACAAATGGAGTTTCGAGCCAAATTCAGAATTGAAGACGGGACCATGAGCAAGGTTCATCCGAGTATAGAGAGGGCCAAAATTTGGCTAAGTATGAGAAAAACTTCACGAGGGGATTTCTTCTCCAAATTCGAGGCACTTGAAAGAATCTCAAGGCATCAAGAAAGAAAAGTTCTCAAACTCGGTGAAAATATGGAAAAGTTAGATAAACTTCCAACTTCTTGAAGGATTTCATCGCCTGAAGGAATTAAAAAAGACAAGCTCCCAAGTAGAATCAAATGGCGACAAGAAGGAATCAAATTTCCATACTTAGACGATTTCTTGACACAAATTGGAGAATTCAAGAAAGACATCCAACACATTGAGGTGGCGCCTCGTCATTTTCCAACCAATCAGATCGCTCCAAGTTAGCATGTCCAGGTTCGATGAACCTGACTTATCCAGAAGCTTCTAGAAGGGCACACTTCACAATGCAACAACCTTCTATTTTCATTGATGGTTCATATTTAGCAAGAAGGACAAGTGTCCCAAATGTAATTTTCTCATTGGTCGGGGGTAGTTAGTTTTAGGAAACCCTAATTAGGGTTTGTAGCTTTCAATCTGGGCCCTTGATCATTGTTTGATCTCAGTCGTTCATTTATTTTTTGAAAAACTATATAAGGCTACCTCCTCTCATTTGGAGGGTGTGAGGTTTTTGATGTATTGTTGCTTAAGGTCATTTCCAGATAATATATTGCATGTGCGCTGCTTTGTAATCTCTATTATTTGAATGATTTGCATGGTTTCAATTGCCTCAACACTTAGTTAGAATTAATTTAGATTTGCTTTCATTGTTGTTAATTTGAATGAAGGATTTGATAAGGGTCAATTGATGGTGTATCTCCGCTCATACTTTTGGTAAATGGATGATTTCCATTCTACCGTGCAAAGTTAGTTTGAGCCCATCCCCTGTGCATCCCAACATCTCGATCATAAGCACAACCCATTGAAGATTGCACCGGCCTTGTGTAGTTGTCCCTAGTGTGGCGAAGCAAGGTTTGGTTTCTTGAGAGCACCCAGTTGATACCGTCTCCAAAATTCGTAGGATTAGATTAGCCTTCTCAAACCCTATCCCTTTTTCCCTTTCTTTTGAAAGCTTAAATCCCAAAAAATTCCCAAAAAAAGAAGAGCCTAAAATTGCTAAATCCATCTAAGTCCAGCAGTTCAAGATACTCGTTAAACATAAGTCCCCCTTTAAATTTCAGCATACACTACCCAAGAGGCTATTCCACTAAAGTCGCTTGTTCGCACATATAGACCTTGGAATCAGTAGTGATTTTTCAGGAGAGGATAGAATACCTTCGGGTATCCTATTCTAATGTTTGGTAGATGATAAAACAGACACCAACACTACCCTTTGGGAACTTGATACCAAGGTTAGCAACAAATACTGCTTCCTAATTAATGCTTCATTTTTGCAAGCTTCAATTTAAATTTACAAAATACTGTAATAGTCTTCTGCCTTAATCATAGACATTTCCCAGCTGCCAACATAAGTAACCTGGTGAGACATATTTATTAGTTTGAACATAATGAGTCTTCCTCGCAGTCTGTCCAAAATAGGAGGCAGGCTTGAAACATCATATGTGCAGTCTGTCTAAAGTCCCACCTTCTTGTTTATGGCAATCCCAAAAATAATAGCATAGTTCAGTAACCCTTTCTTTAGAATTAAGAATTATTTGACCCACTCCACTTCCTCCTTGATTTCATTTGGGTAAACCAACAATTTTTACTTGAAAAATGTGTTAAGCTTGTGTTCCCCAATTGACTAAGGAAATCAATACAAATGAAGGCGTCCAATGCACAAGTGACATGCTAAAACCAACTTTCAACAATTGCTATGAACTTCCTTGAAAGGCAGTTTTGTTGAAAGTAGTTATAAGTTAATATCTTTCATTTGATTTAGACTTTAAAATTTCTCTAACTAAAATACCCAATTTACAGGAGGAATCATTACATTCAATGCAGTGATGTGATATTAGATTGATATGGCTGATTTGACCATTTCTACATCAACTCTAGCAGATTGTCTGAGTTGATGACTAGAAGATCCATCCAATTAAAAATTTGAGATGATTGTATATGCTGCAAAAATTCTTAAAACGAGCACAAAGGTCATATCCAACCCATTTTCTGCAGAGATTCCTTTGTCAAAGCTGTGTCTTGCAGAGCAAGCCATTGGAACCTTCCCTGGCGGTTTAGATGTCAAAATTTTATGCTGGAACTTACCTTTAACCGACTGACTTTTTTCAGCTACAATATTTCTTAAGAACTTTCTTTGCAATTTAATTTCCTCTTACTTGACTACCAACATGATATCTCAATATCAGAAGAATAATAAAATATTTGCTGTTAAAAATCCGGTAAGTCGTATCCTTTCAAAATGCAGATGGGGAACAAATATGTTGTAGAATAGCTACATGTTCCATTCCCTTCATTTATAACTACCCTGGGAGAAGAATACAACTGACTTTTTCATGTTGTTCTGGACTGTTCCATATCCATGAACCTGAATAATTTCCTGAACGGGATATCACAGAAGATAAACAGTTAAGGCATTTGTTGTCATGAACCTTCCATGAACTCAACTTTCTGCCCATTTCTTACTTCATGAATAGGTCTATCTTGTAAATTATTCTGCCCTGCTTAATCAGGGCTCTAGATGATGGTCCTTAAAGCACTAAAATGCCTGAAAATTCTGACTTGCTGCATGTACATGTCTCATACAACAATTTTAGAAAGAAACAGAAATAGAACAATTATGATACAATCTCCAAGCAGCTTCACTGCAATTTTTTGGTTGCAATCCCCAACTTGGTTTCCAAGCAACAGCCTTTTAAGCCCTATTGGTGTTCTGTGGACTTCAGGAAAGCCTTTGGTTCTGTAACAAAACATCTTTTGTTTGTAAAACCTTTTGATGCCCTGGCTTATGTTTTACCTGTTGATATCAGTAGGGAATGGAGGAAATATATTCAGGTTTGGATTTCATTCTGTCCTAACCTTATGTTGCCAAAAGGAGACACATCGGAAAACCTACAGACTCAAAACAAGCTTGCCACCAATCTAAGGTCAAGGCCTGCATGAGGAGTAATGGATCACCTATACTCATACTTGAAAGAATTTTTCTAAAGAAATGATTAGGAGAGGTCATTGACCGAATAGATCAAATATCAAAGAGAGTGGAATTGGCATGGTACCTGAAATTTTTTTATGTGTATTTATCAATTACTCAGAAATCAATTACCCATTAAGTTTCTCAGCTATATAAGTTCAGACCTTTCCTGCAAACATACCAAGTAAAACAACCTTTACCAGACTTTATATGGATAAAGCTATAGGTATGAAAAGTTTTTAAACCGACTTCCAAACAGTTATATTGAAGCCACTAGACAAGCCCTCCTCTCCTTGGACGATTTACTGAAATCTGTTCCTTATATGGATGCAGCTTTCTGATCACATAACCAGCAAGAAAAGTCCTGCAGAATTTTCCTTTCAATTTTAGGAAAGAAGGATACAGATGAGCACAATTAAAAAGTCTAAATTGAAGTTTTCAAACTGATCAGTTCACAGAAATTTAAGCAAGACCACCCATTATCTCCTCAATCAACTTAATGAAATCTGTTACTAGGCCAAGTGGATGTCGCTGATTTAGACATAAACAGGTACACATCCTAAAGATATTTTATTTCATTTCACCATGACGAAAGATGTACATGGGCACAACTAAAATGTCTAGATTGAAATTGTGTGACTGAAGTTCGGCCTACAGACCCCACAACTGTGAATAAGTAAGTCAGAAGAAAATATCTAATGATTTTTAACATAAATACAATCCCTTGCATCTTCTTGTAGCACTCATGCACCCCAGTTTTCTGTCCCTAAAAATAGGTCCTTGATAAGGCCCTGCAAGGAACCAAGCTTGTTCACATGCCCATACCTTAACAGTTCCAGCAAAAAAATTGCATTGTGGAAAGGATGGTTACTGTTCTACTGGTAAATCAAAAGACAAGTCTACACAAACCAAGCCTACACAAATTGGTTGTTCTGAATTTGGAAGTCACGCAGACTATTTTTTATCAATTTCTGTTTAAGAAGAGACATTGACATTGTCACTGGCTTAAACCCCATAAATCTTGGTTTGGTAAGAACCTTGACAAATCAGCAAACTTTGATTAATTGGAACAATTTCCATTTGTTGGTCATCTGTGATTCTGTAGTAATGTAGGAATGTGAGATGTGGAGAGGCTCTTTTCGAACAGATCTGAATGGCAGAGGAGGGTCAACAAAACAATCCAGAATGTCCTCTTAAATATTCAGGTTGTCTATAGATTCTGCATTAGAAAGAAGCTGAAATGGTTTAGCAATGCCTTGGATTCTTTGAGTTTCTAGTGAAGCCCTTGCCTGTTGAAAGAGAAAACACATTAGACACAAATGTCATGTATGCATATCCCCGGGAGAGCCCCCTTGCTTGGACAAAGATGGTTAGGGAATGTGCCTGGGGTGCTGGATTTTGTTGTGGTCTACTGATAATAGCGTTTTTTGGAGTTTGGCCTGAGTCCTGATTGAGACACTGAGTATGATTCATCATAGTCAAGTGCCCATATGAATGGAAAAAGACAACAGTTAAATATGATGTCATTGTAAACAAATTGTTGATCCTGTTTACAGCATACAAGCTCCAGAAAAGTCTCTAGAAGAGTGCCTAGTCCATATTCACACATGATGAATGTCCAAGGACACTCATTAGGATTGGCTTTAGGTGAGTGCCCACGCAAATGGAAAAACAAAATAGTGAATATGATGTTATTGTCACCAAATTGTTGTTGTCATTTAAAAACTGGAAGCTCAAGAAAAATGTCTACAAGACGTTTTTAAATATCAACATTCATACCTATTTTTGCATAGTAAAAAACTATAGGCTCTAGAATGATTTCTAGGGTGGCAAAAAATCCATCTACTGAGTTCCTTTTATTTCTGAACTGTTCCTCTACCTTATATTCACTTGGTAAGAAAGGTAGTACAGCCCGCATAGAGATAATAGTCATCAATAATTCAATAGTATTGAATTTAATGGAAGTAGAGGAGATTTCACAAGCACCAATTTATGAGTTTTGATAGAGAAAAAAAACAATGGAAGTGTCTATAGACTGTTTACTTCTCATTTTAATAAATTACATTAAGAGCAGTGTTCCTTCCTGACGCTTGTTGGGTTTGAAATTTTTTTCTAAATCAACTGAAAGGAACACCAGACGGGCAGAAAATCTGCCTGCATTTCCTTTTTTCCCTAATTTATGGATGCTCCAAGGATGCCCCCTCTACATGAGAGACATCTCATGGGAATGCATCCCATTGGAAAAGCCCAAAGGGCTGCTGGGCCATCCCCGACATCCCCCTAATGTCCCAGAGACATCCTAATGATGGCCATAGGTTCATTTTTTTTCTCAGATTATTCGCAAAAACCCTAAACTATTGTGTGGCCCTCCCAAGGTCTTCTAGCACATAAAATACATTATTTTGCAATAGCCCACTATCTTTTCATTTTTTCTATTTGCATTTGCATTTTCTTTATTCTTTACAAACAAGAAGAGAGTTCAATAAATTAAAAGTTGAAGTGAAGCGAAGGAAAACAAAGCACAAGAAGAAAGAAGGGGAAAAGGAGGAAGAATGTATGTAACCCATCCGTCTGTTTTCATCATAAAGTTTGTCTTTCAGTTTTGCTTCTTCAGACCTTCTAATTTATTTTTTAACTTGTTCAACTTTGCAAACCTGCTATTTAGAATTTTTTTTCATATTTTGGCATACAGAGACTAGTTTTTTTGCATGCACAATCTGCTGTTTTTCTTTGGGCTGAGATGTATTTGAAACTATCAAAATAAAAGTCTGTTGTTTTTTCATATTCATATTGATATTTGTGTTGTATTCATTTCCAAAGTCAAGATGGATTCATGTAATGTCAATAATGATCACAATTTGGGCAATGAAATCAATAAGGAATTGGCTGAGAGCAGCCAAACCCCTACCACAAGCACAAATAGCTCAATTGGAAGTGTGCTGCAATCAGATTGCTCTTTAGAGTTGTTGGCGCAATATGCCAAGGCCCGTTTAACAAGAAAAATCCTTTGTGCCAATATGCAACAATGCCTGCCGCAAACATAATAAGCTAATTTAGGGGGAAGTTGGCATTGGAAACAAAACATTTTCCCAAAGGGCTAGCAAGGCAAAATTATGAAAATTAATGCACAGTTTTTATATAACCCTAGTAAAAAGGTTGGGCCTTGTTTGAAACCCAAACTAGAGAAGAGGAATGAGACGATCAAATTATTTCTACGGGACATCAGTACACCAACAGTCTCTTGTACACAACAAGGTTTGAGACTGTTAGGTAGACCACCTTCATTTCCATCATTTGAGGTGAGTGTAGTGGAATCAAGGGGCTTATAGTTTCATGATCTTTCATCGTCACCAAACCAATCAACATATGTTCAATGTGCAAGCAAGGGAGGTTACAAATGAGGATATTTCCCATTTTAGATACTTGGTAAAGGCATTCATTTCAATGTTGTTTGATCTCCTATATAGAAGGATTTACTGATCAATTAGGCAAAGCTGGTCCTAGTTGTGTGTCATAGCAAGACTAAATTGAAAACCAGGCTCTTGGAAAAGAAAAGGTATCTTAAGGATAATCTGTTGATGGAGGAGAGGATGGCCAAATGGATAACACATGGATGGGTGGATAGATATTAGACACCATCCAGTCATCAACATTATAGTGTCAAGCATTGATGAACCTTATTTCTTATGAGCAATTAATTGCTCAAGAAAATGCAAAGATGATGTTCTTGAGAGAAGCCATTGAGGTTAGTTATCAATATTTAGTTAAGTGATTACTAATGCAACATATGTTTGCAAGGTAGCAAGTAGATTGATTCAACCTACATATAATCACATCTATTGGGCCCTTCGTGTGCATCCATGAAATATTCACTCAAAGACATTGCAAAGATAGATTGGGTGAAACAACTAATGATGGAATGGATACAAGGGAGTTCCAAATGTTCATTTGCAACCACCACGCCTTATCAGCATCTTTTCAAACCTTTGCAAAGAAAGAATTCCTCAAACCAATTACAACTTATTTGATTCATCTTTCATTCTATTGGAGAGGATGATAGAACCACAGCAGCTTATGATTGTGACACAAAATCAAACTCAGTGGAAGCAGTCAAAGATTGAGCAAGGGAGTGAAGAAGATATGATTAATGATATTTTTTGGTCAGACATGAAATGTCATCTTTTATACAACTTGTTTTCAATGTCATCAAATGTGAGAATTCTGATAATCCTAGTTTTGTCAGATATACACATGCATTAGTAGCATGCTTGGCCAAATGAAGGTCACACCATTCATGAGAGGAACCCAACCCATTGGTTGTATAATGAGGACATTAACCCATCATTGAAAGGTGGGAGGATTTAAACAACTCCCAACACATGGTTGCATGTGCTTTGAATCCAAATGGTATGTCAAAATGCTTGTAAATTATTCCCATTAGCAACCACACGGTGAGGAATGGACTCAGGAAGGTCTTCAAAACACTGCATACTCTAGAGGAAGATAAACTAATTAGAGTTGAGTGGATTAAGTTTACAAAACTAGAAAGCTAGAAGACTTTGGCAAGGATTGGGAGGTACACTTTAGCACGGGCCAAGATAGTTGATGGACATTCTATGGGCCTCCAAGGCCACCGCATACACTTGCCATTCATTTTCTGTCATAGTTTCTATTCCCTCTATTGCTATGAGGAACAAGCACACATAGTTTTATCCGCTCTCTAAATAAAAACTAATTTACATCTGCAAGAGAAGAAAAGCTTGTTGCAATGCAAAGTGCATTTCATCTAATTGATCACAAGGCACCTATTTATAGGCAAGGCCCAAAAATATGGTAGGATGTAGAGCTCGGGGATCTACAAAAAGTTGATGACAACCAATATGAACAAATGGGATTGGATAATAAAATTCCTTCCAGTTGTTCCAATGTCGAGGCATTTCCTAAATATGCAATTGAAAATTATGAGGACTCTAATTTTTTAGCTTCTTGCTCAAACAAAAACAGCTATGGATGTCTTTTTTGGCAATTTAGGTTTGTCATTTTGATGCTTGTCACTAGTAGACTCTAGTGTGAACTTTCAACTCATTGTATTCATTGATATTCAAATTAATACCTTTTGTAATTTTATTGTTTCAATGGTGAGTTATGAGCATGTCCCATCAAACTAAATTGTACAATATTGTACCTTTTGAGTTAGTATCAATGGTTTCCATGAAAACCTTTCCATTCAGTTTGCCACTTCCTGGGAGAATCATAGGGTTAGAATTGGGGGTATTTCCTTTGAGGTCAACACAGATGTCATAGCCAAGGCTACAAGTCTTCCCAATAAGGGGAGGAATTGGAAGAAGCAGAGCCGTGTTGCAAACAACAACAGCCGTGTTCAAGGAAGAAGAAAATCTGGTGAAGCTACATGGTGGATTTGACCATGAGGAGCTCCCTTCTCCTTGGAACTAGGTATGCTTAATGATCATGAAATTTTTCACTCTCAAAGGAAAATTTAAGGTCTATTATTTTTACCACTTCCCCTTACTAAACCAATTCCACCATAATGCTTTAAATTGCTTTCACTACATTTTGCTTAACTCACTTGATAATTCCACAGGGAAGCCCTCAAAGTTGCTAAAAACTCTAATAAGAATCATGTTCTGCTTCATCAAGGCCTCATCTTTAGGCTTTACTAGTTTCACATTGCCCTTTGTCCTTCCAAGCCCATTATGGTCATGGACACCCCTATGCACTCTGAATCCCCACATCCTGTGACCATTTTGGACTCTACTAGCAAAAGTAAAAAGAAACGCCTTAGAATTCCTTACAAAAACCCCCTACTCTACTCCGCCAAATTCAAGGCCGGCTACCCCTAAGGTGTCTAAAACCACTCCTACTACTTCTAGCCTTGTCATTGCTAGTCTATATGAGCTAAAACACCTTACTACTCCCTTGAGCTCTAATAAAAAATGCAAAACTATCCCCCCCCTCGGCCAACAAGGCTAAACTCCAAGCTTAGCCTTGCATTGAGGAAATCGACAATGAGGGAGATAAAAAGGGTGCAAGAAACACTAATTGTCGCAGGTCTGATAGACTAAAGAGCAAGTCCATGAAGAAAGGGAAGGAGGCCACGCATGCGTATGAGGATGATCCTAAGAAGGTGGAGGAGACGGAGGACGAGGAGGATGTGAACTACTCAGAGAAGACGGCCGATACCCACTCGAAGAGTACCTCGGAGCCCTTGGACCTAATGGAAGCTGCCCACTTGCCAAAGGATGAGCTCCTAGCTGAGAAGACCTGCCCTACCAAGGCGATGATACCTATGAAAAATGCAATGCTACTGCTGTGGACCTGGAGGCTTGGAAGGTGAAGGTGGTGGACTTGGAGAAAAAACAAGTGCATTTTTCCAGGTTTAGCTCCAAAGTCATGCATAGCTCAGCTACTGCTCTATGCCTGTTGTAGAAGGTGGTCTTGGGAAAAGATGCTGAAGATGAAGGCAATTACAAAGATCTTTTCAAATACCTTATTAAGATTGGGGCAAACTGTTTGCCTAACCACCTTGGGGCTGCTCTTTTTATTAGTTTTAGTTTACGTATTTTATACATGGATACTATTATGAACTCGTTTTACCATAAGGCTTAAATATGTTTTTGATAGTTTTTGGTTGGACTTTTGGATGCTATTAATGGCTTGTTAATGGATTGTTAATGCTGCCTTTGGGCTGTTTGTAAATAGAGAGAGCAACCTTCTTTTGCTGCTTTAGTTATCAAAAACATTATACTTTGCATAGATCTCTTTTATAAATTGAAGTTTAAAGCTTAATAGGGTTTTCTTTTAATTTATCCACTAGTTGAGCCACACAATGTTATGGAAATGTTCAAGTCCCAATAAAATGGAGTCAGATTGATGATGGAAAAGATCCCATTAACAAAAGTACCCTTAAAGTCAGTCGTGTTTAAGAGGTGATATTTCGAGATTTTGTGGACTTCGTCAAACTTCCAATCATATTCTAAACATCATCATTGACAAAGAGGTGTGTATGGTTAAGTTTATCCGCTTTTTTCCAGCATCACAATTTCTTTAATCTGTTCATTATCTCTTCTTTCCCATAAGTCACATATCAGTGAAGGTGAAGGATGAGCCACTCAAGATTAAATGCAGGTTTCTCGACATTTTTCAATTACTTTCTACAGAATACATAACCATTGCTTTGTAGCCTTACACTCACCTCTTCGTGTGAAGAACTTTCAGTTACCTAAATTTATTTTCCAGTAAAATACTTCAACACAACAAAGGTTATCTAGATTCTTGACACAATTCCTTAATAAACAGCATGAAACTCTTTCTCACAAATTATAAGAGAATCACTAAATATCTAGCCTTTTATCTAAGGACTATTGCAAAACTTTGTGCAAAACATACTGACATTGCTAAACCAACATGCTAACTATTAAGCATAGTGCCATCCAGTCAAACAAAAATAAAATTTGACAAAAGTAATAGTTTAATGAAAATTTGTTACCCTACATAATAACTTGATGCCAAAAATACACAGAAGAGATACCACCTTTTGCTCGATACGGTGTAAATCTTTCACAGAATTAAGTGGCTTCTTGTCACCATCCTCTCTACAATCTGAGCAAAAGAAATGATCCATCTTTTTAACTTGTTCTGCAGTTAGATTCATACATGGAGGATGGAACCTGCAAGTACACAGGCAAAGTCACAAAACAAATTTCAAGAAAGAAAAAATAAGAGCTTCCAGTAACTTAGCCAGCACAATTAGTAATGACAGACACTTAAACGGAGAATTTATTTTGAAAAACAAGAAATGCTAAACATATCAAAAATTTCTGCAGTAACTCATTTTGAGTATTTGAAATACACACGCACGTAGCTATTAGATGCAGTAAAACCCAGTATTGAACAGGATGATGCTATTAAGTTTGATGGACACACTCATAAAACTATCAGATGCAGTGAAACTCAGTGTGAACAAGATTGTACGACTTAGTTTGATGGGACACACTCATAACTATCGGATGGAGAGAAACCCAATGTTGAACAAGGTGATACAATTTAGTGTGATGATCTATTGGGTCTTAGAGAATCCTCCTACAAGAACTATACAAGCATTCATGGAAGAGATGCAGATCCAAAAGAAAACTGAACATGTTTTAGTCCAACAGTCAATAGTTACCCCAGGAAATTATTTAATCACTATATTTTCAATTTTGTTAAGGGTATTCATTTTACGCAAACCGATGGAGGCAAACGTAAGGTGAAGGGTATCTCCAGTGCTAATTATGAAAGCCCGGTGAACTAAAACCCATATTTCATGACAATATACTAAAAGTTTCAAACTTGCAACAAAAAATTTAATCATAAAAGTTGAATAAAGAATATTATATGGAAGGTTACCCCACTTCAACTTAAAGAATATTTAAAAGAACAAAAATTCAAAAAACACCAAATGCCCTCAGTACTAGGAGTCAAATTAAATGTTAGCAGATGAGGAGAGCCAATATTTCAATGGTGCAGCTATAATAGCTATAGTGAAAAACCTCCATTGCTATACTTAGAATAAATGACAAATAGATTCCATCTACATCTAGTTAAGGAGGTCTCCTTATTGCATATCAAATTAGTTTCAATTTCTGATATTGTATCAGAGGCCTCTGAAAATTTTGGATTGTGTAGGTTATATGTGAACAATATAGGCATCGGGAGTTGCAGAAGGTTCTTTAATCATGTCAGACAGTTTACTGAGCAACAGTTTCCTGCTGGTATTTGCATGTAGAGCTTTTGGTGTATGCGTAGTAGGCTGCATGGGTGTGCAATAGCAGAAGGATTTGTTACACTCGAGGAGTGGAGTGGGCTGCTAAGCAGACTTCCGTAGCAGCAAATGTGCTTTAAAAATAAATAAAAATCTACCAGCGCTGTGCTAGTTGGGGTGTGATGCACCAGCATTTCAGTGGCAACATGGCCATTAAAAAGGCATAAATAATGTCATGATCTTCATAAAACGCATAAAGAAGGTTTTATGTTCCTGAACATGAAGAGCGTTTGAAGACAGCAATAAATCTTTAGAAAAAGAGGATGTTCAAAGTCCCTTTGGTTTACATGTTTACTGTTAGACATTTTTTTAGCACACCAGAGTGAGTTTACTTGATGTGACTTCTTTATATTTGTATTTTGAAGTATAAAAGATATTAAGTCAAGGTTAATTTTATGATAAAAAAATGAATATCATTATTTTGTGGTGTATTTGTGGAGTTTAATTTACAAGCTTCAGATTTGTGTTAGGCTATTTATTGGCTTGGTTTTTTTATATTTTTTCTTTGAAAGTTGTTAATATTTAATTATGACTTTATATGAGCATCATATGGTGTCAGAAAAAATCAAATGGAACAAACTATGCAACCTGGAAAGCAGAGAAAATATTAATTTTATTAATGGAAAAATTATTGAACCTTGCAACACAAGAGAGACCGAATGATTCTGATTAACTTGTTAAATAGGAACCTAAGGATGTGAATATCCATGCAACTATTTTATGACAAACTGACGTTGGAACCAGGCCATATGTTCAAAGTCTTAAAAATAAAAATAAAATTTGGGAGTATTAATAGAAAATATATGAAAGGACAAGCAAAACAAGAATCATGGATCTCAAAAGATAATTGACTCATCTAAAAGGAGATAAAATGCATGATCACATTGTCAAATCAATGAGTGATATAACATAGTATATAGAGGCAGGCTACTAATAGATACACTCAACAAAATGGAGTGACTAGAAAAAAATAGAACTTTGGTTCAAATGGTTGGGTTTATGATTCACTCAATAGAACTTTGGTGGAAATGGCTGGGCGTATAATTCAATCAAAGAGTTTGCAATTATTTGTTTGGAAAATAGTAGTAACACACAAGCACATATTATAAAAAGATCTCCTACAATATGCCTAGATAATCACTTCTAAGGAAGTATGGAGTGCAAGGAAAGGTGATGTTAAATACTTTTAACATGTTTGAATGTGAAGCCTATGACCATGTAGCAAATGACGTCAGAATTAGGTAGTTCAATGGAAAAGATATCAAATGCATTTTTGTTGGGTGCAATGATAAAAAGAAAGGATATAGTTTATAAAATCCACTTGATATGCATGAGTTCATTAGCTGTGAAATTTAATGAATGGATTCAAGAAAACAATTCTTGTCCTCACCAAATTTCCATTGATGCTATAAAACACATTTGAGAGTCCAAGGGATAATCCTAGAGATGATGAAGAAAGTCCTCCAAAAAAATTGAAAAGCCTTGAAGAAACTTATCTTAATTATGGATTAATGACCAATGTTCTGAAGTCCAATAATCCTCAAACATATGAGGAATCTCAAGGACACCCATAATAGAAAGATGCAATCTAGGATGAGTACAACTCCTCAATTAAGAGCCAAACTTGGGAAATGATAGAGTTGCCTAAAGAAAAAAAAGTTGCTAGCAACAATTGAGTCTACAAGACTAATTTTCAGTCTGATGGGAGTATCGAAAAAACATAAGGGAAAGCTAGTAGCTAAGGGTCATTGAATTTGGTAAAACAAAATATTTCTAATTGCTAAAATCAATAGAATTGGAAGTCTTAGCAATTGTAGCGCACTATATCTGTAAAAGTTGTCAAATGGATATTAAATATATTTTTATTAATGGTGAGATTCTAAAGGAAATCTACATGAACAAGCAAAAACATTTATGAAAAGAATACAAAATCACATGGTGTGCAAGTTAAAAGATTATTTTATGGACTAAAGCAAGCTCCAATGGCAAGTATACAAAAATTGCTAAGTTACCGGTTTGGGTTCGGATTCAAGTACGGATTCGCGGGTTCAGCAATTTTTTTTTTCTTGGCTATGGGTACGGGTTCGTCCGTACATATATACATATATTAATTATAAATTTATATATATACACATATATTATATATATTTTCAATATATACAATCCATACAAAAATAATTTTTTATTGTTTTTTGACCCATGGGCCCCGTTTTTGGGAACCCACGGGCCTGGGTTCACCCGGGTCCTCCTGGATTCACCCGGGTCCTCCTGGGTTCGACCTGGGTTCCACCCGGGTCCTTCCCAGGTGGTCGAGTTCCCTGTGGCTCGTGCGTCGCAGGACCCACAGGGAACCCGGCCACCTGGGAAGGACCCAGGTCGAACCCGGGCCGGACCAGGACTGGGCACGAACCAAGACCCGAACCCAAGCCAAAACCACAAGAACCGGTAACTTAGAAAAATTCATGATTAACTTAAAATTTGAGGGTTTTGAAAATAGCGTTCATGATCCTAATTTATATGTATAAGATTCAAAGGTGGAGGAGTTATAATTATTACACTTATACGAATGACATACTATCACAAGAGAAAATGAGCAATATCATTCACATAAACTTAAAGAACATGTTTGAAATGATATATTTAGGTTTTTTTCATTACTTTCTTGATTTTTAGATATTGCCAAAATAAGATGGCATTTTTCTACCACAAACTAAGTATTCTAAAGACTTGTTGGTCAAATTCAAGATGGAGGACCCTACAAGTTTCACAACTCCAATATCCACAAGAACAAAATTGACCAGAAACATGGATGGTGGTGATGCTTATATATTTGACTCATAGAGAACCAAATATCTCTTATGCAATCAAAATTGTCAATAGACTTACGATTTCTCTCAAGGTTCCAAATAAAAAAGTTGCAAAGACGATATTGATGCATATTCATGGTACGTTGTATATGGGCACCAGCTATTCATCTTTTGAAATTTGGCATTTAGTGGATATTCTGATGTATAATGGACAGGTTATGTAGATGACAAGAAATACACTGCCGGATATGTTTTTTCATTTGATTCAAAGAAAAAAATTTTGGCAACAAGAAGCAGAAAACTATTGTGTTCTCCACCACAAGGGCAAAATATAGCTACTAATAAAGCAGCCAAAGAGATCAAATGGTTGGCATTTAATCTCTCTCAGTTACAGCAGCCTCTTACGGGGACTACTTTATTCTATTGTAACAATCAGAGAACCAGTCAGCTTGTTAAAAATCTAATGTTCATCATTATATCAGACAACTTATGCAACAATAGGTGCTTCAACTTGAATAATATAAGATTAAAGCTCAACTGACAGATATCTTCACTAAGATCTTAAATGAGGCCATGCTTATTTATCTTAGAGGTATTTTAGATTTCAGCGAGCTCATATCAACTTTTTAAGGCTGTCATTAAAGAGATCGTTGTGAATGTCAATCACCATGTACTTGGAAAGCCTCCGTTACTTTAATTGGAGCACGTGGACAATCTGCATCTGTATAAGAAAATACAATATTGTAAATCTAACCTAATTCCATTTTCTTATTCATCAATCACCCAACTTAACGGCATCCAAGAAAATCCGAAAAACTAGAGATTTCAACATAAAGGAAAACTTTAACAGACCCTAAAGGCAAAAAAGATAGCTTAAAAAAGTAATTTTGCACGATACTCGCACTCACAGGTTTAGTAACACTAATTTTACTTTAACTTCAAACAGTATCATCTATTTGCCTTAAATCAGTTGATGATTTAACTACATTTAATTGCATATTACTAGCAATTCTTAGTTTGAAGGATAATAAAAGGAAAATTTATATTTCTTTTCAATACAGATAGGTGAGGCAATATCAATACAGTAAAATAGCCTGTGTTTAGTAGTAACTGCCACAGTTAGAGACGACTCTACAATTCAGTCGGAGCAGTGAAGAATTTCAAAATTGCCCAAACCTTGACCTATGAGCATTGTATACCCAAGTTCTTATATCAAGACGGTAGCTATATATACTACCATTTAGATGTTGAACTTGTTCAAATGAATTCCCTTAAAAGCATATTTACTTGGAAAAGAGAAAATAGTTTGATTTATATGGTGAACATGAAATTTAAAAATATTTTATTACTACTGATGACCGTATAACAGCAAGGCATATTTTCTCTAAACTGAAATGTAAAATCGCTGAAAGTACACTTGTTTTTATCTTATTTGGAACAAGTTGACACAGACTGTGAAACGAGAATATTTATTGAAAGAAATACAGCTGGACTATAATTGACCTATTAAGCCATTATTACTAACTGCCTTCAGAATTTCAAGCATAAAAATAATAGCAAACTAAAGCAGCTATCGCAAAGCCAGACGCATACGATAAAGCTAATTGATAACTGCATGTGAGAGGATGGTATGTTAGGTGTCAGTTGTACAAAAGTTTCCACAGTTGTAGAATGATTAAAAACCTCCATACTGAAAACAGTCAGCAATGACTAACAGCTTATAAACTTCACTTCATGAACAAACGTACTTAAAATACATTTTATGTCAAAAGACTTAAAAATATGCTGTGTGAAATGCTTGAGAAACTTGACAGCTAAACAAGAGATTCTGCCATTAACACACTAATAGCGTGACGTTGTTTGGCTACTTGTGCTCCCCTGGAGGATTTTCGAAGTACACGTTATGCAGCATATTTACGAAAGTTCGCACCGTAACAGTGTCAGACGAACGTCGCAGCTACCAATGGTTTTCTAAGCATAGTGAACACGGTAAATGCACGCGAAAACTGTGTCCAGTACTAACGCCGAACATATGGAAACAGACACTTGACGCTTTAACTGGTCTTCGATATGGAGTTTTATCAAGAGGAATAAAAATTAGGCAACAAAATATCAGCATTTACAAAAAGAACTGACCAATCCTTGCATTCTTCGCACTGTGCCATCAAGACATCCGGGTTATATGGCAATTCGCATTTACAGTATCTGCACCAAAAGAATAGCCGCTCCGCATAAGATAATCACAAAGAAAGGACGAGGGTCAAGATCGAATTCAAGTAAAATATATATAGAGGAAACGTTAGCAACTCACACCGCCACCCTATCCGGCATAAACCCTCCGGTCGCAGCTTTGTATTCGAAGCGACAGAAATAATCTTGGGCGCCCACGCTATCAAGCTTGATGTAGCTTTTAAAGGTATGTACAGTACATTTGCCCTCAATTGTATCGGCGCTCTGCTCGTCGAAATGATCGGAGAGAAAAACCTCCTTGGAGCCGTGAAACTGCCTTCGCCCTCCGATCGATTCCTCCGGGCGATAATACCACCGCACGCGTACGATGGCATGCTTCCGGCTATCTGATTCGATCTTTTCCACCTTCGCAATATATGGCGGCTTCCCGGGTTCTGGCGCTCGCATAATCACACAGTCTCCGGCTTCAAAGCCAAGGTAAAACTAAATACATGAGATCTGGTGTTCAAAGCGAACGAGCAGAAGATGCAAATTATTTACATACCTTTGACGACGCTGTTGGTGCCCTTGATCGTGTACGAATCCAAAACTTTTCTACTTGGCTTGGACTTCTTCATCCCGGCGCCGGATCGACCACTAGACATCCCGCAGTGAAAAATAGAAGCTTTTAGGGTTCCAACTGCAAACTATATTCGTCTCCTGCCTATAACAGAAATACACATAACTACGTGTCCGTCTCCTCCATCGTTGAGAGCTGGGCTAGTCTACGAATATCTGTCTGCGACGTTTGTATTTAATTATTCTACGGGCCGCCCGGAACGAGGCGACCGACAGACTATTTCAACCGTAAACTACCGCTAGATCACCACTTCGAAACTCGCTGCGAAAAGAGACGCCAAGCATTTATCGTTCCTCTATTTTCATTTTCTTCTCTCGATCAAGCCCTAAACGGAATGAACAAGCCCTCCGCGGATCGATCCGTCGCCAATGAAAAGATGAGCAAAGGATTTTTTTCAGCGGCAGCAGACGGAGAAACACGGCACGTGAAGAAGGGTAAGGAAAACTGCGTTGCTAAAGTACGGCGATTAACGGAGATAGAGATAGAGGTGAACAGCGAACGAATGAATGGATGGCTGACTGGCACGATGACGAGAAGATTTCTGAGCGATTACGATAAAAGGTAAGAGAAGGCCGGACTTGCCCACATTTTCTATGTTATCGTTTTCAATCGCTAGTTTCCACTCCCCAACTCTAAAGTCAAATCTCTATTCGTTCTTAATCACTCGATCTGACATTGGTAAATCGCCTCAACCTTCACATTAAACCGCCTTTAATATATTTTTAAAGCCCTGATTCTCCACTATCGCACCGAATATTACGACCCACCATCCATCCTTTCGATAGACACGTGGCAATTTCTGATAATGAAAGTTACACTACACATGTTTGAGCCTCTGGGCATGTCAGGTGTACTTAGTGTGAATCCAGCTGTGTGAGTTTATTATGAAACACTAAGTACAAAATTAAAATGAATTTTATAAACGATAACACAATTCCCTTAAAAATGTAGGAGTAAAATTAAAATTTAGAATCTTAAAGATTGAATACTGTTAAAAAAATCGATGTTCAGTGGTCGTGTCCTACAGAGTTTTTTACGGGTAAAATCTGCAGCAGAAGTAAGTGTTTCCAGTCTAAAAAGTTAGCAGGATGTCAGTAACTAAAATATAGATTACCTGTATATGTTTAATGAATTAAAAAATGAAGCATTTATGAAAATATTTATGAAAATATAGATTTAGAATAAATGTTATTTAGGATATGAAATTTTTAGTTGATAATATAATTTTGATATTATTTCTGAAATTGATTATACAAGTTTTTTTCTTCATCAAAATTTTGGATAATAATCTATGATCCCTCATCAAGATGGAATAGTTAAAAAAGAGAAATGGTAGATCATAAAATATAATCTAAAAATTTGATTAAAAAATTTAAATAAACAAAGCTCAAAATGTTATCTAAAAAATTATTATAATGATTATAAAAATAATTGCTTTCCAAAATGTATTCAAAAGAAAAATTAAAATTATCAATTTTTTTCAGTTCAATGCTAGAAACTGAATATCCATCCTCTTAAATCAAATTAATTCACAGCGTACTATATTTTAAATTCTAATTTTAATTTAGGAAACCTGCAACTGTATATTTTTTACTGGAACATTGCTATTATTGGACATGTAAACGTAAACAGCTTTAAGACAACTTTACTTCCAACTATGAAAATTACAGCAAAAATCAAGAATTCTCCAATTTACACCACCACCTTTGGTGCCTGATTGTTCAACTAAGACAACGACAATGTCGAGGAGCACCAGCAAAAGCCTTTTCTCTGTGGACGATTCACTAGACTTAATACTCTTCACAACCAATTCTAAAAATATTTTCTTGTAAATGTTTACGATGGATCTGCACCGTGCCATAATTACCATAGTGGAATGTCTATGAGACAAAAATCCCTCACGTCTTTCTGTTGCCACTCAATATATTATCATACCTGTCAAAACTAATATTTCAATACAATTTCAGCCTTTATAGATATAAAAAGATGGACACAGCTCGGAATATCCTCTACCTACCAACTTGTATGAGTAATTCTCGCTATTGATATTATTGTTTTCTTATTATAGAAATGCATCTGGATTTTATTTTATTTTATTTTTATTGCATTACATCTGGGTTTTATAACATTATTTGTTTTCCTGTAATGTATATTGAAGAGGAACGGTCAAATACTATAATTTAGCTCAGAGATTACTAATATGATAAAGACAAAAAACAACTAAGAAAGATTTATTAAAAAATCTATAGTTGTATCATGAGCAGCAGCTAGAGGTAAACAATTTTCGATCTATTGAGAAAACACTGGTAATAATAATAACAAAAGAGAGTAAATCACAAGAGGCCTTCACTTAATCAACCAACAAATACATATTAAGCACTTTCTGTGTCCTTAGAATGGAAATTATTGATGAACTTTCACAAAGTTTCTTTGACTTATAATGGATTCTATAAATCCTACGTTTTGAATTGTTCTTGGTTTTGTAATGGTCATTTTCAATTAATTAGTATTTATGGTTTTTATTGTTCCACGATCCGACTGCCAGCAGCGGCTATACTGTAAGCTGTGAGTTTCAACTTAATTTTAATAATAGTTTTTATGTATAAAAAATAAAATTTATCAATTCATTTGTACAGATAATAGAATAAATATGTCTAGATATATCTTATAATAGAAGAGAATCATGTGTAAAATAAATGTTTTTCTAAAATACTAAACATCAAGAAAAAAAATCCATTAAACTCTTACATGCAAAAAGCTGTGAATCTAGCTGGAGACATTTATGCTTATAATTATTTAAGTGTATATTTAAATAAAAATGAAATTATAATTCAAAAATATTAGTATTACCTAGATCATTTCAATTTATTATTTTACTACTCTTTATAATAATTATCAGATCTTTCAATTGTTTAATGAAAAAAGTATTAGTTTAAGATTACAATCATAATTTTAATTATATTATAAATATCAAATCTTAATATATAGGTAATAATAATTACTCATGACTAAAACTTACTAACCAAATAAACAAAATATATTTTTTTCTTCTTATTAAATATAATTTAATTAAAGTTGTTGCAAATTATTTGATAGAAATTAGAAAATTAAAAATTAAAGTAAAGGAATTTGGTTGACTTTGACTTGGATAGATGAAAAGAAGAATCACAAAATCTAAACTAGAGCATTGTTAGAATTTGGCAAAAATCAAACACATGGGTATAGAAATAAACATAATCAAATCTATGCACACAATCAAACTTTGACTTATGGAAATGACCATATGACCTATACATGTTTTGTAGATACAAACAAAAATTTGGTTTGATATTTCAACCTACAAAAAAGTTTTGGGATGAAAACAAACACCTTTGGGAGATTACTAAGCAATAATCTTCTTGTTATCACAAGCTGGGTTACATTTGATTTATCAATTTTAGAAAGAGTTGGCAAAAATCAAGAAACAATGCAAGTGATGTTTACATGACCATGACAGCATTAAGTATAACTTGCAATTTTATGTAAATGGAATATAATGCAATGAATATTAGAATAACCTCTAGTGCAAGGTCTAAGATTTCACCATGTGTCTTGATGCAAGTATTTGTGAAAAAATGAATAACAACTAATTAATGATGCTTTGTGACAGATAGATCAATGGAGTTGTCCTAATGATGAAGGATCTTGGATGTTTTTTGGATTATGGATGATTTTAATTTTGAACATTGAAACGATCGAATTCAAACTGCAAACATAGCCTTGATCATTTCTATATACACAAATTCTACCTAAGAATGAGAATTGATAAATTAAGAGCTAGGAAATGTTAGACAAGGGGTCAAATTTTGTTTTTGAAATTCAATTTGACATTTTGGATAAAGGGGAAATTAATGAAAATCATACACTAGGACCAAAAACTTAGGACACCCAAAGGACATAAAATGAATGGTAATAAGTGTATATAGTGAATGGCAAAATGCATGGTACGTGTGCTTTTTACCATTACAAAAAATAAGATTTTTAAATTTTATTTCAAAATTAATCATTCCTTTTATTTACAACTCAAATAGAAATTAGAAAGCTTATATTGTCAAGCATATATGTCTTTCTAATAGGTAATGTAAATTGAAAGGTTCAATCTTAATTAGAGTCATAAATACAATAATTAGCTTACATGGGGTATATTCAAGTGTAAATCCATCTTATCCTAATCCCTTTTATCATTGATCCCTAAAGTCGCATTCCTAATTTTCAAGTTCACCATGCAACACCCTAGACCAAATCTACGTGTGCAATTTTCACCTAAGTTAGCTTTGCAATCACAAATTAGACCTATTCCTTTTTAAAAGTAAGTATTCAAATTTAGTTGTGATCAATCATTTCACTACTCATTATGAGCTAACTTGGCACATATTTAATTAACCTACAAACTTGTTTATTGTATTTAAAGACGTCTCCTCGGTCATTTGAAATCATCTATGAGTTATAAAAAGGAGCACACTGGGGTTTGATTTATACTAGACATATAAAAGCATAACAACAAAATTATTAGAGCAAGTGTGTCATCATATGCACGTTCCACACTTGTTGTTTTGGAAGTCTATCCATCTAGGAGTTCTATCGAAAACTTGACCCTTATGATTTGGTACACATCATCTAACATCAAAGATTGACGTGAGCAAGTTTAACAATCTATGAAATGACACATAATATTTTTAAGTTGATTAAGAGCACTTCTCTCTAGAAAATTAGAGACATCCACAATCACAGGTCCAATCTCAGATGGTACACCTGTGGATTTTCAAGACAATGACAAAGAATAAAAATTCAAAGTATTTTAAAATGGATCTCTAGCATCTACGCATACACTCTTACATCAAAATCAAAGCTAGCTACCCACAAATTTTATTTTATTTAATTCTCGTTTTAATTTACACACTTACTTTATACCCATGACAATGATTGACCCCAACTCTAATTAATCTAGGTTGATTGTTTCTATTGTGTTTTTATGATTAGCCTATATTTATACAAAAGAGATTTTATTCTCATATGTTTTTGTGCGCCTAACATTCCTATAGGACCTAGGGTTTTTGCGTTAGGTTTTCTTTTCCTTCTATTAGGATTTTTAACTTAAACTTTCTTATTTCATATCAAATTTGAGTAGGGTTTTGATCCACCCATGTTTATGTTTTATTATCATAACTCAATTAGGCTTTGGACCTATAAAGGAGCACTATATACATATTTGATCCAATATGTCCATCATAAGTTTACCCACATGGAACCACATAGATCATGTTCTCTTGTTGATTTACTTGCATATATTTTTAATTTTGACATGTTCCCATGTTTTGTTGCTTCTAATCCTATTCTTAATTCACTCAAAGACCCTTTATGTTTTAGATGAGGATGTGTTTTCTATAGAGGTGTCATTTTCTCATATAACTTTATGCTTTCCTCTTCTTCGTAGAATTGGTTAGCACTTATCCTTTTCTTATAGGCACATTCATCTCACTCATTCATAAATCCCATCTCTTACTAATTCCCCTTTGGATAGTGCTAATGATACACATATGATATTTATGTAGTAATATTACATCCCCTTTATATGAATTTTGAGGACTTATGATACCACTCTTTCTATATTTATATGATATATGATACTATGGTATAATGTGAGGATATAATGAGCACGAGATATTAATGAATCTTATATTTTTTTGTTTAATAAGTTTTAAAAGTGCAATAATCTCAATTGTAGTAATAGTAGATGAAATAGAAATTGGAGCTAAAAAATGTCTCAAGATATCTCATGTGTCTTACATAATTGTTTGAAATCTTAAAGGGATATTTTAGTAGGGTGTCATATGTTGATCAAGTACATCATAACCATTAGTTATTTTTTGATATCTGCGTGTAATAGTGGGATAATCCCTAGACAAAGATGTCTTAATGTAAAAGGTAAAGACATGAGGGTGAAGAAATCATATATAAATAATAAGATAATTCTAACATAAATGCTTTCCACATTTATAGTAAATACTTAAGATGTTAATAGAGTCAATCCTACTAAATTATAAAAATTTGAAGTTACCATCAAAGCATTTAGTAATAGAGTTTGAGAATCTCTTGGTTTTCATACTTTGACCATCACTTTGGGGCTTGTAGCAATTAATACTATAATTCATATGATGTATGTTGCTTCATTATTTCAAAGTTCTTTTAATTCGTTCATGGATTCATGCCATGGATGTTGTACCCTCTAAACTTTGCTAAAATTTGAAGTCAAAATAATTAAAGGTATATGATTATGACTAATGATGATTGATTCTATGATATAAATTTAATTATCCCTTCTTTATATATGGATCCTAATACATATGATAGATTGCATTTGCCTCTTCATGTGCTCAATATTCAAAATGCAAGTGTTGTGACTCATAAACCTAAGATTAGTATTCATTCTAATTGTCACTCAAATTAACCAAGCAACATGATGAAGAATTATCCATCTTGCAAAATTTTGGGTATAACAACAATTAAAGCAACATCTTCAAACCTATCTAATGTGTTGGCTCTCAAACATGTATTCTAACAAATCCTAAAGATTCAATCTGAAACTTGAGGCCACATATTATGTCAACAAAGGTAATGGTAAGACTTATTATTAGAAAATGACATGGATGGACCAATGCACATGAGAGTGTGTAATCTCTCCTTCACTTCGATCTCAACAAGACCCAAAAGGATGTTCTTAGAGGTTTCATTAACAAGCCAACTAAAGCATAATAATAAAACAATACAAAAAGATTCATCAACTACACCTAATATATGATGGGCACTAAAATTTTGTCACTACATCGCTTGCACATTAGTTGCTCGTAAGACCTCTTCTTAAGTTAATATAGCATTCTTATAAATGTACCCAAAGATAATGAATATGTGTGCTCTTATAGATGGATTTCCTTTTGTCACAAGGGCTTCACTTAATGAAACTGGGTTATATCACGTGTGTTCATGGCATACTAAAGAATCCCCCTATTTTCAAAAAATATTGCCCTAAACTCCTTTTTTGTCACCCCATCCCAATACACAACTTGAATTAAAAGCTCCCCTATTATCACCAAATATTGTACTTTTTTCATAGGCCAAATTAAAAACCCCCTTTTCATCGATAGGTAATATATTGTACCCTCATTTTTGGGATATTAAACCCCCCAATATGAATGCATGTGATATAATATTGCCTAGCCAGTGAAGCCTCCATCCCTTTTGTTGTGGGTGGAAATATGGGTGTTCACAAGTTTAGCTATGTAAACAAGGAACCAACCCACTTGCAATTACTATTACATGAAGGGGGAGTGAAATCAATAGAGGCAACCCCAAATTATTTTAAAAAGGTTGAACGTTGATTTAATTCCACTCCCTCGTTGATTGAGTTGAAAATGAACTATAAAAAGATGTTATTTGAATGTAACCTCTAAGGTTGGAGATATGAAATAGACCAGAATTAACATGTTCAAGTAGTCTCATATCAAAAATGAAAGCACAATATATAGATCTGGAGATAGGAAGAAGAAATGAACTTGTGTCTGAAATCTAGACTCGAAAATGTTGGACAATGTCACTTGGGGTGACCTTGTCGAGGAGCTCAGATGCAAACAACATATGTCATTTCAGAATTAGGATGTTGTTCTGAGTGTTTCGCTGAAGTTTTTCCCAGAAAAGAGTTAGAAAATGTCGCTTGGGGATGACCTTGTCCTCCAAATTTTGCCTTTATAAAAGTTGAATCTATGTATCTCTATATGCTCTTCCCAAATTTGTAATTGTCGTCTCTAGATCGTGTCACCTACACATACAAAGGAGGGAAATGGTGTTGTTGATAAGGGTTTGCCTAGGTAAAACCCCAAGTGTGGAATTAACCCTATTATTGAATTAAAATTGAAAGGAAAGCTCTAAAGTAAGATGTTGAATTTTATACCTCGAGCTTGTTGAAGTTGATAATGGTTGATGATGCAACGCTCTTTAAATATGGTCACAAGTGTTGGTACAACATGACATCACATGACATGAAAATACATAAATGAATCAATCATAAACACATGCTTGCATGAAGATTGTTGTAACATGTTGCTCCACAATGCTTAGATCTAAAGAACGCTTGAAGTATCTAGTGCAATGAAATGTCGCCTTGATGTTTGATGGATGTGAGTGGATGATAACAAATGTGGATGGATGAAAATGAATGGAAACAATGCTCTTATATAGGGTTCTCAAGGTATTAAATCGTAAATTAGGCCGACCTCCAACAATCATATTAAGGCATTGTGATCAAGAACCAATTTGTGGGAACTAGGCACCAATATATTCAAAATTGGTCCCAATTTTAGGAACAAGGACACCCTAAGTGCCCTTGTCTAGGACAAGGGCGCCCATGGGGGCTTCACTGGCTAGGCAATATTATATCACGTGCTTTCACATTGGGGGGTTTAATATCCCAAAAATGAGGGTGCAATATATTGCCTATTGGCGAAAATGGGGGGGGGGGCGGGGGGAGGGTTTATTTTGGCTAAAAAAAATACAATATTTGGTGAAAATAAAGGGGGCTTTTAATTCGGCCTGTGTATTCTGAGGTGCTAACAAAATAGGAGTTTAGGGCAATATTTTTTTTAAATAGGGGTATTCTTTAGTATGCCATGAACGCACGTGCTATAACCCAAGCTTACTAAGTGAAACCCTTGTGAGGGCACCCCAAATACCTTTGTGCACCTAAAATAGGGTGAATAAGTTATGGTAACGTGCACTTAGTTCAGGGGAAAGGTTTGGATCACTATGCAGACATGTGACATCAGTTTTGTAATATAAAGGCCATAAATAAGCTTGGATAAGAGCCAAGACAAAACACACTAAGGCAAGTGCACAAAAGTAGTATAAAATTTTATAGGGTTACAATCTTCAACGCTACACCTTTAAGCCAATTATACACATGTAATAGAATGCTACCATACTAATAAGCACTTCCAATGGTTTGCAAATTTTAGCTTGCATGTAATGTGACATAAATTACATTAATGAAACATATGAACATGATGGATCCTAGTCTTAACTTAGACTAATGAGGGCAAAGGGTATTTAAGGTAAAAGTACAAACTTAAGTCACACATTTATTAAGGAATCAACCAACACAATTTAAAAAAATAACTTTAACTGGATAAAAGTGCTCTTTATGTTTTGAATTTCAAAATAATGTAAACTAATGAAATGCATATCTTTTAATAAAGTTTATGCTTGTAATTTTTAAAATTTTAAAGAAATTAGTTCGATATGTTTTTATTATTTTAAAAGAAGAATTTGAAATGCCGAAAATTTTGAAAAAATGTGAGGGCAAGTTAACACTGCCAAAAAAAAATATTTTCTTATTTATTTAGTCTCAAATAAATAACTTCAATATCTAATGCATGAAAAAAATTGAATATATTTCTCATAATAATGTGTTAAATTCAAACTCAATAGAATTCCATAGTTTTCATACAATATCAACTTTTGTCTCCTTTTTTTTTCAAAAAATATATACCCTTCTAGATAGGATTCCTCCTATAGTGCACCATATATAATTTTCCAAAAATTTGATTGTTTTAATATTTTTTAAATTTCTAATCAACCTCATCTTTCATTTTAAAAACCTACTCACAATATTTGAAAAAAAATCAATGAATTGTAGACTTTGAGCTCTGCAAAAGGGTATTTTTAAATTTGCAAGAAAGTTGCCCTAGTTGGAGAAATTGAGTTAAAATTTTGATTTTTTTTTCTGAATTTACCCCAAAAGAGGGGTTTACCTGCCACATGGGTGGCCAAAAACAATTTTGATTGAAAGAGTTTCAACCTAAACACTTTCAATCAAGACCCTTTCCCCAAAACTTAACATGCAAATTATATTGTAATTCAAAATTTCAAAATAAAAATTTTAAGTTTTACAATTTTGGGCAAAACTCTAGTGCTTTGCACATGCCACATGCCACATGGTTTCGAGAAAAATCTTTTTACCCAAAACCATTTTGATCAAAACTATTTCACTAGAAATTGTTTAGTTGGTTGACAATGTGACACAATTTTGTGCTTTTATCTATTATGAAGAAAATATATTTTATAATTCACCATTCAAGACCAATTGCTAGTCTTATGGGTAATAGAATCATAGCCTACAATGAGAAAAAGAGCATACATGCAAATCACACCTAGAACTCTAAAGACTTATATACACAAATCAATGATAAACTTTATACAACCAGCCATTATTAGGAGTCTATCTCAAAGCTACAATAATCCATATGAAATGAAAGGATAACCATTACAAATAATTACAATGCTTTAAAATATCGACAAACATACATCTAGTTCTCATTATGCTCATACCATCAAATGTCAAAAAAGAAAACACAAATCTAAGTTCAAAGATTTACTTGAACCATTACAATTTTTCATGGAGACATTTAATCAAATACAATGCAAACATTTATTTTGCCAATACATTTTCTATGACTTGCAATCACTTGTAAGGCTTAGCCCCTAGTCCCAATCACCCTAATGGATGTAAAATACAGCAGATAATGCAAACACCATCAACAAACATCATCATAAACATGCAACCACCAATCCTACTGCTCTACTCCTCCCATGCAACTCTATCAACCTCCTCGCTCAGATCCACCACACACAAGGTGACACCACCAATATTTCCATTAGAATAGTGCTTAGATCCCCTTCTTCATTACCAAAGGAGCAATTTTTTTAAAGCCATAATTTTTTTGCCAAAGTATCAATTTGTTAACTTCTTATAAACATTCAAAAACTAGTTTCGAGCACTTCATGATGGTTCAAGTTTTTTTTCTAAGTTTTGTTGCAAGTGTTTAATATTACTAATTATATTTTAGATCACCATTAGGCTTCTAAGCTCATAGCATTCTCTCAAATTCTTCAATTTTTGAAATTGAATAAGCGTACGAAAGGCATTGACAAGATATTATCAACTATCCATGCACTTTTTCATATTCATCCACAAGTATCTCTTATTCAATTTGTCACTTATATGTTTGACTTGATTACTTAGATATTTTGGCACATGAAAAAAAAAAAAATGAGTCTTGGCCAAATGAAATCATGTCATATGATTACTTTGTTCCCATGTTGATTATGACACTATGTGTTACTTCATACTTTGATTGTCCACACACACTTTGGACCAAAATTTGGGAGATGTATGAAGACCATTACATGTCACTATTTCCAAATGATCTTATCATGGATTACCTCATGGCCCTTGATGATATAGATCTTATACACAAGTTTGATGGTGTAGATCATATACCCTTAGATGATGATACGCCAAAGAAGCTTAAATGCATTAAAAGCATTAAATGTAAAGATGATAGGAATAATTCTCCTCCTATCAAGATCACATTTCCCTCTCATATTACTCATAATGAGAATAGCATTTCTACATCCATGACTCCTGAACATTCAATGCAATAGGACATTTGTCATTTTTTATAATTTTCGTCTATTAGATATTTCGTCCTTCTTTGTGAGGTCTTGCATTTTTTACTTGTAGTCATTGGAGGACATCCATTTCCTCTTTAATGACAATTATGGCCCAACTATTATCTCTTCAACTTTACCTTTGGAGATTGTTCTTTATGAATCTTCACAAGATTTTGGATTGGTTACACCTATTTACATTGTGATATTTTTTATTTCAATATGTGAACAATTCCATTTTCAAAGGTACATATCACGAGACTTCTTCCCTTAATTATTTTGCTTATAGCATTGCATATGTTCTTTGCAAATGGAGGAATGTTATTTGTAAGCGTGAGATTAGTTTTTCCCTTGAGTATTTATTAATTGCACAAGGGCTACTTCTTTATGGGGCAAAAATATAGTCTCAGTCTTTCTCTCTTGCGATAAGTTATTGATTATATATTTCTAAAGAATGTAGTACTTGTGGTTCATATTTAGCCCTTCTTCTGTCACTTCCTTCATGCTTTTTTATATTTTGGAGAGGGTTTTTTCCTACAAGTTTTAATCATTTACTATATTTGTGAGAGATGTTTTGCACATGGATGTTGCAAGGTTGATTAGAATGAGCTACCTATGTGTTGTCACTGATGTCAACACGCTTTGATTGTTATTAGTGACTGGTTGGTATAAGTGATGTTGAGTTTTTTGTGGAGTTGTGTTGAGAGATTTATTCTAAATATGTTCTATGTTGTATATCTATTCATGCAGTTTTGATATGTTGTTAAGCTATGTTTAGAGATGTTATAAGTTACCCTCCTCATTTTCCTGAGGCATTTTTGTTCTCACGTTATTTAAAATAAGGAGTGTTTATTTATTATAGGCTTATGTAATTCTCGATTTTTGTCTTGTTAAATTTTTTCTTGAACTGAACCTCTCAGTTGAGCCTCATCTAAGTTCAAGGTTCAAGTTCAAGCGGAGTATGTGGTGTCGCAGCTTTTTTTTTAAAAAAGAGTTAAAGGTTGTGACTATTGTCATTGAACTTGAACTATTGAACCTTTTCGAGACATTCAAGGTTCAAGTTCAAAGTTAAGAAAGTCGAGTCTTGTCTGAGTCCTGTCCTTGTAACACGTAAGCTGCAACATTTTGGTGTCTTTGTCTTGGTTTGTCCTTGTTTTGTTCTTTTGAACTTTAACTTTTCAACTACTTCTAGGAGTGTTCAAAGAACAAAGTTCAAGGATTGTTAGCTTTGGACATAAAAGTGGCGGACAAAAGTGGTGAAGCATCAACATGGAGAGAATATTCTGGATTTAAAAGGTGAACCTCTAGGGAATGAGTCGCGATGAAGAGCCGTACTTGAGAATAATTATTTCAGGGAAGGATATGTAGGGAAAAGACTTGTAATTAATGAATTGTTAGAATTAAGTCTTTTTGGAGTAATTTGGCACGGATAAGCATGCAGTTACAATCATATCAAATCGTGTGACCGATTTTTAAGCCTGTTCTCAAGATGTGCTTTATTTTTTGTAATTAATGAATTGTTAGAATTAAGTCTTTTTGGAGTAATTTGGCACGGGTAAGTAAGGGATTTGCACAGGCGATATTTTTTGTTCTTGTCTCTTTGGATTTCGAGTTTTGCGTGAAAGGTGAGTTCAAAATCTTCTTCTCATCCCTGTGATTTCTTAAATTGGAAGCTTTGCTTGGAATTTTAGTTGGTTCAGTTTGTCTCCCTTGCTGTGTTTTCTTTCTATTGGTAAATTAAAAATGAGACCTAAATTGCCCAAGATAGACCAAAAATCTTGGTTAGTTTGTACCTTGCCTAAGTTAGGGGACAGTTTTCTGTCATCAGTAGACCTAAACGAATTCCATGAAAGGACATGGAATCCCACTGGTTCTCCCTTAATGCAGAGGATTATGGATAGTCGGTTAGTGGAAGCGGCAACTTTCCCTCTAGCGGTGTCATGTCCTCAGTTGGTTCTAGAATGCATGAATAGATATGACCATGTATAGAGATGTGTAAGAGGCGCAAATGGTGAGGTTCTACTTAGGGTTAGTCAGGAGGTTGTTGTTGTCGTTATGAAAATACCTGAGAAGGAGCAATATGAGGATTGGACAGTGTGTAAGTCACAAGGACTTTTCTCAGAAAAGAAATCATTCTATAGGAATGACAATGCCAGAAACTGGTTGTTAAAGTTTCGAAGAGGAGGTTCTCGACTGCCAAGTCCATTGACTCGAGAACATCCAATCAAAGAAGTCAGGGACATAGTCATTATGTTACATAGAGTGAGGGGGAACCAAATTGCCTTTTATTGGGAAGATTGGATGTACTTCTTCATACAGGTCATTTTTGGTGAGAAAAGATATATTGATTGGGCAGAGTTGATTGCAGATAAGCTGCATGAAGGTTTGAGTTGCTTCGGTAACAAAAATTTCTATGCCATCATATCTTCTGTATTGCTTGGCATGTATTAGGTTGTGGCCTAGTTTGTATCATGAAGCCTGGGTGCATAACATGAAAATATTTGAATATCACCCACATCTACAGTAGTAAAGGTCCTGTGAAAATTATCGTACATTGCATGACATATTCCTAAGCAGAATGGTGTACGAACTGAAGGGAAACATTCATAAAAGTTTGTCGAATGAAGCTATGCAATTTATTAGTACTTATGGTGGCTTCTTCATACAGTTTCCCAAGTTTACTTACCTAAGGGTGAGGGGTTTTGAAGGAGAACCGTGCAAGTTGCCTAGATATGCATTTGATAGGCAGATTTTAATGAAGATATGCAAGCAGCTGGCCCATATTGATACAAAGTACAGAGCTAGACATCAGTCAGGTGTCTCATTTCCAATTGAATTAACTTATTTTATTTGTAGTAGTGTCTTTGATGCCTTGAATTTGGAACTACAATTTAAGAAATTAAATTTTCAATTATATGGTCCACGAGCAAATTTTGATGCCAGGGGGATTCGTCACCGCCCATCTAGCATTGAGAAAGGACTTTATCCATGTGCCAAATATACAATATTTTTGGGCTGATTGTTGCGATGAGTTTGAAGTTAGGAAGAGGACACATCAAAGGTTCACCCTACAATAGGTCATGGCCTTTGAGTTGAAAATGAATATTGCCAATGTTAAAGATGATGAAAGTGAATTGATGGATCCTCAGTTTGTGGATGATAGGCAGAAGGGAGTCATTCCAGAGGTGAAATGGGAAAAAGATGAGGAGGACCAGATTCAAAAAAGGACATTCCTAGTTATTAGAAGAACTGAAAGATGGCTAAGAGAGAGAAGAATGGGAAAGGGCTCTAAGAAAGGTTCAACCGTGTCCTCTAAAGTCCCATTGGCTAACCTTCGTGTTACATCTTGTGTTGCAGGATCATCCAAAACACAAGCTAAAGTTAATCAGAGTGTTAGGCCGGTGGAAATGAAAAAGGAACCAGTTCCTACCAGGATCACCAGGGCCAGAACTAGAAGCGGAACTAAGAAATCTCCAATGTATTCAGTGGTAGTTGATTTGGAAGCCTCTCCTGATATGGACGATCCTTCAACTCATCCTGGCTTGGAGGTGCTAAATGTTGATGATGCAAACGACGCTCAACAAGTGGATAATTTGGCAAACACTATTACCACATTGGTAGTTGTACTGTCCTAAAATTGCGACACTTGCAATTTCGACTGCATTTCGGTCTTCACGATGGCGATGCAACACGCAACCTGAATGGAGACCCTGAAACTTGCTCACGACACTGAAAACTGCATTTTTCAAGCACCTTGGCCTGAACCTCCTTGCACCCTGCTGTCCCGGGAGGTGGGACCAGAGCGCCCAGCGCCCTAGTCCTTCAGGACCATGGCGCCCAGCGCCCTGGTCCCTGGGTCCTATTTTGGGCCTGGTCTCCTAAGGGGTCTCGGGTCTTTTTGTTTGCAATTTGGAAATTAACTTTCCTGGTCGGCCTAAGGTCGGGAAAATCAGTCTATCAGCCCTAATTGACAAGTATATAAACTACATTTTTCTCTCTCATTTGGGATGAAGGGGATATGTATGCAAGCGTGGAAACTATACTCAAGCATTCAAGCATTCAAGCATTCAAGCATTCAAGCATTCCTTCAAGCAATTGATCATTTCAAGTCTCCATTCAAGGCTAAGTGTTGCATTCAAGACAAGGATTCAACCATTGAAGAGGAGATCATATACTACATGTTACATACAACATACAACATACAACATCTATACCTTCGCACATAAGGATACAAACATCCTTAGAACAAGGTATTAGTACTTGTTTTACAGTCATTTACATTTATAGCACTTGCTCATTTCTTGGTTAATTCCAAAACCGGGGTTTGACCTAAAGGCAAACCCCTAATCCCTAACCCCCCAATCGTCTTCGCTTTTCTATGTGTAGGTTGCAGGTACCCGGCTGAAATTGAAGATCTGGAATCCTTGTGCAGAGACGAACAGATCCCCCTTCGTTTCGCGGATTTTTCGGAGGACCGTGGCGCCGGGCGCCATCATCTCGACAACTTTTGCTCAAATTTGCAGGACAGCGCCGTATCGACATTTTACTGCTAATTCCAGGTCCGCAGCTTCATACTGTATTCCTATCTCAGTTTATAAGCGAATCTTTATCACTTTCTATGCATGCTTAGCTTAATTCTCCTATCAACATTCTTTACGAAAGAGGGTAGCCTTGCTGTCTTAACCCTTGAAACACATTTAGCATCCAATCTTGCATTGCGTGGGATTGGATCTTGTGGGTTTCAACCCCTCTTTTGAATGTAAAGTCTCTCCCCTAAGTGAAAACCATCGAATCCTAGCGAACCTCCCTTCTCTCTCCTCGGAGTTGGAAGAGGGGAGAACAACTAGGGTTCGATCGCGATTTTCCGCTTTACATTTTGGTGAACCCAACGTGAACATCCTTTCTGATTTTTCATGCTTAGCTCTGAAAAAATTGATTACATTTTCATGTTTGATCTTTTGCAAAATTTTAGAGGTGATTGCATAAAAACCCTAAATTTTCTTTTTAGTAATTGAACCTGCGAAATGTCTAAATGTTAATGCCTGTTTCAGATCTGCCCTTCTATTACAAATTTTCAATTCATATTTGTGCTTTAATTCTGAAAATTAAGTGGTTAAATGTCAAAACCCTAATTTTTGAAACCCTCTTGATTCAACCTTTGTCCGACAATTTCACTGATCAAAACATCTCCAAATCAGCTGTAACTTTGGATTCCGCAATAAAATCACAATATCTTTCATCCCTGAAAATTTGCAAAAAAGTTGCGAGGACCGTGGCGCCGAGCGCCATCGTCCCCGACATTTTTTCCGAAATTTCGGGAGCGAGATCTTACTATGTTTTTCTGCTAAAATTCAGAATTTTGGCTGATTTTATCAATTATAACACCTTCAAAAGTACAGTCAAAGTTGGTCTTGTGATTGCTTGGATTAAGGCTTCTAAACATTTAAAAATCATTGAAATTGAAATTTTGTGTCAAATTTGTGTTCTTACTGTCCTAAATCTGAAAAGTGTGTTATCATTCATTAAAAATTTCAGTGCTTTATTCAAATTCTTGCAATTTGTGACTTTTGAAATTAAGTGCTTAATTACAACAACTTTGATTTCCGCTTTCAAAATTGAATTTTGCGTGAAATTGAGTCAATTTTCAAATTTCAAAATTTGCATTGCTCTTGACATTCCCTCTAAAATCATAAAATTCAAAATTTCAGTTTCCCTCTCTTTTTCAAAATTCAAATTTTGCATTTTTCGACAATCTTGGTAGGGTTCAATTTCGAGATTGCAACTTTAATTTGGCCTATCTACAGATCGTAAAATCACTCAATTTTTTCAGATTAGCTCTAAAATCATCATACCTTTCATCCCTGCAAATTTCGAAAAAAGTTGCAAGGACCGTGTTGCACTCCGGGCGCCACGGTCCCGGGCATTTTTTCCGAAATTTCGGGAGACTGTTGTGATTGCATTTAACAGCTTAAATCCAGAAGATTGGCTAATTTTACTGAAAATTGCTACCTCTAAATTCAAAATCTTCTCTCTCTTTCTAGTGCATGAGTTTTACAACAATAAGCCCTACTTACGCTATTCCCGTTAGACGAAGCCGTAGAATTAAGTCTTTCCAAGGTTTAACTACTGAGGAGATGGAACCTAATTTGAATAGCCTTTTTAACGAGGACATGGGTAATTCCTCTAATCCTCCTAATGATGAAGAAGCTCTCCATGAGGTTTCTGAAGAACAACTTTCGAAATTGGATAACCAATTTGACGATTTTCGACAATGGATGTCTCAAGAATACCCTGATAGTCAAGCTCTTCCTTTAATTGAGGGTCTAAAACGTATGCTTCAAAGTGATAAGAATGGGATTGATATTTTGCGTGGTATTGCACACATTGTGGATTCGAATGTGATGCCTATGAAGAGTTGTGCTAAAAATTTAGGTTATACACAACCTCCTACTCAAGTCAATCATTCTATTCCTTTGACAACTCCTATTGCTAGTATACCTACCTTTACATCAAACATCATGGCTACTTCTATACAAGACATTCCTCCCATGATTACTAGTCATGGGGGCAACCCTTCTTCTTCAATTAACCCTCTTCCTTCATTCAATCCGACTTCTTCATTCATTCCTTCAATGAGTGTCCCTATTATATCTCCACAAATGAACATGACGCAAGGGGGCAATTCATTTAACCATTCCATCCCTCCTTGTAGTATTCCTCCTGTCCAATCATCTCCTATGACTAATTATCATAGAGTCCCACCACCTTACTCTTTACCTTCTTTCAATAACATAACACCTCCATCTCAATCTAACACATCTAATATGAACTCTTCGACCGAAGCGACCATTAACAATCTTGCACAAACTGTCTCTTCTTTACAGCAACAAATTGCCTCTATGAATCAATCTAAGTTTAGTGTGCCCACATTTGATGTTGCGAGCCCACTTTCTCTTGACATTGTTCGAGCTATCCCTCCTAAACATGTTGAAATCCCGCATTTGGAACTTTATAATGGTAAAGGAGATCCTCTAACACATGTTAAGACTTTTCAAACAATATGTACCGATTTTGCTTATGACCAAAGGTTGCTTGCAAAACTATTCACTAGAACATTAAGAGACAAAGCCCTACAATGGTATTGCTCGTTGCCTTCCTATTCTATTACTTCTTTCGAACAACTTGCAAATGCTTTCATTCAACAATTTCAAAACAATATAAGTCCTAAAGTTACTTTCATTGATTTAATGCATTGTAAACAAGGTGTTAAAGAAAAAGTGATTGATTTCATTGGTAGATATAAGTATTTGTATGCTCAAATTTATTTTCCAGTACCTGACAATGATATTCAAAGAATCTTTATTTCTAATTTACAAAAGGATATTCGAGACAAACTTTTGTTTTCTGAGTTTACTTCTTTCCAACAGTTGTGCGCCACTCTTCACAATTATCAACTGACTGTGAGTCAAATGGAACAATCACATCCTATGGCTCCGAGTGATAAGGGTGATAGCAGTCAACAACCATTTGGGAAGTTTAAACCGAATAGAGATTCCATCAAATTCAATGAAAACATCATCAACAACAATGTGAATGCAGCATCAGGTGTGCCTCCTATTTCTAAATTTTTCAAGAAAGAAAGAAAGTATACTCCTTTGAATGAATCATTGCATAGTATTATGAATAAGTTATTGGAACAAAATGTGCTTACTCTTCCTCCTATAAGACAAATTGATCCTGCAAAGATTACTTCACCTTATTTTGATAACAAAGCTTTTTGTCAATTTCACCGTCAGCCTGGGCATGATACTGAAAAATGTTTTTCTTTAAAGGGTAAAATTCAAGATTTAATTGATAATAATACTATCTCTGTTTCTGGAGTGAATGATAAAGGCAACACATCTGTAGCTCCTCCTAACCAAAATCTTCAGATTTTTACTGATCCATTACCTTCTCATACCTCTAATGCAATTGAGACTAATGATTCCTCTCTTTCATCTGATGGTCTTGTGTCTATGACTCCGAATGTGATTAACTTTGTAGAGCAGCAAGAAATCCCTAAAGAACCTTCCATCACATTTGATTCCAGTGAAACCATTAGGGCACCTGATGGTCCTTTATACATAGTTGCAAAAGTTAAGAATACACCTTGCCGTGGAGTGCTTATTGATCCTTCGTGCATGATTAATGTTATTACTGAAGAATTTCTTTTTACTTTGCAATTGAATCAAGTGATATATGACAAAACAGATGTGATTGTGAAACTATTTGATGCATTTTCTTCTCCTGCAATTGGTTCTATTACATTGCCTATTGAGGTCCATAACAAATCTCTTGATGTGAACTTTGCTATTATTCCATCTTCCGAACAATTTCGTGTGAAGCTTGGCTATCCTTGGCTGTCTTCCATGAAAGCTATCACTTCTCCTATTCATAAGTGTTTGAAATTTCCCCATAATGGTGAAGTTGTTACTGTCAATCATAGTCTCTTTAAACCAGCTGAAAGAACTTCTAGCGTTCCTCTTGATTACTTTTGGCCTAAACAATTCCAATCTCTTCCTCCGCGAAGTGATCATCTTTTCAAATCTTATCAAAAGTGGAAAACAGATATGATCCTATCTCTAAGTGAACCTAGAGCACCTAAACTTGATATTCCTATCATTCTTGAGAAGGAAGTTCTTTCGTTGAAAGATAAAACTAATGTCTTTCCTCAAGAAGATTCTCAACCCATCCCTATGGATGTGACTATGTCTATACCTAATAAACTTCCTAAGAGTAGACCTATACCTCCTCGTCATGATGGACTTGGTCTTCTCCCTAAACCAAAAATTCCTCCTTTATATGGAGCAGTTCCTCCTCCTTCTTTTTATAGAGAGAAGAGACCTTCTTCTTCTCCTATTATCCAGCCTAAGAGACCACAACCTAAACACCCAAGTGCTAAGGATGAGAACATTCCTCCTCCTCAATCTTCTCAACTTCCTACTAAGACTAGATGAAATCGTTCTGCACGTGAACGCCGACGAAAGCGTCGTCTTAGAGCTCAGGCAGCTACTTCTCAAACTTTGCAATCTCCAAAAACACCTTCAACAAGCATTATTCCATTTTCTCCTCAGCCGGAAATTGAGCCGAAATCTCCTAAACATAAGATGCATGATGGTCTTGATCCGGTGCGAGTTAAAGATCCTATTTTTATAAATCTTGATGATGATATAGATGAAATTGTTATTCATGATGAAAATGTTACTCTTCTTGCTTCTGATAGTGAATATGAACTTGTTGATGTTGATAACCATTTATCTAATGAATTTTCTAAAGCACTTATCCTAGCTCCTAGACAAGAACAATGTGGCTCGGAACATGAACATAGCCCTTGTTTGGATCTTGTGATAGCTCCATCTGCTGTGTTGGATGTTCCTCCTCTAGCATGTTCCCTGCCTTCCCGAAACATTGATCAGCAAGATCGGGGGGTAGATGACATGCTAGACTAGTTACATTAGCATAGCAGATTCTCTCCTCCTCTCTTTTGTTACTTCTTCTATATGTTATTCTCATTCTTCTATTTGTTGTCCTTGGTGTTGTCTACTTGAGGACGATGCAAAGCATTGAGATCTCTCGGTCTCTCTCATGTTGACTCAAAAGACACATGTGCTCCCTTCTTCTAGGTGACCTTCCTTGATTGGGGAATGAAGAACAATTATGCATACGTACATATGATATATATACATGAATTATCATACAGCATACTGACCCCGAGGAAAGCGAAGTCACCTCGTGCTTTATGTTTTGTGTCTATTATCCCTGGGTTTATCTCACACTTGGGGGCTAAATCCTTGCGATAACGTGCTCCTTTCCTTTCTCATTTCTTATGTGTATCACTACGTTAAAACAATCACCCCCGGTGAGGCGTGTGCGATCGCTTTAACGTAGGGGGGCATACATCCCATTCATATCTTTTCAAGATACTTGAAAATTTCTTGGCAAATTTAGCCTTGCCTTGAAAATTTTTGATATCTTTCTTGCATGACTCATAGTGAGGGAGCCTTACTACTGACAGTCATGGTTCTCCCTCGTGATCTTCCCTTTTACTTTGTCAATCGAAGTCGTAAGATCCTTAGTCCACTGGGGGCTTGGTGTATCTTGCCTCCTTGACGTGGTGAAAGTCTTTCAATGTTGTTTCCTTTTACTTTACCGGAAGTATGAGCATACATACTCCCGCTAAAGTGGGGGCTAAATGTAGCGTCCTAAAATTGCGACACTTGCAATTTCGACTGCATTTCGGTCTTCACGATGGCGATGCAACACGCAACCTGAATGGAGACCCTGAAACTTGCTCACGACACTGAAAACTGCATTTTTCAAGCACCTTGGCCTGAACCTCCTTGCACCCTGCTGTCCCGGGAGGTGGGACCAAAGCGCCCAGCGCCCTGGTCCCTGGGTCCTATTTTGGGCCCGGTCTCCTAAGGGGTCTCGGGTCTTTTTGTTTGCAATTTGGAAATTAACTTTCCTGGTCGGCCTAAGGTCGGGAAAATCAGTCTATCAGCCCTAATTGACAAGTATATAAACTACATTTTTCTCTCTCATTTGGGATGAAGGGGATATGTATGCAAGCGTGGAAACTATACTCAAGCATTCAAGCATTCAAGCATTCAAGCATTCCTTCAAGCAATTGATCATTTCAAGTCTCCATTCAAGGCTAAGTGTTGCATTCAAGACAAGGATTCAACCATTGAAGAGGAGATCATATACTACATGTTACATACAACATACAACATACAACATCTATACCTTCACACATAAGGATACAAACATCCTTAGAACAAGGTATTAGTACTTGTTTTACAGTCATTTACATTTACAGCACTTGCTCATTTCTTGGTTAATTCCAAAACCGGGGTTTGACCTAAAGGCAAACCCCTAATCCCTAACCCCCAATCGTCTTCGCTTTTCTGTGTGTAGGTTGCAGGTACGCGGCTGAAATTGAAGATCTGGAATCCTTGTGCAGAGACGAACAGATCCCCCTTCGTTTCGCGGATTTTTCGGAGGACCGTGGCACCGGGCGCCATCGTCCCAACAACTTTTGCTCAAATTTGCAGGACAGCGCCGTATCGACATTTTACTGCTAATTCCAGGTCCGCAGCTTCATACTATATTCCTATCTCAGTTTATAAGCGAATCTTTATCACTTTCTATGCATGCTTAGCTTAATTCTCCTATCAACATTCTTTACGAAAGAGGGTAGCCTTGCTGTCTTAACCCTTGAAACACATTTAGCATCCAATCTTGCATTGCGTGGGATTGGATCTTGTGGGTTTCAACCCCTCTTTTGAATGTAAAGTCTCTCCCCTAAGTGAAAACCATCAAATCCTAGCGAACCTCCCTTCTCTCTCCTCGGAGTTGGAAGAGGGGAGAACAACTAGGGTTCGATCGCGATTTTCCGCTTTACAGTAGTAAGGAGTGAAAAAGAAAGTGCAGCTGGCTCTGATGAAACTTCTATGTGCACTGAGCCTCTATGGTTAGAAAATACCCTGAATAGTAAGAAAAGGAATGCAGTTCTAGTTTCGGTCCCACTGGAAGATATGGTGAGCAAGTGCTTGGGGAAATCTCTCAAAGTGATGAAGCTGAAAACTATTTCAAAGATTGTTTTTGATGTCAACAGTGGGAATTGGACTGTAGAGATAGCATGCCCATTAACAGATGAGAAAACAGAGGACCTTATAGCCCGACATCTTTTTGTTGAAAAGGTGAATATTGGTACTACTTCTCGGGCCACAAATATTCTTCATCTTGAAGCTTCGATGAAAAAGATAATAACCAGGACCTAGAAGGATGAAAAAGACGAAAAGGAACTGAAAGAAGCCTTAAAACAAATGGTGGAATACATTGACGCAATCCATGGACCAGATCCCTAGCCACTGTCTACACAACCGGTACTCTTCGATCCTAAATCCCCTAGCAATCAGAAGTTGCTTGCAGAAGTACAAAGGAAAAAAAGGTGCATGAGGTGTTCCTTGAATGGTTGGATACGATCAGGAAAGAGGGAAATGAACACATTGGGCACTAAAGTAAGGTGTATGATGATGGTTTCTAAAGTTATCTGAGAGATGGGAAAGGAAAACACAACCTCAAAGAACAAAGAAGCCAAATGTGCCTGAACAGTAGCTCACATGGAAGAAGTTCAAAGGCATGGCGTAATGAACTTCCTTGCAGAAAAGCCTTTATAGGGATTTGATGACTATGTTCAATACATCTACAAAAAGAACATTGAATGGAGAAATTCAGTAATAAAACAGGGCTATGAAGAATTCGTTAAACTTGGGCGAGAATTGTCTGAATTGGTACAAAACATGCTTAATAATCTGAAATGCATTGGAATAAAATATATGAAGTAGGATGGACAAATTGTTGACACTGCTGACGCTATACGCAAATCTTTTGAAGTGCAAATTGATATGGTTAGGAGTGCAACGGTGGTCACCAAGAAAGATTTCTCCATCGTTGCTAAAATTGAATCCTTACTGTTTTTATGCATAGATCATTTGAACAATCATGTGGATAAACTAAAACAGGTGCGCTGTGATAAGAAGGTTTGGCAATAGTGGATTTTACACGTAGGCATTTCGAATGAACCTGTCATCCAGCAATTCACGGAGGCATTCACGAACTAGAAGAAGGATCAAACTGGTCGCGTGTTGCCATGAATTGGATAATTGTTTTCGTGTTTTCTTTACTTTCTGTTGTGTTTAGACAAGAAACGGTTTTATAAGTTAGTTTTCAAAACAAATTGTTTAACTTACCCTCAGGCAGAGGTGGTGTAACTTTGTGGTTACCGAGTGGTTAGGGTGAGAAGTTTAGCTATATATATTTCTAGCAAAAGACTTAAAAAAGGTCCGAGAAATTTTGAATTAGATTAGCAGAATTTGTTTTAGATATTATGGATTTTCAATGAAAGCATTTTATCAATGAATAAAATTAGACATTTTCAGCAACTTTCAAATCTGTGTATTTGAATGCAGAAAGAAGAATCTATGTTGGGATATATTTGTTTGTGTACAATCTGTTGCTTCTTTGATTATTCCACTTTTCATATGTCTGGGATGAATTTGATAAGTAATCCTTTCGTTAACCTAGTGTGGATGTTCTGATTCCCCTTGTCATGTGAGACACAAGAGAAACTCAATCAAAATCCATGATTTTATTGTTTCTTTAAATAAAATTCTGAGAATTGAAGTTATTTTGATTGTAAATCTGTGGGTTTACATGTAGAATATTTATCTTTCTCGCATTCATGTGGTGTTGACTAATGAATATGAAATGTTTTTTCTCGCTTTCTGGTTAAAAGTGAAGTTAATATTTGTGTATGTTTAAAAATTCATTGAACATCATACGGGAAGTTGCACCCTTATGTAAAGGGTAAAGTATTCATTGGATTACCCATTTGTTGGTTCCATTTGTTTGTCACAGCTAAGGGCATACATGAGTCATTTATCATAAAATTAAGAAAGGCTAAATCTATTAACCAACATATTTTTGGCGACTCTACTGGGGAGTTGGATAAGAAGACTGGAGGCTGAATCATAAGATAAATAAGGTTGTCTATTTGAAGTGAGTACCGCATTATAAACAGGCTGGAGTCAAGAAGATGTACGAGGTCTCAAAGGCATGAAGGGGTGATTGATTATGTTTTTCAGGAACTTGAAGACTCCAATTTCTTAACCTCCTTTACACCTAGAAGAAGAGCCAAGAGTAGACCTCCAGCTCCCTCTTCTGTATCCCCTGTATCTCCTACCTGTCAAGCCCTAACATTACATGGTGTTGCTTTCCGTAGTGTAATCAAGCCTATACCTTTAAATATCATTCTACCCATGGCTGTCAAAAATCCCTGTGGCCCTATTGTAGGACCACTTGCACTTGGTGCCAATCTTAATCCTTTGCCCAAAGGAGAAAGAGATCATATGCCTAAATTCAATGGTGATGGAAAGGTCTCAACAGGCGAGCATTTGAATGCATTTAATGTTGCTTGTGGTGTTCTAGCTGTTCAGCATGAAGATGTGGCTGTGAGATTGTTTGTACAAACATTAACTGAGGTGGCAACAAATTGGTTTTATCATTTACCAAATGGTGCAATTACTAATTGGCAAGATCTTAAAACTAGGTTTGAGGCTACGTTCAAATTAGCCGAAGATGAACATTCTCTTCTAGCCCAATTAGCCCAGTTAAAGAAAGAAATTCTTGAGTCCATGAGAGATTTTTTGGCTAAGTTTGATAAATTTGTTCATAAGCCAACAAACCAAAGGCCTTCTAATGATAATCTGAAATGCTTTTTCATTAATTATGTGCCCTTTGAGATTGGTTTCCTGATCCGTAGGAAAAGAGTAGCAGCTCTAGTTGATGTGAAAACATTGGCAGTAGAATTAGAGGATGATTTGATCATTGCAGGAAAGTGGAAGAGGGAAGTTCAAATTTCCACGACACAAGCATCAACTTCATCTGATCTTGTGATTCAGCAACTAATGAGTGACATGATAACCTTGAAGAGGCAACTACCCAAAAGGAATACTTCTTATCCGTAGCCTTACTAGGATATTTCAAGGAAGGTCCCTAATCAGTCAACAGGAGCCGAAAGTAGAGTTTTACAATTGCCCCCTACGCAACAAAGACTAGCAATTGAGGCACCCCCATCTAAAGCCAACATGTGTATCTTTCATCTTACTGATGATCATGATGGAAATTCTTGCCCGGAAATGGTACGTTATGCTCAATTAGTTGGTTCAAAGAAGACACTGTTGGAGTCAAGTGAAGAAGAATCCCCCAGGCAGCTTGGCAACTCTGGAATCCACTTCCTAGAGTATGAATTTGATTCAAAAAGAGGAAGTGATATTTTGGTTACCTTGGAGGATCCTTCTTGTGTTGTACTGACCAGAAATCAATAGAATGTCAAACCTCAAGGTGCTCCTTCATCTTTTGTTGTGAACCCCAAAGGTAAGGAGATCATTTCTCGGTTTCATAATAATGATTTCAGACCTCAAGAACCTCAGTTATTGAAGTTTGTAGAGACTGAGGGTTTGTTTGATAGTGTTGAATTTTGTAAATCCTCTCGGATTCAAATTACGTCAACTGAATACCTTAAATTAAACCCAAAAGAACTTGATAGGTTGGTTAAGTTTGTGAAAGGAAATAATGCATATGTGCAAGCCGATATGATACAGCAATCAGCTAATGCTACTTTGTCCTCCCAATGAGATGTGTCAACTTGTCTTGCTACTCAAGAAGTCTCCCCTGAAATAGTTTCCCATCGAGTTGATGACATGTTGTCTGTCCTTGAGTCAAAACCTGAGTCTTTTTATATATCCATGTTCATAAATGGTCATAAACTGAATAATTGTATTATAGACTCTGGTGCCTCAAATAACATCATGTCATTTGTTGTAGCCAAGGCCTTGGGATTGTCCTTAACAAAAACCTTTGGTAGATGTTACTCCATGGACTCTAAACAAATACCCTTGTTAGGACAGATTAAAGATGCTCAAGTGGTCCTTGTTGCTCATCCTGATAAAAGAGTTAGGTTAACTATTTTGATAGTTGATATTCCTGCAAGTTATGGCATGTTACGGAGTCGTACATTTTGTAGAGACCTAGGAGGTGAGATTAAAATGAACTGGTCTCAGGCCATTATTCCCATAGGGAAATAGCAAGTTATTTTACAACCAGAGGCCAAATCTAAGTTCATTGTTTCTCCTTCTGATGATCCAAAGGCACAAATATTATACCATGAATGTGAATTTGGGAATTATATGATCTTATCTGATAATGAAGTTGTAGGAAATTTGTCTCAGCCTAAGGCACTTGAGGAGCTATGGATAATGGAGTTCGATAGAAGTTGTTCAGCATATGGTGCTGGAGCCGGAGTAGTTCTTATTCCTCCTTTTGGCAAACATATTCCTTTCTCCTTCAAGTTGGAGTTAAATACAAATAATACTGCTGAGTATGAGGCCCTATTATTGGGAATAGCTGAAGCAAAGAAATTGGGAGTGAAACTGTTATGGGTAAAAGGAGATGTTGAGTTGATTGTAAAACAAGTAAGAGGGCTATTCACTGTAAAGAGTGAAAGATTAAAGCACTACAGGAACAGGGTATGGGATGAAATTGAAGGTTTTGATGCTTTTTCTATTGAAGCCATCCCATGTGAATTTAATTCTAAAGTTGATTCTTTTGTAGTGTTGGCTTCTCTCTTGATTCCTCATCCTGAATTCACAATAGATACTTATCGAGTGGAGTTGATATATAGGCCTAGTGTCCCTGATAACTCAGAATTTTGGCAGGTCCTTGAAAATGATAAGCACATTAAAAACTTTCTACATTGTGCTGAAATGTTCATGATTACATTCTTTGAAGGATCTGAAACTAAATGTAAGAAATTCTCCCCAGATCCAGGAGAAGAACCAGGAGATTAAATTATCCAATTGAAAGGAAATAAAATTCCTAGAGGGTTAGTGTCTTTAGAACACCTTTTTGACCGTCAAGATGCTTTCATCAAGAGGAAGGATGAACGATTACCAGCAACTCATGATTTAAGTGATTATGAGAGGATTAATATTGGTGATGACAAGGATCCTAAATTCGTCAATTTGGAAAAGTGTTGTACCCCTGAAGAGAAGAGAAGATTCGTTAATATGTTAATGGAATACAAAGATGTGTTTGTCTGGTGCTATGATGATTTGAAAATTTTCAGAGATGGGTAGTTTCAACACCATATTCCTATGAAACCAAGAACAAGTTCATTCAAGGAGAAATTGAGAAATTTTAATCGCAATGTTGCAGAGGCCATCTTTAAGGAGGTGGATAAAATGTTAAAGGCAAAAATTATATATCCTATTCATCATTCCACCTAGATAGCTAATATAGTTCTAGTTCGTAAAAAGAATGGGGAAATAAGGATTTGTGTGGATTTTACAAATTCAAATCAAGCTAGTCTGAAGTTAATTATCTGTTGCCTGCTATGGATCATATTTTGCAAACAGTCTCGGGTTCTGAGATGATGTCGATGGTAGACAAGTTCTTAGGCTATAATCAAATTAGTGTCTCAGAAAAGGATTAGCATAAAACAACTTTTATAACTCCTTGGGGTACCTTTGCATATAACAGGATGTTGTTTGGTCTGATAAATGTTGGAGCAACCTTCCAGAGGGCTATGGACTTGTCTTTTGATCACTTGAAAGATAAAATAATTATTGTGTACCTTGATGATTTAACTGTTTTCTTGAAAAGGAGAAAGCCTCATTTGAGAGATTTAAGGAAAGTTTTGCAGAGGTGCAGAGAGCATGGAGTGTCTTTGAATCCGAAGAAGTCAGTGTTTGGTATTACTAAAGGTAAACTGCTTGGTCACTTCATTGCCATAGAAGGCGTCAAGGTAGATCCGGAGAGGGTGAAGGCAATCCAGCAACTAAGTTTACCATCAAATAGAAATGGAGTTAGATCCTTCTTTGGTCAGGTGAATTTTTTGAGAATGTTTGTCCCTGATTTTGTAGAGATTACCTAATACATAGTGAATTTGATGAGTGAAAAACAGGTGTTCAGATGGAATAACGAAGGGAAAAAAGCATTTGAGACAATAAAAGAAGCTATGGCGCAGGCTCCTGTGCTCATCAATCCAAATTTTAAGAAGGATTTCATCATCTACTGTTATGCCTCTCAACATACTATGTTAGGAATTTTATTGCAAAAAAATTAGGAAAATGAACAAGTGCTAATTGCCTTCATGACTGTACCACTCAAGAGACATGAACTGAAATATTCATTGATGGAGAAGCAAGCATTTATAGTGGTAAAAGTTGTTAAACATTTCAAGTATTACATTCTTCATTCTCACACAGTAGTGTATGTGCCACATTTGGTTGTTAAAAGTGTTTTGACACAGCAAGATATTGGAATGAATAGCAAAGCTACATGGGTATCAAAAATACATGAGTTCAATCTGGATATTAAACCAACTAAACTGGTGAAGGGACAGGGCTTATGTAAATTGATTGCAAAGAGTAAGAATGAAGTGCATGAAGAGTTACCTCTAGTTCCGTTTGTGGGTCTTCAAGATTCTTGGTTTGCAAATGTTGCATTTTACTTAACCTATGGAGAATGTCCTGAGCATTTATCACCTAAGGAGAAACGCAATTTGAGATTGAAAGCTGCTAAGTATGTCATCTTTGGTGATGTTTTGTACAAGAAGGGATTGGACGACACTTTCTTACGTTGTGTGGATAAAGAACATCAGGAGGCTCTTCTAAAAACATTTCACAATGAAGCTTGCGACAGACATTTTTATTCGACGGTAACTGCTTCTAAAATTTTGAGAAATTGTTACTATTGGCCAGGCATGTTCAAAGATGCTTACACCTGAGTAGCAAATTGTGAAAAATGTAAGTTGTTCACAGGAAAGCCACAGCTTGTGGCATTACCCCTTAGACCTGTTGTTATTGATGGACCATTTAAGCAGTGGGGGTTGGATTTCATAGGTCCACTGTCACCCGTTTCAAGTGTTGGACATACACATATACTTACTGCAACATATTATTTTACCAAATGGGTGGAAGTTGTCCCTGTACGAAAGACTACATCTGAAGTGGTTTGTGATTTCTTAAAAGAAAACATTCTGGTTCGCTTTGGAGTTCCTCAGAAGATAGTGACTGATAAAGCTATGAATTTTTCCTCTACAGAAATCTCTATGTTTTGTTATGATCATGGAATTTCTCTTGCTCACTCATCAGATTACTATATGCAAGGCAATGGTCAAGCGGAGTCCAACAATAAGAATTTTATAAACATTATGAAAAAGTTGGTAAGTGAGAATTCAAAGGACTGGCACAAGAAGTTGTATGAGGCTCTCTAGGCGGATAGGACGTCTCCTAAAAGGGCAATAGGGATGTCTCCTTTTGAATTGGTGTATGGTGTGGGTGTATAGTTATCTTTGCCTCTAGAACTGGTAGCTTCAAAATTACAAATAGTTGTTGAGGATGCATATTTTCAAGATTCCTTAGAGAAAAGAATCATGCATTTGATGAAGATAGAAGAGGAAAGGGATAAACTCGTTGATCAGATCACTGAACATCAGCTACGCGTCAAGAAATTTTTTGACAAAAGAGCCAGACCTAGAAAATTTATGCAGGGAGATCAGGTCTTACTTTGGGATAGAAGAAGAGAACCTAAATGGGCACATGGTAAATTTGAATCAATGTAGAAAGGTTTGTTTTTTATTCATGAGGCTAAAGGGCCTAGTTATTTCAAGCTTGCCTATATTGATCATACCTTTCTTCCCCTGTCTTATAATGGAAAGGATGTTAAGCTTTAAAAGTTGTAAGCAGAAGTCCCCTGTGTGTTTTGTAGGTTAGTTTTGTTTTCTTTTTGGTTGTGTTGGTTTTGATGTGTTCGTTTTGTTGGTCTCAGTCTTATTTTCCGTCTTTTGTGCGAAACCAGAGATTCAGAATTCCTCCCTAGTCCTTTACAGTCCTGGTCCCCAGTCAAAGCCGATGTTACCATCCTCATTTTCCTTAGGCATTTTTGTTCTCACATTATTTAAAATAAGGAGTGTTTATTTAGTCTGGGCTTATGTAATTCTCAGTTTTTGTCTTGTTAATTTTTTTCTTGAACTGAACCTCTTAGTTGAACTCATCTAACTTCAAGGTTCAAGTTCAAGTGGAGTATGTTGTGTCGTAGCTTTGTTCTTTAAAGAGTTAAAGGTCTTTGTAAATATTGCCATTGAACTTGAACTATTGAACCTTTTCAAGAAGTTCAAGGTTCAAGTTCAAAGTTGAGAAAGACGAGTCTTGTTCGAGTCTTGTCCCTGTAACACGTAAGCCACGACATTTTGGTGTCTTTGTCTTGGTTTGTCCTTTTTATGTTATTTTGAAATTGAACTTTTCAACTACTTTTCAGAGTGTTCAAAGTTCAAAGTTCAAGGATTGTTACCTTTGGACATAAAACTAGCGGACAAAAGTGGCAGAGCATTAGCATGGACGGAACATTTTGGATTTAAAAGGTGAACCTCGAGGGAATGAGTCGCAATGAAGAGCGGTACTTGAGAATAATTATTTAAGGGAAAGATATGGAGGGAAAAGACTTGTAATTAATGAATTGTCAGAATTAAGTATTTTCGGAGTAATTAGGCACGGATAAGCATGCAGTTACAATCATATAAAATCGTGTGACTGATTTTTAAGCCTGTTCTCAAGATGTGCTTTATTTTTAAAAACAAAATACTTGCCTTCTTCATTTGCCTAATTTGGTAAGTAAGGGATTTGCACAAGCGATATTTTATGTTCTTGTCTATTTGGATTTTGAGTTTTGCATGAAAGGTGAGTTCAAAATCTTCTTCTCGTCCCTGTGATTTCTTAAATTGGAAGCTTTGCTTGCTATTTCAGTTGGTTCAGTTCGTGTCCCTTGCTATGTTTTCTGTATATTGGCAAATTCAAAATGAGACCTAAATTGCCCAAGATAGACCAAAAGTCTTGGTTAGTTTGTACCTTGCCTAAGTCAGGAGACACTTTTCTAGCATCAATGGACCTAGATGAATTTCATGAAAGGGCACTGAATCCCATTGGTTCTCCCTTAATGCAGAGGATTCTAGATAGTGGCTTTGAAGCGGCAATGTTCCCTCCAGTAGTGTCATGTTGTCCCGAGCTGGTTCTAGAATGCTCGAATAGATATGACCCTGTTCAGAGATGTGTAAGAGGCGCAGATGGTGATGTTCTGCTTAGGGTTAGTCGGGAGGTTGTTATTGTCGTTATGAAAACACCTAAGAAGAAGCAATATGAGGATTGGACTGTGTGTAAATCACAAGGACTTTTCTCAGAAAAGAAATCATTCTACAGGAATGTCATTGCCAGAAACTGGTTGTTAAACTTTCAAAGAGGAGGTTCTCGACTGCCAAGTCAATTGACCTGGGAACATCTAATCAAAGAAGTCAGGGACATAGTCATTCTATCACATAGAGTGAGGGGGAACCAAATTGCCTTTTATTGGGAAGATTGGATGTACTTCTTTATACAGGTCATTTTTTATGAGAAAAGATATATTGATTCGGCACAATTGATTGCAGATAGGCTACATGAAGGTTTGAGTTGCTTCGGTAACAAAAATTTCTATATGTCATGATATCTTCTGTGTTGCTTGGCATGTATTAGGTCGTGGTCTAGTTTGTATCATGAAGCCTGGGTGGATAACATGAAAATATTTGAATATCACCAACATCTACAACAACAAAGGTCTTGTAAAAATTATCGGAAATTGCATGACATATTCCAAGGCAGAATGGTGTACGAATTGAAGGGAAACATTCATAAAAGGTTGTCAGATGAAGCTATGTAATTGATTGGTACTTATGGCAGCTACTTCATACAGTTTCCCAAGTTTACTTACCTAAGGGTAGGGGGTTTTGAAGGAGAACCGTACAAGCTGCCTAGATATGCATTTGACAGGCAAATTTTAATATAGATATGCAGGCAGCTAGCCTATATTGATACAAAGTACAGAGCTAGACATCAATCAAGTGTCTCATTTCCAATTGAATTAACTTATTTTATTTGTAGTAGTGTCTCTGATGCCTTGAATTTGTAATTAGAATTTAAGAAAATAAATTTTCAATTATATGGTCCACAAGCAAATTTTGATGCCAAGGGATTTGTCGTCGCCCATCTGACACTAAGAAATGATTTTATCCATATGCCAAATATACATGATTTTTGGGCTAATTGTTGCGATGACTTTGAAGTTAGGAAGATGGTGCAGGAGCACCCTTCAAAGGGCTCCCACCATTTGCTTTTGATTGTGTTCTTGCTTCTTTAAGAAGCCATTGTATATAAAATAAGAGCCATGTGCTCATTGGTTCTAGTTAGGGTCCTAGTGGAGGTCCTAGGGTCATAAGTCAAAGTTGAGTTTTTCTTGAAAATAGAGGGCATGTGTGCCTTTGTGGTGTTTAGGGTCCTTCTTAGCATGGAGGTGTCCTTAGGATAGCCCAATGTGGGCCTAGGAGTCAAGAAAAGCAACATTGAGAAAGTTGCTCAAAAGTTGCAAAAGTTGCATGACAACTTTTCAAAGTTGTCAAGCAACTTTTCCACCTAGTGGTCAAAATCTTTAGTGTAGCATGGACAACCCTAATATGGGCACAGAGACCGAGGAAAGGGTAGTATATGTAGTTGCAAACCCTAAGATAATGGGTTGGATGTCAGTTGTTGTACGGCCCAAGCAAAGTGACTTGACTGTGACTGCAATTTTTAGTTACCAGTCGGCACAAATGGAGTAAGACAAGATCATTAATGGATTGATTCTCGAGCAAAACTGTGTTGTGTGTCTTGTATGGTGTATTTACTTCCACTGTGAGCATTTAGAATAGGTTCTGTTTTGCAGGTTGTGTGTGTTTGTAAATATTTGTAAACTTGCTTCTCACTATCCAGTTTTGGACTGGTTTGTGTTAATGGGTTCATAACTCCATTCCCCATTGTGGAATCACCATGAAACCATGGGGAATGAGAGTGCAGACCCTGTACAATACTTCAAAGCAAGCAGGGCCCTTGAAGATGCAGGGAGGCCTTCTAAAGACCCACTCCTAGGTGAGACTGGACAGTGCCTAGCTAGGAAGGGTTAAGTTGCAGAGGTCTTGGAGAGCAAGGAAGGATAGAGGAGGAGGCACCCTTTGGAGGAGTTGTAGAGGGGTGAGTGGAGTACCATTGGTGAGAAGGAGGAGCTTCCACTAATCCAGACAAGGTGGCAAGAACATCAAACCTACACTCTGACCCTGCCAGGCCTAAAAACCCTCTTTAAAACCCTTAAAAACTTTAAAATCCACCTAGGGCAGTGTACGGACACTTGGAGGCCCAAAACCAGAAAAATCCTTGAGCCCTTGCCAAATGAATAGCAGGTCTTTTGGGAAGTTTCACAAGCATGTGCATCGTTTGCAAGAGGGAGCCCTAAAAGTCCGGATAGGAGGCCTAATTGGTCACAATCCTTGTAGCCCTATTTTGTAGGTAAAAGACAAAATAGTGAAATCGGTAAGGAGTTAGAAGTTGAAAACCTCTTGGGGGCACATGAATGCATGGATAACCATGTCCAAGACCTATCCTATCCTTGCTAGGACCTAAGAAGGTGTGGAACAAGCCAAACCCTTATTAGCCTAAGCAAGGGTTCTTTGAGTCTCATGAGTAGGTGAGACCTTAGGAGAGAAAACTCAATTGTTCGTGGGTGGATTGGGCAAGGTCAGGGGATTCCACAAGTAGAGGAAGTCCTAGAGACCCTAGGGTGTGGTTAGAACACTTGGTGATCCAAGGAAAGGATCCAAGAGCATAGACTAGGCTAGTCTATCCCAAACCCCATCCCATCAGATTGGTATCAGAGCAAGTTAAAGATTTGGTGGACCGTGTATGTCTGTGTACTCTGGTGAATCAGTAGGGGAAAGCACAATGGTCACTAATGCAGAGCTGGCTAGGGAGGTAGAAGAGCAAAAGGAGAAGAATAGACTCCTTGAAGAAGCTATGAGTGAGATAAGGGACAAACTGCAAGAAGTGGTGGATCAGAGGACACAAGGACCTTGGGGGGAAGACACCAAGGATAAAGGCAAGAAAACTATAGACATAGATGACATTATACCTGAACCAGATCCCTTGTTCAATGAACAACCTTTTGTAAAGGCTATTAAGGCTTTGAACACCAAAGCTTTTGAAGGATTGCCACATTTCAGTGGGAGGATGAACATTGATACTGTCATGGAATGGATTGAGGGTATGGAGAACCACTTTGAGAGTGAGGGAGTGACAGAAGCTCAAAAGGTTAAGGTTGCCAAATCAAGACTAAGGGGAGCAGCCTTGACATGGTGGAAGTATCTGCAAGAAGAGAGAGTTAGCATGGGGAAGCTACCTATTGCCAATTGGAAGGCCATGGTGAGTAAGATCAAGGAGAACTACTTACCAGAGGATTATGAAGTCCAACTTCATAAGAAGAGACAGGGATTGAAGCAAAAAAACCTTGATGTGACCTCCTACACTGAAGAATTTCAAAAGCTTTGTCTTAGATCCAAAGTCCAAGAAGATGAATCCATCAAGGTGGCTAGGTATCTAAGCGGCCTAAAGTGGAACATTCAAGAGGAAATAAGCTTAGGGACTCCTACCATTGTCCAAAAATGTCATCAGCTTGCTGCCAAGGTGGAAGAGAGGAACAAAAGGAAAGGAGACTCTCATAACAGGGGTAGAGGCAGAGGTAGAGAACAAATGAATCACCGAGGTGGTTACCAAAGCAAGGCAAATGAGCAAAGGAACCAAGGGGAAGCCAAGTTGACTGAGCATAGCAGTGAAGCCAATCTCAGAGGGGGCCATTCTAGAGGAAGAGGTGCATAAGGTGGTCCAAGTAGGGGTAGAGGTACCGGTAGGGGTAACTCCTACTTTGCAACTATGAAATGTTACAATTGTGGTCAATTGGGACACTCGGCCTATAGATGCCCTGACAAGCCTACATCATCAAACAATGGAAAGAGGGTTGCTTATGCACATGAAGACTCTTCAAGCAGCAAGACACCTGAGGTGGACCATATTGAATCAGAGATTGGAGAAAATCTGATGTTCAATAGGGTCTTGATAAGACAGCCAGTTAAGAATGAACCTAAGCATAGGAGAGCATTGTTTAGGGTGAGATGCAAGATCCTTGGTAAAGTTTGCAAGGTGATAGTTGATTCAGGGTCAACTGATAACATAATATCAGAGGAGGCAACCAAGAAGTTGAAACTCACAAGGATACCCCACACTAACCCTTACAAGGTGACATGGTTGAATCAAGAGCAGAGTGTGCTAGTCAATGAATAGACTTGGGTAGAGTTTTCTATTGGAGGATACAAGGATAAGATCCTTTGTGATGTGTTACCCATGGATGCCTGTCACCTATTACTAGGTAGACCCTGGCAATTTGATAGGAAGGTGATCTATGATGGAGAGGAGAACTCCATTTCCTTCAAGAAGGATAGCAAGACCTTTAAGATTCAGTCTTTGACAGAGAATGAAGAGGGAACCTCAAGAACACCTAGCGTCTTATTGGCTACTGGTAAAGAGTTCTTACACTTGCTACATGAGGAGGAAACAATGAGGTGTGCCATCTTTGTGAAGCCAAATGAGGAGGAAGACAAGTTGCAAGCAGAGGTACCCAAGGAGGTGAAGCAAATATTGCAAGAGTATAAGGACATAGTGAGTGATGGAGCACCTACAACCCTCCCACCAAGAAGGTCTATAAGCCATCAACTAGACTTTGTTCCCGATGCATCCCTACCTAACAAAGCTGCATATAAGCTCACACCTGACCAAAACAAGGAGGTGGCAAGGCAAGTGCAGGAGTTATTGGAACAAGGACTGATCAAGAAGAGCATCAGCCCATGTGCAGTCCCGGTAGTGCTAGCATCAAAGAAGGGAGGCAAGTGGAGACTTTGCACTGATTCAAGGGCAATCTACAGGATCACCATAAGGTATAGGTTTCCTATTCCTAGAATAGAGGATTTGATGGACTGTCTAGGGGGTGCTATGTATTTTACCAAATTGGACCTTAAAAGTGGTTATCACCGAATTAGAATTAAGGAGGGTTATGAGTGGAAGACTGCTTTCAAGACCACAGAAGGGTTGTATGAATGGCTTGTGATGCCATTTGGACTCACCAATGCCCCAAGCACCTTCATGAGGTTGATGAATGAGGTGTTAAAAGAATTCACAAGCAAGTTTGTGGTGGTGTACCTAGATGACATTCTCATCTATAGCAGAACCAAAGAGGAGCACCTTGAGCATTTGAGGTTAGTCTTAGAGAGGTTGCATGAAGAAAAGTTATCAATCAATCTAGAGAAGTGTGACTTCTTGAAGCAAGAGCTGGTCTACTTAGGATTTGTGATGTCTAAGGGAACCTTGAAGATGGATCCAAGCAAAGTGGAGGCAATCTTGAATTGGCCTGCCCCTAGAACAGGGACTGAAGTTGGGAGTTTCCATGGTTTAGCTCAATTCTATAGAAAGTTTGTGAGGAACTTCAGTGGCATATGTGCACCAGTCCTTGACACCATAAAAAGAGGCCTTAAAACTAAGTTCAAATGGACTGAGCAGGCTGATAAAGCATTCCAATTATTGAAGCAAGAAGTAGCCACAAAACCTATCCTACTCCTACCTACTTTTGACAAGCTATTCACATTGGAGTGTGATGTAAGTGGAATTGCAGTAGGGGGTGTATTGAGTCAAGAGGAAAGACCTATGGAATTTTTCAGTGAGAAGCTCAATGAAGAAAAGAAGAAGTACTCAGCCTATGACCTAGAGTTGTATGCATTAGTTCAGTCTCTCAAAAAGTGTAGACATTACCTACTCCCTAAGGAATTTGTGGTGTTCACAGACAACCAGGCTTTGAGTTACATTAACACTCAAGAGAAGCTTAGCAATAGACATTTGAAATGGATGGAATACCTCCAATCCTTCACCTTCACCATCAAGCATAAAAAGGGGCAACTCAACAAGGTGGCAGATGGTGGAATTTGATAGACATAAGAATCATCCTTGACAGTGGAGACTTTCAAAAATATACAAACCTGATACAAATGGCATATTGGATTGAGGCCCAAACATGGAGGAAACAAGAAAAGGACAAAAATATTGAACCATTAGAAAGCTTGCAGGAACAAATGAAAAAATTAATTCTACAACAAGAGACCAGGTAATCTAAACCACAAAGAATATGGTTCATGTAGTACAAAAGAGAGGGGCATATCTAGAATGACTATCATAAAGAAAGGGCAAAAAAGTCACTTGTGGCCGCCAGCTTAGTTAAGCAAAATACAATGTATTGCGCATATTGTCAATATTGGGACCTACACCTCACTAAAGATTGTCTAAAACATAGACCTCCAATATGAGGTAGAGGAATTGAATGTTGTTCAAACCAGAGTTGTAGTCAGGAAGACAAGGACGATGTTGGCTATTAGATACCTGCATGGTAGGATAACCGAAACGTATATGCAAGACAAAGCAATCAAGGTTATCAAGATGACGAAGAAGAGGCCAAGGTAACAGAAGAAGAAACAATGTCACATGTTTCAATTGTGGGAAGATAGGACATTACACTGCAGAATGTCGGGGTCAGAAAAGGCTTAATTGCACTTTTTGTGAAGGCCAAGACCACATGATGTTCAACTCCAAAAAATCCAAGAAATTCTATAAGAATGTAGAGAAACCTTCCCAAAGTGATGAACTGCGAGATAGTGGTCAAGTGTTGGAATGGATGATGCAAAAACTAAATTGGGTGGCCCTTAGCCAAACAACCTCTTATCCATGTTCAATGGGTAGCCAATCCTAAAGAAAAGCGTAGTATTCTCAAGCATCTAGAAGGCTATGGCATCAATCATTATATGCGAGATTTAGAAAGAGAGAAAGAGGAGTTTTCTCTAAGGGGGGAGATCAACTAATAGCGTCATTAGTTACTTGATTTGGTCATCAAAGAAGTTGTCAACAACACAACCTCAAACCAAAGTCTCAAGAAGAGTTCATTCTAACCATGGGACAAACAACTCAAATAGTGGTGGTTTGGTCTCTCTATCCCCCATGGGTTAATTCCTCAACCAATCTAAGATAGTGTGAAGTGGAGAAAAGTAAATTTTGATGGGGTTTCCAGAGGAAATTCGAGGCCCTCAAGAGTTGGGTGCATTCTAAGAGATCAACAAGGCTACACCTTAGCAATGGAGGCTCGGAAGCTAACAGAAGGGACAAACAACGAAGCTAAGCTACAAGCGGCTTGGTCGGGGTCAATCTACGCACACATTTGGTCTTTAAGCGACTGCACCTAGAGGGAGATTCGCTAAGCACTATCGTTGTCACTCAACATTGAGACATTTCCAATTAGAAACTTAAGAAGCTCCTCCCACAAACATGCGAAAGCATTGACCATTTGGAAGATTTGAAATTGACATATGCATCTTCTAACAAGACAATACAAAGGCAGACAAGTTGTCCAAGGTGGCAAATGTAATCCAAGGTGGTGAATGTAATGATTGTCAATCACGACAAGATAGATTTGGTGGATTTAGATCCACTTCCAGCTACAGTTGTGGGGAGTGATGGGACTTGGGAGGACAAAGGCATTAATACATAGTCAAGCAAAATTAATGCACAAAGTGATCATGGCAACAAAGGGACTTTATCATGTTGTATTGCCAAAAGATTAGCATTGTGAAATATGGAGTCTACCATAAGTCTCAACTCCAAAGAGAGGTAGATGGAGTTCAAATGCAAAGTAACAGACCATCGTTTGAGAGAGATCTTTAATGTTACGAAGGTGGAGACGTTAGAAGTTGTAAAGGTAATTTTTGGTGTTGAATATTTGTCCTCCACCTACCGTTAGTGAGTAAATAGTGAAATCTCCTAGTTGTTTATGACATGGTTGCTCTAGGCAAGGGAGGAGAAAGTGGTAGTAAAGTGGTTGATGCAAAAATTGGTAAAGGTAAGGTGGCAGGAGGAGATGATGAGATACTTGGACATTGCAGTCGTGAGTTTTGGGCTACACCTAACCAAAGGTGTGCGGCCCCAACTCACTCTACACTAAAATGGACAATGGGTTTCATTCTTGATTTGAGGTATGAGATAGAACATGGATGCGTGTAGGATAGAGGTCTCCGGGCACATCACCCTACTGATGGAGATTGCGGGCACTATTGGACCTGTGGGACAACCCTCGATGCTTGATCTCCCCCAAGTGCTTAGCGAGACTACAGAACCAATGATGATGGAAGACAAAGAGGTGAAACAATAGGAAAAAGTCTACTCAAATAAAGAACCATTCTTTTCTTTTTTTTTTAAATCTCTTAAAAATTGCCTCAAGATTTCATTCAAATTAGGCTTGGGAATCCAAAACCTACCTTTTTCTATGCAAATCACAAGCTAAGATCTATTCAGACTTTCCTCAACTTCACCTTTGATGTTGTACAGCCTGAGTTGGCCTAGTTGTGGAGAACTTGTGCTCTTGCAAGAGAGGTCACAAGTTCAAATCCCACAAGGGGGTAAGGTATGTACGCCTCGTTTGTAGTGCAGTTAGGTACCTCTCGCAATGAGTATGAGGTAGTCCCATAGGGCTCTAACCCATCTATAGACCCATGCATAGATGGTTGGCATCATGGACTATAAAAGACCCTTTCCTTTCCTTTCCTTTCCTTTTTTAACCTAGCTTTGACAAAACAAAAAGAATGTATCCAAAAACATCTTGAGAGTCTAAAATAAAATGTATGTATCATTATAATTTTAATAGTTAACTATTACTAATTTTCTATACATAATGTCTAAATTCCTAATAGATATAAATATTGAAAATGTTCATAAATTTCAAGTCATTGGTTCTTTCAAATCCAAAAGATGCATCACTCTAGGCTTCATTGGCCACAAATTTTTAAATTGAATTTCAAATTTTTTTATTGAAGTTGACCAAATTTTTTATTTTTTTTATCGGTAACAGGTACTACAATTTCAGCTGCTCTGCAACGTTCCACTAACTTAAGACAATATGGGGTCTCGCCCCTACAATATAGTTGCTTTTGACTGGAGCTTGGAACCAATGGGGTCTCATGCAGCATATCGATCCTTCATATCCATAATACTCCTTATATCTCCCTTCTCCTTATCTCTCCACAATACTCCTTATATCTCCCTTCTTCTTATCTCTCCAGATGCCTTATATCTCTCGCTCCTTATCTCTCCACACTCCACCTTATCACTCCATATCAACTACTTATCCCTCCACTTGAACACCTTATCACTCCAGCTAGGAGCGGGTTCACACAAGTCGTGGTAGGGGCATCCACACAACTGCACCGAGGAAGTAATGCAATGGACGACAACCATCCAACAATCACGGGTCAAGTTAGCTTGGAAGTCATCACCGAAGTCACCAGCGAACATACAGGGGCATTAACGCCTTTAGCAGGAGAAGCACCAATCGCAAGGAGAGGAGGCAGTATGGCGGTCCAAGCACACACCAAGGCATGAACAGGGGGACACCAGCGCGAGGGATATCACTCAGGCAAAGATTCAAACCAACAACCCACTGTCAACAGTGGGATGCAACTTGTCGTTGCACTGCGGGGTTAACCCCTACCAAAAAATGTTTTAATGTTTATAAAAACTTGCAATAAAATTCACAAATAATTGTTATTTACAAAAAATCATAAAAATATGCACCATGTCCATGCTCATCTATTCATTACTTACATCCAAATATTTAAAAAATATGTTTTTTTTTGCAAATACTTAGGTTGATCAAAATACGATTGAATTTTTATTTTCAAAAATTTAAAACTATTTTACTAAAATATCCAAATTCAACATACATTTAATAACAATCCATCAAGTACATTTGATTTCTTATAACTTTTATTACTATTTTTTAAGATTGTGTAGATAACACATTCAATATTTCTCACAATATTATTTAGGCCTACTTTTTAATATTTTCACAACTTTATAAATATTGGTTAGGCCATCATAAGGGAGAGGACCAAGTAGTTGTGCGCCCTAACTTCGAGCTTCTCAAAATCCTACATGGAAGTTTCAAATCACTCCCAATTTTTTACAACTTACTTGGTGAGTCTCTTGCTTAGAACTACGGTTTTAGGGCCACATCATCAAGTATGGTGCCATTTCAGCATGCTTTTTTGCCAAGGTGTCCAAAACAACCCAAAAAATAAGTGAGACCAATAGGCATGTAAAAGAGGCCTCTATACTTGTGCAGTTGATGTGGCATCACATGATTGGTTGCTTTTTACAACTAATGGTACATTTCGTAGCAATAACAATTTTAAAGTCACAACTATTGGTACAATGTATTGTAATTATTAATATATAAACACACAAAATTGATATTTTATGTTTGAAACAATAATTTTTATTTGTACTATTATTGGAGCAAAAAGTATCAACAACCCTCACAACAATTCATACATGCTCAACTACTGGTGCTCTTCCCCTAATCTCACACTTACCAATTTAATCATCTTTTATTCATGCTTATGATTTTTAAATTAAGTCAATTAAAAAAACACATCTAATAAACAATTTTTATATTTAAAATTAAATATGATATACAAGAACTTGCTGAAAAATAATATTGAAAATAACAAACTTAAAATTTAAATTATAAAAAAGACTAAATACTAAATAAAAATCTATAAAAAAAATAAAAAAAAATTAAATCATATAACTTTTATTGAAAATAATAAAATATTAAATTCATCATAATAAAATTAAATACCAACAAATAATCATAACCATCATCAAGGAAATAAGAACCAAGTGCTAAGATAATACGTGGATAATACTTACCAAAATCCCTCAAAATTTCATACAAAGAATAGTAAAAAGGCGGATTCAACGAAGTTAATCAAGATTCTAACAAGTTTAATCCTAAGTACTTTTGATAGTCCATGTTTTTCATAATTGTAAATGTCCAATTCCTTTATATTAATTTTTGGATCCTTTAAACATACACCATCAATCTATCTAACCTAGGCACAATCTTTATATTGACTTATTCTTTCTACAATTTATCCTATATTTTCCTGACCCGAAACTCAAGCTAATACATGTCCTCAAGAATGGCAATGTCTACCCAACCCCTACGATGCACCGACATGCCGGCATGCAGTTATATATATATATGTAACATGTAATGTATGGGTAACATGTATTGTATGCATAAGATGTGGTAGACGTTGCCATGCAGTTATATGTATGTGTAACATGTAATGTATGTATAACACATATTGTAATGCATAAGATGTCGGTGCATCAGAGGGGTTGGGTAGACGTTGCCCTCAAGAATAGCCAACGTGTTCTTTGTACTTTAAGAAAATCGTTTACCTTTTGTTTATACAGTGATCATATGTGTGTTTTTTTTTTAAATTAATATTTAGGTGGATTGATTATTGCACGTAGCTTTCAAAATGCAATCAATTGGACCTTCTCCCAAATCGAACTTAGTAGTTGCACACTTCATATGGATTTGTTAATATTCCAATAAGAGCCTTTCTTAAAATCTGATTCTCTACATTCCATTAGTCTCATTCAAGTGAGCACATTCATTAAAAAGTCATTTAAGTTGTGACTCATTCATCAACCTTTGAACTAAAGAGTGGATGATCATCCATCGACTATCTACTCTTTGGCATTACTTTTAAAAGAACACTTTCCTTAACCTAGTCTGGAATATCTACCAAGAGCCTTCTTAAACATTGGTAAAACCTTTGTCTCATAATTCTTAAAAAAGTTACATGTACAGGTACAAGTAAGTTGAAACAATAAATAAAACATATCATTATAATATGAGATCAAATCAATTGTAATCAATTTTAGAATATTTTATCTAAATTAATGTAAAAATATTTTTAATTGCAGTTTATTTAAAGTGATTATTTTAACATTTGTTATAATTTTATATGTTTTTATCATATCTCAAATTAATATCATTTAATATTTATTAATTGTATACAATTACTTTTATATATTTTGTAAACATTTTAGATTTATATCAAAGATGAAGTTTATAATCTTACCCAATTTTCATGCAATAATAATTTTATGTATCAATTAATATACAAAAAACTTAGATATGTATTATATACTTAACTAATGCAAATAGTTAAAAATCTTACATTTTATTCTTACATAATATTACGACAAGCATATAATAACAATAGTTGGTAGGTGAAAGATAAATAATACACCACATTTTATTTAATATTGTAGAGGGTAAAAGTATAAACCTTGTAGATTTTTTGATTTGTTTTCCGACATTTCTCATAGATATAGTTAATGTATGGTCTTAACATTTAATTTGTCTATATTAGAGTAATAGTTGACACTAATCCTAAACTTTCACTCTTATATTCTAAAATACATCACTTGAGATTAGCACTGGCTCATTTCTTGTTTCTATAAACTAGGTTACAACAACAATTATATTCTTCAATTTTGAAATTCCAAATGTCTCAATTAATGTATTATAGGAATTATATTTAAGGGCATCATACTAGATCATTTATTTCATCACAAATCAACAATTAGTAGAATCTTCCATTCATATTTACTTGCAATAGTATTAGTCTTGTCTCAATCTCAATCTACTCAATGACATCAACATATTACATTATTTGTTATCTCTATTTCAATTTTATCAAATCAACCAAAGGGTATGACTATTATCAAAGAAGTCAATAGGATTTCCCTATGTCTATAAAAGACTCCTAAAGACACTTTTCACCACCACCAATTCTTAAATGCAAATAAAAACATGTGAAAACAATTTCTACAAGTCTCAAAAATAAATTCAATAGTAGATAATTGCACTAGAAAAAAGTATTCATAAACCAGATCATGAACTCATTATAACCCTAAACACTAGAAATATTGATCATCTTTGTATCAAAACTCCTAATCACAAATCTAAAACTAATTTCTGATTCTAAAACAATATTACAACTAATTAAAAGAAATCAAATAAATTCTATTTTATCTCGATTCACCATTCTTATCTTATGTATCCAACATATTAAATATATATTTAAATGACAAAACCAGTTCTAAATTTACAATTATTCTCAACTCCCTTAAAGAAATCTAAGATTGAATTCATCTAACCTTTTACATGAGAGGCAATTAGTCGTACCCAAACTAGCCTTTTCCTTGATAAGATATTTTGAAGATTTTGGCATGGTTGAAAAAGAGTTTCTAACATCAGGGAAGGTCTTAAATGTCGAGCAAATTGCTTCTAAATGATGATCATTGATTATAGGCTGCCGAAAATTGTCGATAGTCTCGCGAATCTTTGGTAAGCACGCTACTTCAACGCTCTGGATTGACCACACAAAGGGAAGCTCAAACAAGCGTTGTGTAACACAAACCAAAGTTCAATTAATTAAGTCAGCGTGGTAGTGGCCACTTAAGCGAATAAATCGGAATCTTATTGTCATATTCGTAACGTATCAGAACTGAACCGCAACAGTCATTTAACGCTTTGGCTGGTCTCAGAGATCTGTTTGCGTGTTTATCGCGGTGTTGTCTTCCAAAAGTAGAACATTCAAAATAAATTGGGTAAGAAAGAAAAATTACCAGCCAATCCTTGTGAGATTGGCATGGTGCCGTCAGGGTTGTAGGAGATTTCGCGACCTCAAACCTCCACAGATCAACTCTCTGGAAAACTATAAGCGAAAAAAAAAAAAGTAGATCTGGCCGATTTACATGGCTACCGTGTCATGAGTTAAACCTCGGTTTATTTGAAGTGACGGAAAGAGTGTTGGGAGCCTTTGCTATCGAGTTCCGATTTCCTTCTCTTTACCTTTGGATAGCTAATACTCACGCACGCGTAATCTCGCATATTGTGCTTGCAAATCTGCCACAATTTTTTCCACTCATACGTCCACACAGTAGGTATATACGGCACCGTCAATCGCATCGCCTCATGGTCTTCAGCCTCCACTCCAGCTACGAGACAAACGTAAAAATAAATATACGCCCACGCGTGCTGGACCGCCGTCGAAATGCACAAGAAGAAAATACGAATTCTTTTTACTTTGGCTAGATGACGGTCCCCCCACTTTTTGGTCGAGTAGAATCCAGTTGGTCCCCTAAAAATTCAAGACCTCTAGCGGTTTTTAAAAAAAATCATCCCCCAGCAGTTTCGAACTCGACACAGAGTTATAGCTGCTGGATATTCAGCTGCTTATATAAGAATATTTGGGTACGCCATTTACGTATACAATTGGGAACCCCTCCATCGAAACGTGTATCTTAAACACTTTAATGTATGTCTGTTTGCGAAACTGAGGCGAGAGAACCGACAGCCTTAGAAGTAAGCCGTGCCAAGATCAAAGTTGGAAACTCGCAACAGAGATAAAAAACAAAACAGCGAGCAAGGACTGGATCGACGCAAGCAAACTCCCAGCGTATTCATCAATGGCCGATGGGATTAAAAACAGGAGTCTTACCAAGGACAGAATGACATAAAGTAGTCAGGCGGGCAGCCTGTAATGGCAAGGAAAGGTTTTTTAAAAGTACGGTAATGACGGAATACCTCACCTATAGTGAGAGAGGATGTACCAATCGATGCAGAGCTGCCAGAAAGATGACGAATTTTTCAGGCTAGAAGTACCACAATTGTCAATTTTTTCTTTTTAAGAATTTCCATAGCTAGAACGGCCTTTTTTAAATAAAAAGCAACCTATGTTTAACCCCCCTTTCGTGACCATTTGACGAGATGTCACCATCATCCTAACCCATCCTGTTTGGTGAATTGACACGTGGCAAAATATGCTGCAAAGTTCTGTCAATTAAGAACTTAATTACACCCATGGTAGAGTTGCATTACCCAATTAAATTATTATCTCAGCAAATCAATGTTACTTTAAGCATGAGCTGCCGTTGCTTATAACCATGCAAAATATAATAGTATCTCAGCAAATCAATGTTACTTTTAGCATGAGCTACAGTTGCTTCTAACCATGCAAAATATAATAAGAGATTTGGACAGAAATTAATCCGACATTTGCATCTAATCGTTGGACATATTTACTTAGGGAATGATAGGATCGGTGGTGCATGAAGGAGCGCCTGTGTCCTATCGTCCGTTTGATCGTCACAAAAGTAGAATTGCAGAGAAACTGTCTTTCATTTCAAAACAGAAAGCTTAAGATGGAAGATGGCTACTGAATGTTTCTAAATTTAATTGTGCAATATAAAAAATATTATACAATTAAATTTTTAAAAATATTCATTATTAATCTTATGAACAGTTAATAGAATAAGAAGTGTTTCTTTAATTGCCTAATATTTGATTTATTTAAATTTCTATTATATTATTAATAAAACAAAAAATGTTTCTTTAATCTGTAAGTTATATTTTTCCAATTAACTAAATAAAAATCAATTCAATATTAATTAAATTTAATTAGTTTCACATACACAGTAGAGTTGATTAGATCATTGCAGTCGAAATTCACAGATTACAAAGTTAGTTTTTTGTCAACAAATTCGCCAGGTTTGTGCCCCCCCCAAAAATATCAACTGTTAACATGCAATAATGTATATAGAGTATCAGTCAATTAAACTTGTATGTAATGTCTCTTCATCCAACAGCTCAGAAAGTATAACGTGTTCGGACTTTTTTGGATTTTATGGAATTCGGATTGAAGAATATAATCATAAAAAAAAATTGATCAAACCCATCTAACTGAAATCAAAATGACATCTAGCCTAAGGTAGTCAAAAAGAAAATAATTTAAAAAGAACCACACAGGATGAATTTGTGTCATTTGAAAACATCAATTTACTCGTACATATAATTCGCCAACCAAACAACACAGCGAAATGTCTCTAACAGCCCACTTGAAAATTTGATAGATGCCTAATTCAACTAATAGTATAGCAGCATCAAAAACGTAGAAAAAATAACAGTATGGGAGGAAATACAATATAAAAAGATTAAAAGTTGACTAATTTTTAAAAATTAATTGCTATCTTTTCAACAGCTTATCCACATAATTATTACATAAATTTGTCTGGGTTAAATAGGTTTAGACTCTATATTTTTTAAAAATATCAAGAAATTGTGTAGATTTGTTATTCACAAGTATCTTTTACGGTAAAATCTACGTGATAAATGGAGCCAACCAAGTACTACCACCTCTGTGGAAATTACGTAGCAGTTATATAAACGCGGGAAATCATTCCAAATTGTATGGAAGCAAGCGTAAAAAGCAAATGCTTGATAAGGCATGATTTTTTCAAAAGGAAATTACAAGAGAAACAAAATCCTATGATTAAAATTTCTACCTTAACAGAGAAACAATGGGGGCAACTTGGTACAAATCTTGGGCAGACAGGAGAGAAGCTGACATGAAAATGCTGGATAAAAATACTTTTTAACTACTTACGACCTAATAATAGATGCCTCGACATAGTCGTATGGTTGGTATTCATTTTCCTTAAACAAGAAGGGTTAATCACACCAGGCGATAATCACAGTCTACTCCTGGCAAAGACTTTAGTTGCTTGGCATGGATGAAACTTTTGATCAAGTTGGTTAGCTTTTAACATCATTACAGTTGGATTATCTGGCGAAAGTTTTCAACATCAGGCATGTAGAATGCATTTTCGTTAAAAAGTAAGGCGTGTTGCGCACGTCGCAGATGAGGATCGATAGTGGTCATTAGTTTTCTTAATTCAAGCAAGTTAAATAAAGGCGAATACGCCGAAAGCGTATTGTCATATTCCTAATATATAAAGGAAACAAGAACGGCCAGTTCCGTCACTTCCATTACTATTTCCGTATTTATCGTGAAATATGATTCCGTCAAAGTAGAAACTGTTGAAAAATTAAAATACCGGTAAAACAAAGCTTTAGTGAGGTAAAAATACCAACCAATCCTTGCATGACTCGCACTGCGCCATCAAAACATCCGGATTGTACGGCATTTCGCACTTACAGTATCTGCAGCAAACGGAAAAACGTTCTGTTAACCACAACGGAGGTCGAGGGATCGAACCGCTGGAAGTAGAAACCAAAATATATACATGTAAAATTAATAAACGAAAATATCGTAGCAGATCTGAAAAACTTACACAGCCACCCTATCAGGCGTGAAACCACCAGTTGCGGCTTTATATTCAAAGCGACAGAAATAATCTTCGGATCCTACACTATCGAGCTTGGTGTAGGACTTAAAGCTATGCACAGTGCATTTTCCCTCAATTGTATCGGCGCTCTGCTCATCAAAATGATCGGAGAAAAAAACCTCCTTGGAACCGTGGAACTGCCTTCGCCCTCCGATCGATTCCTCCGGCCGGTAATACCACCGCACCCGTACCCTAGCATGGTTGCGGTTGTCTGACTCGATCTTTTCAATCTTTGCTATATACGGCGGCTTCCCGGGCTCTTGTGCTCGCATCACCACGCAATCACCGGCTACAAAGCAAAGGTAAAAATAAAGAAATCAATACATCCAGATGCAAAGGTCCAGCGATCGAAAAGCGGAGACGAAATGCTCTATTATCCTTACCCTTGACGATTTTGTTCGTTCCCTTAATCGTGTAAGAATCCAAAAATTTTCTCGTCGGTTTAGACTTCTTCATTCCCGCAGCGGATTGCACACGAGACATTCAGGAATATAGAGACTAAAGCTTCTAGACTTCGAACCAGTAGATATTCACCTGTGCGTGTAAAAACACTTACATATGGATTCCCTTTCTACCGCAAGCCGTTGAGCCATCGAAACCCTAGTAAAGCAAATACCTATAAAAAGAAATCGAAGAATATCTGTCTGCGAGGATTCTGTCTTTATATTGTACGGGCTCCAAGAAAGGCAGACTTTATCAACACTAAGACATCATGAGTTCGAGACTGGCAGTGGAAAAAGAAAAATATTTTCTCTTCACCTTGTTTTCTCTCACCAAATCCGTGCGAGTCTCAAAATCGACCCCAACGGATTCGATCCCTGGCCGATGGGAAACACCGAAACAATTCCTTTCAGCGGCACCAGACGGAGAAAGTTTGGAATGTGAAGAAAGGAAAACAATCTTCAAAAGTACGACAATTGACGGAGTAGTAAACGGTAGAGGCAGACAGCAAATGCAGCAGGACAGAAAGCCAAAAAAGGCAAATAAGGAGGAGGACGATAAGTTTTAATGTGAAAACTAATAATAATGTTAGAAAAGGGCGGGAGTCGCCAAAATCTTCTTTTTAATGATTTCAATCACCATCCTCTTCATTTTTAAATTAAATCATCTTTTATGTTAAACCGTCTTTTTGTGTATAAATTCATAACCTGATTCTGCGCTATGCAATAGCATGTTATGATCCACCATAAATTTGGAGGACACGTGTCAAGGTCCTTTGGTCTTGATTATTTTGATTAGAGATAATTAAGTTTGACACATGCGGTGGATGAAAACACTCCGCATTTTTCAACTTGGTCAAAAGTGAAAAATCTTGTAATCGGACGGAGGAAAATAATGAGGCACTCTCCCTTACCATTCAAGTAGCCATCACCATTGATTTTTCATTACTGTGAAGTTGACAATATTGATGACCCCTATTGAACTTTGAAACTCGAGAACACCTTATGTGACTTTGTTTGATTTTCAGGATATTATTAAAAAATCATTTCATATTTTTTAAATAAATAGGTGATGATGATGTTGATTAAGAAGGTTGATTTCTAAAGCTTTTAGTTTAAATTTAAAAGAATAAAATATATAAATGTCATTAATTGAGTGATAGTTTAAATATGAAAAGTTATATAATTAAATGTGGGAAATTAAATAATTATTTGAAAAGATATTGGAACAAAAAAAAATTGTGTAGTTTGTATTAAAAATGTATTCGTCAATATTTTGGTTTTTGTATTTTGTTAAATAATCTATAAATTTAACTATTATCTTTTATTTGGGTTCAAATTTGCATGAACAAATTATATATTTATGTGTGCAAAACTAAACTTGCTTGCAAATTTGTTTTTGGCAAAATGAAGACTCTCAAGATCTATGATTGCCTTGATTTCTTATGTCTACTTTATGTAAAGGCGGGTGGGCTTTCATACTCATCTTTCAAGATTCTATTGAATTATGAGGGATCATGTTCTCCTTGGTTAGACTCTTAGTAAATTGACTTTAAAACTCTATGTGAATGTTCGAAGATAGTAAGTGTGTAAAGGAGCCAGGATGTTGTGTTTGAATAATTTTTTGATAAATGCTACTAAAATATTTTATAAATCTTATATTGATAAAACCCTATCGTGCCCCTAGATGTTCTCCAACATCCTTTCAAAGTATTGAACAAGTGGATTTAAATACAATTCAACTAAGCACACAATGTTGAATTTTGCAACACAAGCCTACAAGATCAAACAACAAAAAATAATACCTTCCACAAACAAGAGTAGCAAGAAAAATATGCCATATTCCTCAAAAGAAAAGATTACAAGATGAAATTGCAATGCATAATGATGTGCTTATATAGAGAGCACAAGGATGACCTAAACTGAATTTAGGAGTGTATACACCTAAAAATGGTCTAAAGATAGTTAATTAAATACGCAGTTATTTGATTAATTCCCCTTCCCAATTAATTGAATTCACAAGCAATTTAATTAATTTCTCTATTCATCTACTAGTAAATAAATCTACATGATTTATTTATATAGTTCATTTCATGTCCCCTTTGATTAATTAATTCTAAATTAATTAATGTCTCCCCCATATAAATCAATTCTTATAATCCCTAATTAAGATTAACAAACTCAATTTTGTTAAGATTAATTACCATTTTCCAATTATTTGAATTTCTAAATTCAAATGAGCACATGGCTCCTAATTTTTAACCACCTAACCTAACCATCCCCTAACCTAATCCATTCCACCTAATCCTGGGTCTAACTAACCCTATCCTATCTTGCACATTCTAACCTCCTTATCCTAACCTCCCATGGTGTGGATATTCCCTCCTTGAGACACATGGCACTTTTGCCACATGTCTCCTCCCATGGACACTTGCCCTCTCATGAGCAAGGGTCCTTGACACTTGTCACCATAGAGATGACAAGTGTCCCTTCCTCCATCTTCTTCTCCAACTTCCTCAATCTTGGCCCTTGATATATTCAAATCAGATATGGACCGTCGATTCCTGCCACCTCAGCTTTGGCCTTGGAATTCCTATAAATATCCCCCATTTTGGAGCAATAAGGATCCCTTGCATTCATAGCTTTAGCATCATTACTATAGGCAATTTGCATTTCAATTATCTAGTAATTAGCTTTTGGATTAATCATAGCATGTTAATCTAGGTTCTTAAATCATGCATTTCGTATCATCTCCATAGTCAATCATGATCAAGTAGCTACTCAACTCTTGAGTTGCCACTTTGGAGGTCATTGCTCCACTGAGAGCCCATCAATCCAACACCTTCAAGGTCCTCAAGAATAGAGGAAAATGGGACATTTCAAAGAAGGCTTATGGTTTGCATTTCTAATATAGTTTTTAATTAAGTTTTTCAATTACATTTTATTGTCTCATTATATGTGTATGCCTCCTATATACCACATTTTTAGCATCACATTAATTGGCGCCCATCGTGGGGCTTAGCCCCTTTGATCTTTAACAAGTTTTCTTGCAGGAAATTTCATTGACAGGTTGATTAGCTCTTTCAGAGTGCAGATTAGCTCTCTTGGGCTCCCGAAACACGTTCTTAGCTTCTTTTGTAGTGTTCTGACACCTCAAATGGCATTTTTGGGAGACTTCTCAACTCTGTTTTCATATTTTTCTATACTTTAACGCTTTCAGTTTGTACTTTAGCATTTTTGGTATGTATTGTGGCATTTTTGGCACATTTGTCAACATTTTTTGTCTATTTGATAGCATTTCTGGTTTGCAGAGTAGCGTTTCTAGTGTGCAGAGTAGCGTTTTGGGTCTATTTGGTAGCGTTCTTGGAACATATGATGGCGTTCTTGGTCAATTTGATGGCATTTTCAATTTTTTATTGATTTTGCAAATATTGTATGTTGTGTTCCTCATTTCTGCTTTTGGACTATCACTTTCCCAAACCTAATTTGCAGATTGTTGGTTTTGCAAGTACTTATTTCGCTGTGAAAGACCGTAGTCATAAACTATTTCGTCGTCAAAGAATGCAATATAAACTACTAACTTTGTTTGCAGCCATGGGATTTTGCACTTATTTTTTATAAATTAGGCACATAGACTAATTACAATGGAAATGAACAAACATGTTTTATGTGTTTTGATGATAGGGGAGTATTCTCTCACCTTTCTTAGGTGATCAAAAAGCCAGACTCATCCTTTGCTTCAATAGTGCATATCTTTAGTGGCCCTGCCCTCTCGAGGAGCTAATAACTCTAAGCCACTAAGGTCGGTGAGAGGGGAATGACCCAAGTGGGAACGGCTAACGCCAAGTACTCCAAACCACTATAAAATAAACGTGATTTGATGAAAATCAAGTCAATGTCAGTGCTTGGGAATAGCTCTCCTTCGTACCTTCGGGTATATCAAACCTTGGTTTTCAAGGCTAGGAGACCTCTTAATTGATTTTATACCCCGATGCGCTGAACGGATCCCTTACTAGTTCCAATTAAATTAGAAGCTACCCGGTTTACCTCCGAACATTATTAAATTCTTAGTGCATGGAGGGCGAAGAATCTCTCCTTAAGATACTCACCATATGTCCCTCTTGAGTGTATGTGTGAACTCTCCTTTTGAGACCTTATTGCTAGGCTCATAATGGGAGTCCACTAGCTCTCACAAAGGAAAAAACACAGGCGCCCTTTAGGGGGTGACAAGGCTGTGTGAGCTGACAAGGTACCAAGTTGTGGGCTAAGAACTAATAATGAAGCCAATCTCCTTAGGATAGACTGATTGATGTATTTTCAATTGTTCAAAACCAGTGAAAAATTGGGCTTTCTTTAAAGCTTCTTGAACATACACTTTATGTGTCCTTTGGGACAAAAATACAATCTGATTTCTGTGTTTGTAAGTCAAGTCAAGATCTCATCCATTGAAACACAACAAACATTGAAAACTCAAACTTCAAATTATCAAATGCACAAGTTTCACAACAGATTAGCTCTTTCAGTCCAAACAATCGCATTCACAGTCCAAACATTAGCTCTTTTGGTCCAAACATTAGCTTTGTCAATCCAAACAGTCGCATTCATAGTCCAAACATTAGCTCTTTTGGTCCAAATATTAGCTCTTTCAATCCAAACAGTCGCATCTACAGTCCAAACAGTCGCATTTTCAGTCCAAACGTCAACTCTCTTGGTGTGAATGTTAACTTTCTCATATTTCAACATTAACTCTCCAAGGTTGAGCACATTAGAGTTCCTGGTCTAAACAATAGAGTTCTTGGTCTAAACAGCAAAGTTCTTAGTCTAAACAATAGCTCTCTTGGTCTAAAGGTCAGCTCCCTTGGTCTAATCAACAACTCTTGTGAGTTGCATGCTAGCCCCTCTGTTAAGCTTAAGAGTTTGACTGAACATTTTGCAAAAGAGTTTGAAACTCTTCAACATATATCAAACTGGCAATTGATACAGATATCCAATGCAGCTAGGAAAGTCACCTGTGACAATATGATCATATCAGAGAAGGTCAAGATGACAAAGCAACTTACAAAGATTGAGGAGGCTCTTAACTAGTGCAGTTGTATATATAGGTCTTGTAATAACACCTACAAACTTATTGCTAACCTGGAAGTGAAAACAAAAGCGACAAAGGCCCTATTGGAACATCTGGTTAATAATTTTGATGGTACTAAGTCATTGACCAGTGCCATTGATGGTCAAATTTTGGTTACAAAGTCTGAGATATTAGCCTTTGAGAAAGATATGGATAGATTAATCCGGTGAGCTAGGCAATTGAGAGGATTGGTAAGTCCCCAGTTGAACACTTTATTACTTCATAAGTGGGAAAGTCTAGAATTGATGAATAAACCCACACCGACAGATCTAACAGAAGAAAAACTACATGCATACATTATTAATGGGTTTGTATCTATTTTGGGAACTTTGAAAACTGGTTATGATACTTAGGATTTTTTAAGGGTGCTTACATGGATATATTCAAGTACATCTAGATCCGGTAAACACATTTTGATTTCATTTTTTCATTCTTTTTCCTCACCTTTCATTGATGTCAAAGGGGGAGTGGGTTGTGAAAAATGTTGAGGGACATAAGAAGTAATGTATAGCTCAGGGGGAGCAGGGTCAGTTTTGGTTATTAGTTTTTTGGAGGAACCGATAAAGCACTTCAACGATTCATTTTTCACATGAGTGTTGCCATCAATGCCAAAGGGGGAGATTGTTGGTAATTGACACCCATCCAGTTTAGTTGTGTTCTCATTGATGGCAACACATATCATTTTACATTGGACACTTAATCGATACTCACTGATATTCATGATTCGACAACCGACATTCAAGAAAACCGACAAACTAGGAACTTGTATATGAGGTTGACATAGAAGATTGATCTGGCAAGTCTACATAGTAGCAATCAATAGCATCAGTCATGAAGTTTAATGAATTTACTTTTGTCTAGGCCGACATGTAAATAAATTATAATATAATTGTAAGCCGACATAAGGCATTTATGTTTATCTTTGGGAAGGGTATTTAAGTTAGTTCGGTTAAGATATTTTATATATGATATTGAGAGATATACATATGATGTGAGATATAGTGATGTAATATTGTGCGAACAATATTGATCGACTATATGTGAATATAATATTTTATAGTCGGTCTTGGCTATTGGTTTAAAGGTTTGGGAGGCAAAGAAAGTTACCAATAAAGAAGGACACAATGGAAACCTTCTGCATATGATTACAACATTATTCGCACACAGATCATCCAAACCTTCTGCATATGATTACAACATCATTCGCACACAGATCATCCCATAATCTTTTCCTATCAACCCATGATCCACAAAGAGATCTTACATCATAATTATAACAACCTGGGACCAAAACAATTAGGTCGACTACCTAAAAGATAATACAATAAGTTTGAAACATAAAATCACAATCCAATGATCAACCAAGTTGGCTTAGGCCCAAAACAATGTAAATCAATGATTAAATCCTTCCGACAACACATCAGGAACATCCTCCAACACGCTACAGAAACCGATCCACAACCTAGATAACACCAGACCCAAAATAGGTCGCCATAAACCAAATCCAACACCACTAATGAACTGGAACATGAACATGATAACCAACCACATCCTAAAAGCCATCTAGAATTCGTACCAACACCACTTATCACGTGCATCAAAAGATCTTCAACAAAGCTATGCCAGTAAAACCCTTATCGGTGACCAAAAGGCTTACTAGAACAAATGATAGCTCCAGACTCATCAAATCTTGAACCAATTGATCGTGATACACATCTGAATAGCATGAATGACAGATCCAAACCAATTCCACAAATCAAAGCATACCAGATCGTACCGGATCAATATCATAATCAACCACTCTACTGGAACCAACTGGAAACTGGTAAACAACCAAAACAACCGGTGTTGCCATCAATGACAAAACATCAATGCAACACATAATCAATTTCTCCAAATTGCCAACAATCTCCCCCTTTGGCATTGACGACAACACTAGATGTGAAAAACATCCAAGTGCCAAGAAATGCCAAACAAGTCTCCCCCAATGGAAGACAACCAACAATTTCCCACAAAATGATATAGCAATGAAGTTCTAAACTAAACTCTTCCTTTGACTGATATTCTATTAAGCTATGTTTTTCACATATATATCTCCCCCTTTGACATCAATGCTATAAATCTGACATAAAGTGTGTATGCTAAAATTCATCATTAATTCAACTAGAAATAGAGGGAAATCACAAATCCCTATCTAATCAAAGAATTATAAACAAAACCAATGAAATGATACAATCAAACAATAGGAATGTAAAATATTCAATAAAATCTTCCTATTTTATGACTGCATGTACATTCCATTGTTCCTCTCCTCTTTGTGGTATGATGGCTCTCAGATATCATGCTGGCAACCTGTAAATGACACAAAGATTCTAAGTTCGTGATTGTTGAAAATGGAGATTGAATGCTCAATTTATAGCTTATTGGATGAGATTGATTGAGAGGTGAAACAAATTGATCAAGAGGTGGTTCTCAGGTGAGCTCTCACATGTTGATTAATAGTTGAATTGTTGATTTGGAGGTCGAACATAATTGATTGAATAGATAAAATGAGTTAACTGGTTGAGAAAAAAGTTGATTGAAAGATGAAAAAGAATGATTGGAGGATAATTGATTGATGACAAAGAAAGCTTTATTTAGAAAAATCTAACTTGAAGATAGAAAATGAATGATTGGAGAGAATTAAAGAAACTGAAATAGTTAACTAATTGAAAGTTTTTTGAGAGCTTTTTGTAAAAAAGCAAAGTGGAAGATAGAAATAGGAATTGGAAAGATAATGATGTAATTAATTAATTTAACATGTTCTTGCACTTTGACTTTGATTTTCAATTTAATCTTTGCATGAGATTTAATTCAAATATTGAATTTATTTTAATTTAATTTGTTATCTGAATATATTTAGAACTTGATTTTGATTTTCAATTCAATTTTTGAAATCATGCACATGTATTTGAAATTAGAAGAAATAGAAGAATTAGAAATTTGAATGATTTAATGAAATTAGAAGAATTAGAGGAAATAAAGGAAATTACAATTTGGGGATTTGGAAATAGAATTAGAAGAATTAATTAGTTAATTAAATTTAAAGAAACTATTTAATTATTTAGGAACTTTTAAAGAAACTATTTAATTATTTAGAAACTGAATTTATTAAATAATAAAGATTATTTAAACTAAAGGAATTAAAATCATAATTAATTGAATAGTTTAATTAATATTTTTATATTAAAAATAGGTAGATCAAATTCAAAAACATCCAACGATAGTATCAAAAAAGAGGCCCAGCCTCACCACGAATTCAGAGTATCATGTAAACAGACTAAAGAAGAAGCTAAAGGACATCTAGTGTAAGACATCATAATGGGTATCAACCCAAGCAGTCCAACCAAGAGGACCCTCCATCCAAACTATGATGTTACGCTCCCGGATTTGCGTAAGCATGAATATCTCATTTTTCCTTGAATTAATATTCTTCCTGATCTCTTGGTTCAGCCTTTTGCAAGTTTGTTCAAACATTTGAAGGTCATTGAAGTTCCTCCTCCACTCGTGACCATGCTTCAGCTCATAGATGAAAATAGTGGCGTGCCCATCTTTCAAGAATCTCCTCAGCTTGTCTTTCTCCATCATCATTGTTGTGTGGACCTGTAGAAAGATTTTGAAAAAAGTGAGTTTTTGAAAAAACTCAGTAAGAACTCTAGGGTTGCTTTGATACCTTTCCTTGTTCCTGCACTTCCAAATCTGCCAAAGGATGTTAAGAGACAACATATTCCAAAATAAATTAGCATCCTTTTTAAGCCCATCAATATGACCATTAACAATTTCCAGAGTGTTCACATTTAAAGGATAAAAAATACCAAACATATTCCATATTTCTTTAGCAAAGATGCAATCAAAGAGGATATGTCTACCCATTTCAGGAAGCCTACAGAGACTGCATATGTCAGTAGTGTGACCATCTTGTCTAATAGGGAGTCTGTTAAGCATAATCAGCCACCTAAAACATCTGATTTTAGGCTCAATAGGGCCTTTCCAGAGAATATCAAAATACTTTTTCCAAGACACAGCATCAAGAGAAGAGTACCAAACAGTATTGATATGATTAATAATATTTTCATTATGATCAATGATTTTATAGATATTCTTGGCTTTGAGATTAACCATGATAACCCCATCTGGCCATTTGCACTTTAAGTATCTATGAGAGTCCACATGACAGTTAGAGGGCAGGTCCTTAGTAGCCTTGACAATCATATTATAAGTCTTCTTTTGGGAGTTCGGAATATTGAATCTGTTCCTGAGCTCATCCCAATTGATGAGTTTATCATTTTCAAAAAGATCAGCAAGCTGGGAGATCCCCAGTTTAGCCCACAACCTAGCAGAGCATCCTTGGGAAAGGGCCAGAGGTTTACCAGCCCGGCGCAAGTTCCACCAAATGGATCTTTCACCATATAGATGCTTAACATCATGGAAATCCTTATTGGTGATAAAATTCCTGACATGGTCCCAGGTTCTCCAGATGGATCTAAAAATAGCAGAGCCTTGGACATTGACTGGGAAGTTGCCAACAATTAAATCACAAAATGGGAGATTCCTCCAAGATCTAGCTTTTTTAGGAAAGCCTCTTACAATATTATGCCTAACCAGCACCTTCCATGGATCGTTCCCATCCATAGAATGAAAGATCCATTTGGCGGATAAAACAATACCTTGAGTTTTAAGGTCTTTAAGCCCCAGCCCCCCAAGGAGTTTGTCAGTATGACACTAGTCCCATTTGACCACATGCCATTTTCTATTGCCTTTACCATCAGACCAGAGGAAGCTCCTAATGGCCTTTTGAATTTCCAAAATTTGGTAGTTACTGAATATCCAAGCAGAGGAGTAGTATATGCTATATGAAGACAACATTTTTTGACAAACCTGAATTCTGCTAGCAAGAGATAAAGATCTGTTATGCCACTTATTCAGCTTCTTATCAATTTTTTCCTTAATCCAAGACCACATGTCTTTGAGGGAAGGCTCAACAGAGAAGGGGATACCTAAATACTTAACAATCTTATGAGGTCCACCCCATTGGAAGTTATACTAATTGAACCAAATAGGAGGTTGCTCTTCCCACCCCAGGCAGATGGATTTGGATTGGGAAATACGAGCACCAGAGATAGAGCAGAACAAAGTAAGTTTGGTTTGCAAGGCTGCAAATTTATTGTTGGAAAGCTCAAAAAATAAGGTAGTATCATCAACAAACTGACAATTTATAAGCTCATCATTGTTAGGGAGATAAAGACCTCTAACATCAGGGGAAAGCGTATTGTCCCTGAGGATATAGTAAAGGGCTTCTGAAGCTATGACAAACAGAGCAGGGGCAAGGGGACATCCTTGTCTAATAGACCTACCAAGGGGAAAGGGATTGGAGAGGGAACCATTGACCTCCACCTGGGCAGAGGCATCATTAAGTAAAACCCAAACCGAGTTATAGAAGAAGGCCGAGAAACCAAATGCTTCAAGCATCATAACGATAAAGTTCCATTCAACCCTATCATAGGCTTTTTCAAAATCTAGGAGTAACATCACAGAGTTCTGATGAGAACACTTCGCCCAATCCATGGCTTTCCAGCTAGTAATTAAGTTTTCCAAAATATATCTTCCTTTGATAAAACCATTCTGGGTAGCACAAACAAACTTAGGAAGGATATGAGCAAGTCTGAGGACTAGGATCTTGGCCAAAATTTTATAGGAGACATTGAGGAGGGTGATAGGCCTCCAATTTTTTATAAGAGCTTTGTCCCCATCTTTGGGAAGAAGTTTAATGATGCCACTGTTAATCTCAGGGCCAAGGGAACCATTAGGAATGGCCTCCACATAAATGTCATGTAAATCCTTACAGATCCAACTGATATTGGCCTTATAAAATTCAAAAGGGAGCCCATCAGGGCCGGGGGCCTTATCATTATTGAGAGAGTTGATAGCTTTTTCAACCTCATCCAAAGAGATGTCCTTAGATAAGATAGTAATATCATCATTATTCAGCATATTGGGGATAAGAGGTTTACACTTATTCCTAAGAACAACAACCTCCATAGATTCTTCAGAGGTGAAGAGATTCCTATAGTAATTGGCAAAGGCTTGGTTAATGATAATAGGATCCGAGATATCCTGGTTGTCAATAAGGAGTCTATTAATAGACTCCTTGGTTTGTTTTTGTTTTAAAAGGTTAAAAAAGAATTTGGAACCACGGTCTCCGTTCTAGATCCAATGAGCGCGAGATCTGATTTTAGCACCACAGATTCTAAATTATTGATGCTTCCTCAGGGCATCCTTAGCAGATATCACCTGGGAGACAAGGTCAATATTGGAGGAATCATTCTAGACATTGCTCTCAACCTCTTGGAGATCAGAGGAAAGATGTTTTTCAACGAATCTGTAATCCTTAGCATTCTTTTGACCAATGGTTTTGAGGAGACATTGCCAAGCTGGGAGATTGACCTTCCATCTGTTAGTCATGGAGAAGTTAGGGAAATTGACCTGATTGATATTGCGAATAATTTGGATAACAGCAAGGATATCTTCATCAAGAAGGAGACTGGTATTCAAAATGAACTTGGGATTAGTTGTCCTAGGGTGAACAGTGGCGAAATTGAGGCTGATACAGGTAAAAATGGGATGATGATCAGAGAGAGTGGTGGCCGTAACAAGGACAATGTTATTCTGGTTGTCAGGAAGGAAGGAGAAAACATTCTTGTTGCCATAGAAATGGTCAAGTCTGGAATAGATTCGAGAGTGGCCCTGTTGGAAGTTGCACCAAGTGTGCCAAATCCCAGGGTTAGAGGCCTTATTGCTAGCTAAAGGGTCAAACAGAGTCTTAGAATTAATTAACTTGTTCCAATGAATCTTTTCATTATCTTTCCAAATGAAGGGATTACCTCCAGATTTATCTTGATGGAACTCAACCATATTAAAATCTTCGCCGACCAGCCAGGGGATATCAGGGAGGGTAGTCATCCATTTCCAAAGATTAGCCCTCTCCTTAGAGTCATTGGGGGCATAGACAGAGCAAATGCCAAAGATATTATTATTATGATTAATGATAATCCAGGCAACTCTCTAGCAGGGAGAGGTGCCATTGGCAGTAATATAGTTCCCCCATTTGGGGCTGGTGAGGAGAGAAATTCCACCTCTGCCTCTATTGTGATTAGTGAAAAACTTGATCGCATTATTCCATATAATGTTAAGTTTGGTTTCAAGCATGAAACCGATGGCTTTAACTTCTTGCAACATAAGAAAATCCATAAAATTAAAAGAACTAAGAAAATGCTTAATAACAAATTTCCTATCCGGGGATTCAAGACCCCTCACATTCCAAGATAAACAATTCATGAGCAAACATTAGAGGGAGTAGGGCACACAACACCAACTTCATCAGCTGAGGGTAAAGACTTAGTAGAACTAGCCCCCATTTTCTTACCAGAGGTTTTATTCTTAGATCCTAGAGGTCTTCCCCTGTGTTTTGAAGCAAGGGTGTCAGATTTAGGATCATCTTCATTTTCGGATTGGGAATCCACTTCCATCGAAGGCATACCGGGGAGATTGTTAATAGCATGGATGATTTCAATAGAACAATCATCACTTAGTTCCTTAAAAACTTTTTGCCGGAACTTCCGAGATGCTCCTAGAGAGATATTTAGGTCAGAATTGTTGGAACAAATAGTAGGGGAGCAAGGAGGGTTGTCGCTGCTAAATTCAACCACAGGAGGGATAACAAGAGGAGTTTGGGGAAGGAGATTTCCCGAGGAGGCAGGATTCGAAGTTTTAGGATGATTAATGTTATTACCCTTGCGCCTTCTTTTTTTGTTGACGGTTTGGAAGCCATCGTCAGTGTTTGCTTCATCAACAGCCATGTCTGAAAAAGGGAAAGAGATTTGAGCGATACGGGAAACAGGAGAGGCTGAGTCAAGAGTAGGAGGAGGTTTGGAGGCAGTTTCCTCTTGAGTGTTTTTGTTAACCGAAGGAGGCAGATTAGGGTTAGCGGGTTGAGGGAATTTAGCAGGGTTCTGATTCTTTTAATAATGGGGCAATTCTTTCTAAGGTGGCCCTCTTTCCGACATAAGAAACAAGCATTTAGACCTCCCAATATTTCAATAGGGCACACAAAAGTTTCTTCCATGATGTTAACAAAGATGTCAGCAGGGATTTCCTTCCCTAGTTGCAAAGAAATAAGGACTCTGGCGTCCATATGCGGTACCAGCCTAACAGTATCATCCATTCAGATGGTTTTGCCCAACGGTTCAAGCAATTAAGGCAAGAATCACCATAAAAAGGGGGGGACATTTTTAACCATTATCTATCTAGGGGCCGAAAGGGCAAGAACTTCTTCGTGCACAGCCTCAGGAGTCCAAGCCAAAGCATGGAAAGAAGTGGATCCAACGGTCCAATATTTCTTTTTAAGGACTTCAACTTGAGATTCATGATTAACAAAGAATATCACAAATAAACCCTTTTTGATTTGCCGACAAAAAGAAATGTGAAAGCCCATTTTGAGATTCCAAAAATTATGAAACTAGTCGTCAAGAAATTTCCGAGGAGGACACTTATCAAGTTCAACAGCAGAAAAGAAAATCGCAGTATTCTTTAACCTATTCTTCTCCTTAATAATCTCAGTAAGCATTTCAGGATTAGGAGTGATGGAGAAAGGGGCCAAAGGAGCCGTAGAGCACTTACCGGGAACGGCGGCATCACGGGCACTGGCACCTGCAAGGTTAAACTTGGCTTTCTCATCGACAACACTAGTTGTATTGGCCACTGCTTCAGAAAATGTTTTGGGTAGGGTTAGGGGTATTAATAGAGATGCCATTAATGTCAGTGTCCTTCGGCACAGTGGGAGAGGAGTTAGGGGGTATGGGCTTTGTCGAACGGTAGAGCAAGGGAGATTGAGAACCAAGTAAATCAACCATATTAATGGAAGGGTTGGAGAGGACTACACCTAGACTGACATTGCGATCAGGGACCTCTAGCTCTCTCTCGTCGCTCTATTCAAACCTGTCGGGGATCACCACCTTAAAGCAGCCTACGCTTTACTCCAAATTCGCAGAGTTTGCCCTCGCTATCTTAAAAATAAAAAAAAATAAAAAAAAGGGTTGATGATTAATTGATTAGATATAGAAATTGAAAATGAATTTATTTAAATTAAAGGATAAAAAATCACAATTAATTAAATAATAAATAATTTATTAATATTTTAGAAAATAGTTGAATGATTAAACAATGATAGAGATGAAATTGAAAATTAATTTATTTAAATAATAAAGATTATTTAAATAGAGGAATTAATCATAATTAATTAAATAATAAATATTTAATTAACATTAGAAAATGGTTAGATGATTAAATGATGATAGAATTGAAGTTGGAATAATTAATTATAGAAGAAATATGAAACTTAGAAGAATACAATTAACCAGCTTAATTAAATAATTAATGAATTATTTAATTAATTAGACGAATAATTAGTACATGATCAATGAGACAATTTTATGTATCTACATTTTCCCCTCTTTGAGACAATGTCAAAACGATGTTGTTTCAAAGAAAATGAAAAAATGTCATGCCCGACGTTGTATAGTGTAAATATGCCCCCTCGAAAAAAGCGGTCGAAAAATTCAAAAATTGGGACCATATTTTTTATATCATTATAGTGAGAAATCATGTGAAGTTTCGTGCAATTTCGAGATCGTTTGAGTAGCCTACAAGTTCATTGAAGTTCAAGGGGACCATGAGTGTCGGAGTTAAAAAACCCTAATTTTGAGCTATAAATAGTAATTTTGCATCCCTGCGAGTATTTGATCATCATGGCTGGCTATAGGGCATGAGTGCACTTGTCCGAGTGAGTACATTCTTATCAAAGACCTCCGGGGACTGGCGACACGGTATGTTTCCAAATTTTTGCTTAATTTTTTGCATGTTGTTGTCATTTTTTCCAAATTTTCTCTAGAACCCTAATTTTTAATCATCACGCACATGCCTTTCGATTTTATGCATACGCTTTAAGTGTCACACAAATGCCTTAAGTGTATCGCAATAGTGTAAGTGCCACGCATAAGTTCTTAGTGTTATGCATTCCTTTGTCTGTTTACGCATTAGCTTTAATTGTTACACATCAGCTTTAGTTGTTACACAAAAGCTTAAATGTATTGCATAAGTGTTTAATGTTACACATAAGTGTTAAACATTACACATTCATTGTAAATTGAAGTTTTTTGTGATGTGTTTGATCAAATTTTTATCGCGTCATCCAATATCTGACATTTTCAATATTTTTTCCGTGCAGGAGAATATTGGAGTGTTATACTATCGACAGAGTAGACCTAGTGGTCTTGATCTTCGAGCCGATTTACTGGATGAGGAGATTGCGCATATTCGACATCTGAGATTATATCATGTTTTACATTTGCTAGAGATTACGACCAATAGGGCCTTGATTACCGTGTTAGTGGAGTGATGGCATTCCAAGATATGAACTTCCATCTTCCTACTGGTGAGGCATCTATTACCTTAGAGGATGTTTGGCGTATACTGCATATTCCCATCCATGGTGCGAGAGTTGTATATGATCACAACGATGGCGTCACTGGACTGTGTGCCCTTTTTTAGTGTGAGGAGCAGGATTTACAGATCAGTGGTCATTATGATATCCCTTGGGCTCGCTTGGACTATGATGATATTACTATAGTATTGTGCAATATCATAGGTGGTTTGTTGATTCTTGACAAACGAGGCCATGGCTTTCCAGTTGGATGGGGTAGAGTGCTGCATGATATGATTGTTCATCGTTGAGTATATGATTGGGGTCTGTGTCTATTAGCCATGGTTTATTATCAGATGCACAACATTGTGTGACATTGCTCCAAACTTGGGCTTGGGAGCACATTTCTATCTCGAGGCTAGTTATTCATGTTGACTTGCAGCCTGAGGAGCCATATGCATACAGATATGCACCTGGGATTAGACATAGGGGTTCAGGTAACACCTTGTATTAGAGACATCAACTTGATATCTTGCAGCATTTCATTTGGAGACCTTATTTAGATTGCCCTAGTTGGGCAGATGATGCTCAACACTTGCCAATCTATAGACAACAAAGATATCTTATTGGGAGGATTGTTGAGATGCAAAGGGTCATTGAGATTTACCTTCTAGGATGGGTACTTAGATAGTTTGGAGAGGTACACGTGACACCTATTGTTATAGCTTACTTTGCTCATGTTTCTCGTGAGGTTTCTGATTGGGGTGTGTGAATACAACCACATGTGGCTGCTGCCAAGTTAGATTCTCTTCAGGCATTACAATGGTGTTGGAGTGCAGGTACAACAGATCTAGGGACTACACTCGAGTATGATGCATGGTGGGCTAGACATAGGCCTATTCCACTGATTGATCTGATTGTTCCAATCATAGCTCAGTAGATAAGACATCCTAGACAATGGTTGAGGATTGACATGGGGGAGAGTAGGGGAGATGATAAAGGAGAGGAGGGTAGAGGGGGAAAGGAGGACCAAGGAGGAGATGAGGGGGAAGAGGAGGAGGATATAGACATTAGTGGAGACACTGAGTCTATGAGTAGCAATGATGACGATGATTCCTCAGAGTCATTGAGCAGTGCAGATGGGGATGATGATGACATGTTGGAGTTAGAGGATGTTCTTGCTCTAGAGGGGGGAGGAAATGGAGGATAGGGTGTTGATGGAGATGATGATGATCTACAGATTCTTAGAGCACGGATTCAAAGTCTAGAGGATGAGGTGCCATACTTAGGCAGCAATGAGATGCTAAGCGGGAGGTATTCCACAGAGACTACGATGCATTAGAGACTGAGAGGGATTGTCTCCAGAGGGAGAGAAATGATGCAATTAGATGGATGGAGATGGTTCAGGCCACTTATGATCATTTTTTTTCTCCAGGTACCGATGCACGCAGACAGTCTGATAGACTCTACTATGTTGCATAGGAGGCCTTTTATTACCGACATTTCTACCATGATGTTGTACCTGAGGAATAAAGAGCTCTAAGCTTCAGTGAGGTTAGAGGCCATTCTAGTTCTAGTAGGACTTCTACCAGTAGTGGTGGTGTTATGGGTCCACCTCAGCATCCTAGGACAGGATCTAGCAGGCATGATCCACCTAGAGATAGAGGCAGTGTGGGTTGAGACATTGAGATCATGTTATCTGAGCCTTTGGGTCTGTTTTATGATTATTGTATTCTGACACATTACCATTTTTGAGTTATATATATAATATGCAATTTTCATGGTGATCTATTATGCTTTGTTTTCCATGTATTTTGTATGATGCTATGTGTTATGTGATGCATGCCTATATGATTTATAAATGTTTTTTTATGAATGCAATGATTTCTATTTGATTTGTGATGTCATGATTAGTTTAATGCAATCTTATATGATACTCAAATGAATGCAATTAACACTATATGAATGCAATTTAAAACTATATGGATGCAATTTACACTATATGGATGAAACTTAAAACTATATGGGTACAACTTTGTTTTTGTATGATAATGCCAGAATATTATTTTAACTCAGATGTACCTTAAAGAAATGTTAGTAAGATGAAAGAAAGAAGAGATTGATGAAAAAATAATGTTAAATGATAGAAAAAGAGATGAGAAATCAACAAACTATCAATAAGCAGATGAGATGAAAATGAGAATGATTGATTCACAAACTTATGTCATTATTTATTGTGCAATATATATTCATCACCGAGCCTTATTATGGAACAATGGAACTTAACACATCAGGGTATAAGTAACCAAGATGTAAAGATATCTCATTAAAGAAACAAAAACGTAGCAGACAAGGAGTGAAACCCTCCATTCTAGGAAATACACTAGGGGTCGAGGTATGTGTGGCATTCACAAGCTGAATGCTCCTATCATAGACACCCACTAGAGAAATTTCCTTAGAACTTCATTGGTTCACACCACAAACAACAAACAAAGAAAAATATAATGCCCATCATGGCTCCTCTAGTCACTTGGGGACATCCTTGGGTAGCATAGGAACACAATCTGTCGCCAAATGATAAAATATAAAGATTGACCTGGACAAAATCCAACAACTATACCGACCTTGTGCCTTCATTCTCAGTTGCTTGATGTGATAGTTGATAATGTCTGATCTCAGAAAGTTGCAGACCCTGTTTAAGATTGACCTGTCTGATTTCGAGTGTATCCTCTTCTGTTTAAGATAAGATAATGATCACTTGATATGGATATGATATGATTGATAAGATAGTTTGATCAGTTGAGTGTAGATGTTTGACTGGATAGTCGTATCCCTTATTAACTTTGTGTGAAGCATTTGCTAGATATCTGCTAGGGTGTTTGATTCTTGCGAGACAATTTATTGCAAGTTTTTTGATTGATTGATATTTGAATGTTTTTGGATTTTGTGGATTGATATTTGAATGTTTTTGGTTGATTTTTTTAGGATCGTATATGGATGTTTTTGATTGATTTTCTGCTTTGGATTTGATGAAACGTGACTTATCATCAATTGATAAAGATAAGACTAACTTACACAAAATCTAGCAGTCATATTGATCTATGTCATTGTTTTGATCATTTGATGATTGATAGGAATGTCTGGTTTGAGAGAGTGAATACCCCGCGTATGACCAATCTATCTGGTTTCGAGTGTACCTTTCCCTGTATAAGACATGTTGATGTTTGATAGAGTTTGATCAATAAATTGATTAACAAGATATGTGATCAGTTTGATTGTAGACTTTGAGAGTTTGTATGTTGTTGATTTCATTTGATGGACGGTCTATGCTTTCTTGCATTGTTTTTTCATTTTTTTGATTTTTCGATTTTTAAGGCTTTTTTCAGGAAATTTTATGGTTTTTTTTTGGATTTTTTTTTTCCAAAATGTTTTTGGTATTGATTTTTTTGTTTTTGAATGCTTTTGAATTTTATGTTTATCAGTGTTTTTTGGATTTTTTCAAGACCTTTTCTGTTTTTTTAGGATTTTTTCAGGACTTTTTAGGATTTTTAGGATTTTGTGTTTTCCCAATGTTTTGGGTATTTTTTCAAGACATTATTTGATTTTTTAGGATTTTTTTCAGTGATGCCCCTAGTATGTAGACCTATATGATGTGATCATTCACAAAATGTATGTGAAGACAATGAATTTTTGACATGACCTATGTTAATGCAATATGCATGATGAATATGCATTTCCTATTCGAACAAGGATGATTGTGTTTGTTTATGATTTTGTAATACACCAATTAAATTGGAGGTACAAAACAATTCATAGATAAGCGATCAATTGATCCTTAAGGTCCCTTGAAATATCCAAATTAAAACACTTAGTGACTAGGATTTACAAATGGAGATGCAAAAAACTTCCCCATTGGTTCTTGAAACTTTGATCTTCTTTTTCCCATGTGTGTGCAAATGAGTTAATTTATGCTCTTGTATTCACTAAAGATCCTTAGCATCCTATATGACTAGCTACATGGATTATTCTAACTTCAAAAGCATCTCGAATAGAGCCTCACTACCAGCAAGCTTTTAGAGCTCCGATGAGGTTATAGACTGTAATTTCTTAAATATTGCTCCATTACTAGTAGACGTTCATAGCCCCGATGGAGTTACTTGCATGTTCCCATAGTCAAGCTTTTTGTCGCACTTGTATGCGTAATATTTCAGTTATATATCATTTCTTTTGCCTTGAGATGAATATTTGGCATAACACTTTTTCTTTTTTGTTGTCTTGCCTTGACTTGTAAGTAATGAAACCTACTTGGATGTGACAATTACAATGGTGCTAAAGTAGAATTTTTGGTTTTTCACTAGTCATATGATCAACTAGGTGTCTACAATGAATTAGAGATTTTGTTAATGTGTTTGAGATATAGCAATTGATAGATTTTGGGTTAACAAGTCTCAAATAGTGAAATCACTACCCAACCATAAGTAAAGCATCGTCATGGGGTAATGTTGAAAATGTATGATCTTAGGACCGCAAAGATTTCATGTCCAAATATCTAAGAAATGAGACGACCCTTGTTTCTCTTGAATGCAAATAGATGATAAACTTGGATAGTTGCCTTGTTTTGTTGACGCTGCTATATGTCAATGCAGAAACTTTGTTAATGCGATTCATTTGAAAAAGGAACTATATGTGTTGTAGTGCTTTGAATAAAATGAGATGCAATACGGAAAGTAAAACCTAAACTAACTCAACCCTTAGCTATAGTATCGTTTAAGGCGCATGTTGTTCAGAGGGTCAAGGAGTTTTGTGTAGGTAGTTTATTGGTCTTTGTTTGAAGAGCCAAATAAATATGTCTTTTCCAATAGGATATAAGGACTCAACTAAGTGTACATGTTCAACATCTCCAATGTTGATTTTATTAGTTTTTGGATTTTGTGGATCATCGAAGGGAAATCCAGCTTTGGCACCCATGAATTCAGCTATAGCCTTATAATTTTTAAAGAAATCCAACAATGGTAGGTCCTCTTGCCCCCAGTCTATCAAGTGTGGGTGTATGAGGCAAATAGATTCTAGTTCTGAAGTTATGACATGAGCAGGTTCTATGCCTATTTCTATTGATGCACTTGAAGAGGATGATAAAGTCAACTGGGTGTTGATCTCATTTGTTGGTGTTATGTTTGTTTTTGTCACTACTTTGGCATTTGATGATGGCACGCATATAATTATTGACAAGTTTCTCTTTGTAGGATGATCAGGATTGGTGATTTCATTGATAAGGGGTTCATGAACAACTTGTGTAGAGGGATTGGGATCATGAGGGAGACTAGGCAAAATGGTAAGTTCATTTGAGAGGGAATCTTGTGAGGAACATGGAGGATTATGACATAAAGATGAAGGGATGGAGGGATCTTGATCAGGATCTAGAGAAATAATGGGATCTTGCTTAGGACATGAAGGTGAAGGAATACTTTGATCTTGACTTGGAAAGGGATTATTATGAATGGGATAGAAAAGAGCGAGGGGATCATCATAAGATTCTTGGTTGGTGGGATCTTGATAAAAAATTGGGTAGGATGGAAGGGTTTTTTCTTGATCTTTATTTGTTTTAGGACTCATTTCTTCTGATTTTGGATCATCCTCTTGACACGGGGAAGGAGTTTGGATATGCATTGGATATTCTTGTAATGTTTCAACATTTTGGCTTGATGAGAAAGGATTTTGAATGAGACTTTTTGAAGTGGGTTTTCTTGGAAATGGAAAATATGATGGCATTGGATCTTGAATTTATAAAGCATGGAAAGGAATACTATCATGACTTGGATTAGATTGGATTTGTATAATGGATAGCCCTTGGGAGGTTGAGTTATTGGATAGAGATTATGTGGGCTGCTCTTGTGTGACTTCAGGGTATGTGTAAATGGTGGAAGATATGGAGGCTACTTGAGGCGCAAAGTCTTGATGGGAAGAGTTGCTACTAAACATGGGTATATGACCTTGTTGCATGATAGGTGACACATTGACCATGTTCAATTGATGTCAAAAGGGTGACATGTTTGTAAATGATGGTATGATGAAAGAACAAGGATTTGATCAACTACTGAGAGAGGGGGGGTGAATCAGTAGATAGAAAAATTGATAATAACTTCACCAATCTCAAAACCAATCTCTCAAAGTAAACTTAGAACTATCAATGCAATATCACTATCAAGATTAAGCTTGTCAAGACAAACCGGTTGAATGTTACAACAAATAATAGTAAACAACTTGAAACTTCACAAACATCCAAATACTTTTACAAACATAAGTAAAACCTTCATTTCATATTGTTGCCAATTATCATGACTTATCAAAGTGGATTAAGTAGTTAAGAAAATCAACCATAGAAAACATAACCACAAAAAAATTCACCACTTGACACAATATTTTGACGTGGAAACCCAAATGGGAAAAACCATGGTGAGATGAGATTCACAAGATAACTATCTAAACTCTTCTAAAGTTCGCCTTGTTAGGAGCCAAGCTTGTTAAAGCTTTACAAAAAGTCTTGTTAAGAATAGATCTTGTTAGGGGCCACCCGATTAAGGGATTGACTATAATACCTTGTTAGAAGCAATACCTTGTGAGGAGTAACCTCGATAGAGGATTTGAAATCCAAGCTAATGGATCACCTTGTTAGAGGATTTGAATAAAACCAAGCTTGTTAGAGCTTACCCAGTTAGGGGATTTTACTTATGTAATTGTTAGAAAACAACAAGAGTTTTCTTATCTATTTGAATAGCACTTCACTTATTTGTTCAGATCCTTTTCATACTCCTATCTGCCTTTACTCAAACTGCAGATACATCATCCAGTTAAACAACCACACACTCAACTAAAACTTTACCAACTCTGAAACTAAACAACTCATCGACCTTATAAACAAATCAATTAGATTGGTAACACACAAAAAACCTAATTCTCTCATAGAGATTACAAACAAGTTGGTTCAAGTATGACCATTGGATTACATAACAGTCTCTACACACCATTCAAGAAAGCCTCGACCACTCCTTGATCACCACTTCATCAAACTCAGTAACTCATAATGCGCTTTGCATTACATGCAATATACTTGCTCATTCCCTAGACAAAAACCGTTACCTCAATGCACCAAAATCACTTTGAAACTCTCTTCATACAATATGCATATGTGTCATAATCATTACCACTCATCATCAGATCATAAACCAATATAACCAATTCACCAAACTTAATCGGTCAGGGTTTATCAAAAAAACAAGCAGGGTTTACCAGTTCAACTCTCCAATACTTAGCAATACCTGTTCACTCCACAAACTTACCTATCGGTTACAGTTCCCTTTCACTAGCTCTTCCTACTGGTTACAAAACAACATTACAACAATATCATTACCGGTTAATTGATATCAATGACAACATAACATATCATTAATGCAATCTTCATGCAAATGCCAATACTAAATACACTTGAATTTGTTTGGGACACCCTTGGTGGTGTATTTGAAGCCATAGGAGGATATTCATAGACATGTGATGTGACTAAAGGCAAAATTGATTGTGTGATTGTGTGTGACTTTGGTAGTGGTTGACTTGTTTGCACAATTTGTGGTGCTCAGAGTTGTGTCATTTGTTGTATTGGTTGTTGGACTTGCATTGTTGGATGTGTTTGTTGTTGATATTGGTTTATCATGTTTATTTGTGTGAGAATAGATGGTATGTTTGATTTCATAATAAGAGCTCGCACATAAACTTGCTCTAGGTTTGTAATGGGATCTCTAAATTTTTTAAATAGTTTGAACATCTAGGATCTAATCTCTTCACATTTTTTAATGTTTTGTTCCAAGATATTTATTTCTCGAGCTAGTTTCTCTTCAAGTGATGGAGAAATAGGTATGACACTTGTTTGTTCCTGATAAGTTTTATGCACATTTTGCCATGAAAGTTGGAAGTTTGATAAGGGTAATGTTGTCTCCTAGAAGTTTGAGAGCTTGTTTCAACCATTGCACTATATGCCATTTTTTTGGATTTTTGAAGTTTAGGGATGAAATACAATGCAACTAAGGGATGAAAGTGCAACCCTATTTTTTTTTGGATTTTGAGAATTTTGAAAATGGACAAATGCAACCTATGTTTTTTTTTTTTTTTGACAATTTGGATCAAGGAATGACAAGATGAAATCCTAAAGAATCACTAGTACATTCCGAGCTAATTTCTAATGACCGATTGTTGGATTTGCGACTAATTTTCGTTGGAGTACCGACAAAAGTAGCCGTCAAAAACTCATCGTTCAATTGTTCGACAATGCCCTGACCGTCGAAAATATGAAAATCCCACGGACTCTACCTACGGTGGGCATGATCGCTCTTCTGGTCAAAAAAGTCATCGGACATGCAACATCCCCATCGGATGCTTTAGTAGATTTCGTCGCAAAGCCGATGACAATTTGGAACTTTGCACCGACGGTGATGCTGTTTGTCTAATGCTTGTGTTGTTGGTCCATTCGGAGGCATCGACGACCATCCGACTACGAAGTTCAATCGCACGTACAATATCCTCATCAGATATTTGTGTGGTTTGAGTCGAAAGTGCGACGAATCCAGAACATTTCACCAAAGAGAACATTGTATGTCCGTCGATTTCATCGTTGGTGGAAAGCTTGGTATTTGTCATAATTCCAACAATGATAATATTTTTATTAATTTTTTTTTATTATTATCCAGTCATTGATATGTACAACGAATGATATTCTATCCCCACCACCTACCAGTAGGGGGCATAGGTTTGAGGCTAATATGAGGTGTATGGTTTCAGGCTAATATGATCAGGCGCACCATGGTTGAGATGGTCCAACTCCCTAGTCTCACTCTATGACTAAGCTCATGCCATATCTAAATGAAAGACACCTCAAATACATCGTCGGTGGAAAGCTGTAAAATGCCATTTTCATACATAAGCAAGACATACACAATTGGGCACAATCACCAAGAGAACGGTAAAAAGTGTGTTTGAGATCACTGTCCTAATTGTGGTGTGGTCACGAATAAGGAAAGGTTAAAAAATTTACGGTGATCTCTTCATGACCACACCACAATTAGGACAATGATCTCAAACACACTTTTTACCGTTCTCTTGGTGATTGTGCCCAATTGTGTATGTCTTGCTTATGTATGAAAATGGCATTTTGTAGCTTTCCACCGATGATGTATTTGAGATGTCTTTCATTTAGATATGGCATGAGGTTAGTCCTAGAGTGAGAATAGGGAGTTGGACCACCTCAACCATGGTGCGCCTGCATATGTATATAGTTTTGTGTATTCATTAAAGATTTTCATTTAATTTTGAGCATTTTCATTAGCAAATCAGGGGTGCACTTTACATTCTTGTTTTTATCCAATTCACTTACTTTAGCTCTGTTTCTTTCTTCAGATTTGGGGTCTAGAGATCCTCCCTACGTAGAGATTGTTGGTTTTGTCTCCCCTACTTTAGCTGGAGAGTTTCTTGCCATCTCTGGTAGTTTGCCCTCAGAATTCAGCTTCTCTATTGGCTGAATTGTTATTTTCCCTACCTTCTTCTCCAAGTGCTCCTCCTCTTGTTTCCAAGATTTTTCCTTTGCCTTCTACTCAATGGCCCTTGGTTGTGCCTTCATGCCATCTTAATGTCTTCATTGGGTTCCTATTTCCATTAAATGATGCCTTCTCTATGTTATGAAATATCCATCTTGGATCTTGCAACATCAAATTCTGGCATGGTTGATGTTGATGTGAGTGATTGGACAATTGTTTTTTATCACATTTTTTCTTTGAGTAAGAAGATACTTCTCAAGCAGTTTGGTGTTGTCAAAAGATAAATAAGTTGTCAAGAAAGGTGAAGGCTAAAAAGAATATTTAGATTAATGTTTCTGACTGTGTTGGTTATTGTTGATGTGGTTTTTCATTGATTTTCTTCAGTTATTCTTCACCAATAGCCTATTTATAACAACTTTATCTATTTGGAAGTGGGTCCTCTCTAGAACCTACAACCAATCTATCAAAAGAAAATACATATTGGAACATGCCATCACAAAAACATGTCATTTTTATATGTAAAACTAGAATGTTCAGGTTTTCTTGAAAACAATCAAATTGAAATTCTCATCTTGGTCTTACAAGTATTAGGGTTCTTACCTAGCAGGATGCTCCTCACAAGGACGATTGTATTTTGTCCAGACTGGCTCACCCTGGAAAAGCCTCAAGATCTGTGATAAAAGTCAAAGAAACAATAATAATATCCTCTAGTTCATATAAGAAATGATTTATAGTGAGTGTCCTTGAGATAAAAGAGCATTTACATTAATGTAGTTGTTTGTGTCGAGGGTAAATTGATGATAGATTCCTCTTGGGAGGACAATCATATCCCCCTTCTTAACCCATCTTCGTATCCATCGATCCTCTTTATCCCTTACATCAAAGGAGCCTATAACAAAAGAAACATAAAACTCAAGCGTCAGTATATGTCATTGACAACTCCTGTTTTATGAATTCTTTCAAATTTGTCTTTGCTAGAGTGAGCTTGCTAATAGGCTATTGCTATATACTAAGAATTAAATTGCTGAAATTCCATGACTTCGACCATAAAGACACATAGACTGGGTTCAAGTAATGTATATGAGAATTAAAGGACAATGGAAACTTTTCCATTGTCTGTAATAGATAGCAAGAAGGAAAGACTATTATCTATGTAACATCTATTTGACAATTTTGGATTCATAACTTTACGTATAAACATATACAACCATGGTATATTGCAAAATGATATAAAAAATCCATTTCATGTAATCAATAATTTTGTCCAAAGGGGAGGATGCTAATCATGTCACCCTAATTATTCACAAACATGTATTGAAGGAATGCTGACAATAAATATGATAAAATAAAGCTTGGTTTAGAGGATATAGCTAATTCACCCCTCAATTTAAAGAAATATCAGGTAAAATTTAGTACTTCTTTTAAGTTGATCACATTATGATGTAGCACATTAATCAATACTACAACACTGCCATTGGAAAAAGGTAGCAATCTATCAAAAAGAAATAGTGATAAATGATAGGGATATAAACTGTGCTGAAATGGTTTTATAATATTTAGCTCTTTTAATATGAATCCAACTTTTATTTAGCAAAAAAATATATTGATGAGTAAAATGGTTAAAAAAATAGAGTTTTTTCTGTATATTGAACATGGAAGTTTCAATGATGGTGTTTTGAGATGGATAATTGGAATCCCACTATTTTCCCTAGATTGTTTTAACCAAAATTTTGCACATGATTCCATTTTAGTTTGTACTTCATGGTTCACAGGTTATTAGGATTAATGGTTATGTTTCCATGGTGTTTGGATCCAAGCAAAACAAGTTCAATGAATCAATAAATGTAGTTTACTCAATACAAAATGTTTGTATATAGATATGGTATACGACATACATGGTGCATGGCAGATCACAAGTTCATTGATGATTGATTGACAAGAAATGACAGATCTACTAACAAGTTTTTTCATGTTCTTAATGGTCCACAAGTTTACTGTTTGCAAATTATGTTTCATAGTCATAGGTTGATGGATCACATAGATCATTAATTATAGATTATTTCAAGTTGCTCATGGTTTATTGTCACCTAGTTTCTTACCTAATTTTGCATTGTTTTCTACTTTATTTCCTACCATTCATCTGCACTTGAGTCATTCCTGTGTTGCTTCAGATATGTTGTTCATGATTTATCCTCAGCTTCCATGGTTAGTACCGATTTTGCATTTGACTCAACATAATTCCTAGTTGTGTATTGTACTTCACACATCACACAAAAAGGGTTATTTTAGGAATTTGGATATGATATAGTATTTTACAGTCCTAATATCTAGGTCATTAAACTTTCACATATTGATGTATCACAGTTAGTTATTTTATAATTCAATGTGTGCTTAATGTACCTAGTTTATGGAGTGATTACATGTTTGTTTGATTGGAGAAAATTAACCAGTCCAATTTGTAGGCTAGGGTTGTTATATTGTTGGTAATAGGGTTTGGTACATACATTGAATTAGAAACATCTTTTATTGATTAATATAGATTATAAAGATATTATTTTATGAATTCTGGTGTCTTATTTAAAAAATCATACCAAGGAGTATGTATTGGAGCCAGTGTTCCACAAGGACATTTCCTCCCCCAAAACTATTTGTTTTTGAAATGGGGACACCTTCAGAATACAGGGACTTGGATGGGACGTCCCCCTGCTGCCCCAGTGCAATCTAATGCCATCATCTTTGAGACATCTCTAAGACATCCTTGAGATGTTTGAGGGACTGCCAAGATCCTCCTAACCATCCCAACAGCCCATAAGTGATTTAAAAAAAATCAAAACTTTTTTTCAAACTCCATGCCCAAGGTCAAATCGTCACAACCTATGGGCCCCACCCAAACCACACCAAATTTATAAAACTGCCTCCTATTTTTGTTTCAACTCACAAAAACAAAGAGCAAGAAGCTAACAACTGTGAATGTGAGAGTGAGAGTTGTAGGTGCTAGGTGAAAAAGTGAGAATGCAGAGCAAGAGGGTTGAGGAGAAGTAAGAAGAGAAGTGATGCCAAGTTGCCAATTTGTAATGGTCTACCCCTATTTTGAAACCAACTTCTTTTGCACCTTTTCAACTATGCTTCTTGACAAACAGTTTACTTGAATGCTCTACTGCTAATTTTCAGTTTGTCTTTCTTGACTTTGTGAATGCAATGTTTGTTTGTTGATACTTTTGAGATGGCATTTTGGCAAACAACGTGCATGCACTGAAAGGGTTTCAATTTGGAATTGATAGTGCAAATATCATTATAATAATCAAGATTTGTATTCATTGAAATGATTTTAATCAACTAAAGAGCAATATTCATGACTTACAAGTAATTAAAAAACTTACAAGGATGAGGCATATTCATGACTTACAAGTAGTAAAAAAACTTACAAGGATGAGGCATATTCATAACTTTTGCAGTCCCACCTTGGATATCAACACTAGAAGCAAATCATATTGTTCATGTACAAACAAGACAATATGGGAGTTCATTATACCCAACAACTTGTGGTGTTGTTGTTCGTGTTGGCTCTGTTGGACCTTGCAATTAAGATTCAATATACATTATTCAATAAGATTAACTATGCAACATAATGAAATATTGAAAAGTGTGTTATCTTGTTGAGCTTCGCTTGGTTTTGAGAATAGTTTAATATTATCTACTTAACAGGGCCAACCACGTGAAGGTGGAAGCTCATTTGGCCCCTCCCCCCCCTAACATCACTCTAAATTCCCCGTTAACATCTTATAACATTCATTCATTCTTTCTACCATTAATAAAATATAGCATTCATTCATTAATATCACATAACGTTCATTAACACATAACATTGATTAACATTAATCAACACACAACATTCATCAATATTAATTAACACATATCATCCATAATGATTAATTAGCACATAATTACATTCACTAACACATAAAAATTAGTCATTATCAAATAAGTTAGATTACAATCATTTCTTTTTTTGTTTTTTCTTTGAAGCTATGAAAAGACTAAGTGGAACATTGGCTTGTTCATCATTTCCCCCCTCTGCAGATGTTTCGCCAACTGCTCATGATCTCGATGTATGCCTAGTCCTATACTGAGGACAAGGACACTAAAGCGAAGGGGGGTCCTCTGCAATAACAAAGAAATGGGTTAAATTCAAAAAAATAAAATATTATTGTTACAAGTATTTCATTAATTTAGAGAACATAATTGTTGTGCTCTTTACCTAATGGGGCCACATCATTTTGTGTAGCCTCAACCTCAACATGCTGAATACCCTCTAGATCATCTAGAGTTGAAATACTAAAGGTTACATTAATGCTGAACACCAATTGTAATTATATTTGTTTAAAGCAATAACAATGGTCCTCTTTACTTGAGTGGGGAACATCACGTTCCTGATGTTGTGTACCTAGATCATGCTCCACTTGCTCACCACCAACTACATGCTCTAAAATATTAACAAAAAAGTTTACATTAATTACTACTGTAATTACAAATTAAGATGTTTAATTATATTAATAGCTAAATAAATAAATTTGAATAGAAAATGAATACCTCCTCTACTGGGATGCACATCTGGACCTTCATGTGTAGGTGGTGTTTCACGATTAGTAGGTTGCATTCCAATGACATGCACATTGTTATCATTGCTTGCTTATTTAAAACAAATATAGTCACTTTATGTTGGAACTGAACATCAATTAGATTATTGGTAAAGTATTCAATTTGAAACAATTTTCATTTAGCATATTTACCTATGTGATGGATGCACTCGAATGTTGTGTATGCCCACTCAATTCTCGTAGCCGATCAACCACGACTGAATAGCCTTGCTGGTAGGCAATTCTTTTGTCATCTTTTGTGGGCACTCTATTGAATTCAGATCCTTGCATTTTTGCTTGGTACTGTGAATGTTGCTTGCATTGTTTGATAAAAAAAAATGTTTGCAATTGATTAATATTTTGATGCAATATTTCGTTTACATGAGATACTTACAATTCATGCAACAAGTTTCATGTAACCACCAGAGCTGAGTTTGTGTTGCCCATTGTTTTCTTGCCTTGCCTTCATTGCCTTTGACATTTCACTTAGTTTATAAATTTTTTGAAATATGTTAGATTATATAATTATAAAGAGTAATTAATTAGTACATAATTACATTCTTAATAGTATCTCATACCTTCTTCTGGCGTCTAGTGGTGTATTTCCTTTTTCCCTTTCAATTCTCTCCTTGGCATCCAAAATCATGTCCTTCCACTCCCTCTCTGGAATCATGGGGGGATGCTCGTACTTTAGGTTCCTCTCTAAATGGGTCCTATATTGGTCCCTCACATACTTTAGATATGTGCCATCTTTTTCAAGGAGCTTGGTTTTGTCAAAGGTGTCATTTCCAAACCACTCAACCATTTGGTTTGTCAATTCATCTTTTAACCTTTTTTCTTGGTCATTCCACCTTTTAAAGAAAAAACAAACCTATTAGATTCGGAAATGAACTGAAGCTACATTTATTACACTTCAGGAAATGGATCAAAGGAAAACTATTCTAGCAATGGTATGAAATCAAAATAGTGGATTAGGGTTAGTTCACATATGATGTACCACCTTTTATGTATGGTGGGCCCAAATATCTACAATGCAATGTCACTAAGATGTTTATAGAAAATATCATTGCTTGCAAAAAATTCATGGGATCATTAGTCCAAAACAAGTGATCATAAAGTAAATTACAATTAGAGTATATATAATAATAATTTTAAAGTACTTGGAACATTTTGTATCTTTAAGGGAATCATTTCTTCGTCGCTCACCACCAATGTGGCCTGCAACGTTCCCGTACTAGCAATACGAGAAGATCCAGGAAATGATGGTATGTTATCAACAGTAGTCGCCTCTGGCACATTCTCATGTGCATCTCCTCCTACAAAAAATGAATCCACTATGAAATGGCATTAGAATTCAAGAAAGAATGCTTGAAGGGAAATAAACACATGACAAAAGATAGAGCAAAAGAGGGATCTACCAATAGTGGGTGGGCCAATATGACGTGTAGTAGAGGATGCCTGCATGCTACATGTTGCCAATATTGCAGTCAGCAATACAGGTGAGGGTAACCTCTTATGAGACGGCGGTGACATTTGCAGAGTAACATTGATAGCACCTAAAGAATAATACATTAAATATATCAAACATTAAATATATGAAAAGTGCAAGAATTGTAAACAAGGATGAACCTTTATTTTGAAAATTGACAGTATCAAGTATGATGTGTTTTGGGTACTCAGAGTGATAAGCCAAACAAGTGATAATATAAGAAAATCATCATCACCTGAAGATCCTGCAACACCCTGATCATGGGAATGACTTTCATGAGGGCGGATAAATTGCTGTAAAAATAATACGTACATATTTTAGTTAATGACATAAAAGAGAATAAAATATAAACCATTATTGAACTTTTCTTATAATTAAAGCTTTCATTACTGCTTACTTGCAAGTTTTCTATTGTCTGAAGCAATAATTCCACCCTCTCTTGTATCTCATCAGTAATAGGATGCACGACTACCAAAGCAACAATCTATTTTCTAATTTTTATAAGAGGCATTTTAAAGAATTTCATAAGGTGTGTGGAATCTTCAGGGTCATCATCGCTTAACCCTAATGATTCCACATCCCTAGAAATGTGCTCAGGCACTGCAACTCCCTTTCCCTTTCCCCGAACATCCCTCTGTATCAAGAATATCATTAACAATTACAAAATTAGTATAAATCACTAAAAAAAAGAACATAATAATGTAATAGTTTGCTTCTATCTATTTTGTACAATTACAATGAGGTTTACCTGCTTGGTAGAAGTGTTGCAAGCTACATCCCTGTTTGCAATATGTGATGGATCCATGTCGGCCTTTGACAAAGAAAAATTATAAAAAACATTAGCAAAATTAAACCAATAGACTTAGCAAAAAAACTTCATAATAAAATGGTATATTGGATTCATTAGTTGGAGGTTGGTTAATTTAAATGATATATAGTACGTACCACCCCCATGATATTAACTTTGTTTGTATCTATACGATTCAAACTGTAATTGATTAGAAGGTCTTCGCCTGCAGTTATTGATTTTATCCCACATACAAATACACGATTTCCCTCGCATGCCTCAAATATGCAATTGGGTTGTTTATTAGTTGACCCAAGTTGCATACTATTTATAAAACCTGCAATATTCCCTGTTGCTTTTGGCTGACAATCAATGTATATAGCCACTCATTTACTTTGATCATTATCTTTCTGTTGTATATAATTTGCTGACAGTGCATACCTACGCATACTTTTTTTATATTTAACAATCTGCATCCAATTATTGTAATTGTAACAAGGTCCAACAAACTCCATCAATTCAACAACTCTATTGTAATAGACCTTTATGTCGTCCATGGAAAATAAGCCTAAACCATGTAACGATGAAGGTGCTATGCGATATATCTTATCGTTAACTTAAAAATTGGTGTTTATTGGAGGAAGTTCCTTGGGCATCCATTGTTTCTATAGATGTCTATACCTCAGTGGCACCTCAATGTCGCCTTTGGTCTCATCATCATAAGAACATGACCCCCCTTGAGCAAGGAAAAATTTCATATGTTTATTGAATTTTCTTCTAATCTTTTGACCTCTTGTTGATCTCCCTATTGTAGACCTACTACATATGTCACTTTCATTTTCTATTCCTACATTTTCCTCACTCGACGAAGACAGATCTGACAAATACCTATTTGGGGGTACCTGCACTCCATGAAATGAGAGAGTTAATTGGTAATGAGAGAGAAATTTTGCAAATGAGGGTAATGTTGATGAAGAAGTCAACCCTAAAGTTGATTTTGGGATTAAAATTGGAATAAGTCCAACTGGGGCCTCAAGTGTTGATAACTGTATTAGATTTACTGCTAATGTTGAGGTTTGAAAAACTGAGGAAGTTTGTTTTCCAAGTAATTTGAAAAAAATAAACTGTTTCTATAGGGTGTATTGACTAGTTATACCTGTCCATCCATGAGACTGTGCAGGATCCTCGTCAAAGGGGTTCAAGGTCCTATACAATGTAATTCAATTATCTTATGTTAGCTAAAAATTACATAGTACACAACATGAACAACATGAACTCTATAGACAAAAGAGTATTAAATAATAAAAAGATGTTGTCATCAAAATCATTGTAAATTTTTTAATTCCTTACCTTTACTTTATGTAGACTATGTAGGATCCTCAACTAAATGATTGATGATGTCTGTAGTCAATTACCTGTTCCCACCAAGGGTGACAACATCACATAGGGACTATACCTGAAATCAACACCATCAATTGAACATCATAAGCATTACTACATTTGTAAGTTGATAAACAATAAAAAAATAGGTATCATAAGCATCAGAAGCATCACATGATGTGCCATCATATATGTAATTGAGCATCACAATTAGCATCACATATGTGTCATCATAAACATGTAATCCATCATATATGTATCATAAATCACCATCCATCACATAGGTAATAAACAATCCATGTTCTATAAATAAACACAAAGCTCAAAAAATGTCACATGCATCATCATAATCATGTGATCCATCACATATGTATTTTAAATCAACATCCATCACATAGCTAATAAACAATCCAATTTCCATAAATAAATATGGTTTAAAAAATGTCACATAAATAGTCACTCTCCCTATCTCCATCTCCATATTAAAAGGTGCATCATGAATTAATTATGTAATGGAATTAGCATTCAAAAGATAATGAATTAATTATGTAAAAAAAATTCTATCAAGAAGTCAATATTAAATAGATAATATACTAATCGCATACCTCATACATTTCATTCTTCATCATCATGAACATCAAGGTCATCATCATCATCATCATCATCAGCATCATCATCATCATCATCATCGTCATCATCATCGTCATCAATCATCGATCATCATCATCATCATCATCATCATCATCATCATCATCATCGTCCTCCTCCTCCTCCTCCTCCTCCTCCTCATCATCATCATCATCATCATCATCATCATCATCATCATCATCATCATCAACGTCCTTGCCATCAGCATCAGCATCAGCATCAGCATCAGCATCAGCATCAACATCAGCATCAACATCAGCATCAGCATCAGCATCATCATCATCATCATCATCATCATCATCATCATCATCATCATCATCTTCTTCTTCTTCTTCTTCTTCATCTTCTTCTTCTTCTTCTTCTTCTTCTTCTTCTTCTTCTTGTTCTTCTTCATCATCATTGAGAAACTATCGATCGTGATCATCATCCACTTCATCTTCTACTTCTTCGGTATCTTCCTCTTCGGTATCTTCTTCTTCCATCACATTATACTTTATCGACCTTCCTCTTGGATCATGTCTAATAACAAATGACCAACCCAATTTATGTGGAACCTCTGAGTAAAATACTTGCTCACATTGGCTTGGAATAACATAGGGCTCATCCCCAGCTGGTTCAAATGACCTTGTATTTAGCATTATAAAACCATTATCATGTTCAATAATAGTTCTATCAGGATCATTTTTATTCAATCGTAGCTTGTACCATTTGACGATGAACAAAACTAATTTGAAGGAATTAAAGTCACACTCAAGTATATCATCCAAAATGCCATAGTATCGATTTTGAAACTGTTGAGGATGTAATGGCATTATCATTCAAAACATAGGTAATAAACAATCCGCATTCTATAAATAAACACAAAGCTCAAAAAATGTCACATGCATCATCATAAACATGTGATCCATCACATATGTATTTTAAATCAAAATCCATCACATAGCTAATAAACAATCCAATTTCCATAAATAAACACAGTTTAAAAAATGTCACATAAATAGTCACTCTCCCTATCTCCATCTCCATATTAAAAGGTGCATCATGAATTAATTATGTAATGGCATTAGCAATCAAAACATAATGAATTAATTATGTAAAAAAAATTCTATCAAGAAGTCAATATTAAATAGATAATATACTAATCGCATACCTCATACATTTTATTCTTCATCATCATGAACATCAAGGTCATCATCGCCAACATCATCATCATCATCATCATCATCATCATCATCATCATCATCATCATCATCATCATCATCATCATCATCATCATCATCATCATTGTCATCGTCGTCATCGTCATCATAGATGGAATGGCATTACCTTGACGACTAATTCTATTATATTCCAACTTCCATAGGTGAGGTGTCATTCTTCGTGGCTTTGATGTATTCTCTTCTTTCCCATTGAAAATATGTTTTTCAGTATTTTGATACTTATGATTTTTGTGGAGAAAGTTCCTATACTCATCAAACACCTGCTTTCCTAAACTTTTTGAATGACAAGATTTCATATTTGGACCACAAACAGGACATGCAAATTTTCCCTTTGTTTGAAGACCTACAAGATAATGTATAATTGGATTAAATATGATAATTTTTTGAATTATAATGTTCATGCACAACTTAAACACTATAACATACCACAAAAATGTGTTAGCCCTGGGGCATCGTGTATTGTCCATAGAAGCATCGTATGGAATTGAAATTGTCTTTGTCCTATTGGTCTAGAGACGTCATACATAGTGACAACATTCCATAACTCCAACAACTCGTCAATAAGAGGCTCGATATATACATTCATATCTTTAACTTGGTACTTACCTAATCGAATGAACAAAAACATTACATAATTATTATGACCATTTTACAGCAATATTTATAATTAAATTTAGACGACTATATTTAAATGATAAAATACCTAGAATAATCATTGCCAACATTATGTGCTCCCTCTTTATTGACATCCATGGAGGAATGTTATTGTTGATAACAAAAACATGCCACACTGAGTAAACAGATATCATCTCTCCAAATGGATTGACACCATCCATTGCCAATGAAAGCTTGAGATTACGAGGTTGTTCTTTAAAGTGTGGCCACTTTTCCTCTATGTCCATAAATGTTGAACCATCCACAAGAATTCGAATAATGTCATCTCGACTTCTATTGCATGCAATGGTAATCCATAAATTGTGCCAAGCTAGTGCACTTGAATAATCATTGCATACGTGGAATAATGGGAATATAGCGAAGAACCTTGCGAGGAACCCTTTTTGTTATTTGATCTGTTCGATATCTACTGATATGATATTCAAGGCATTCAGTTCGAAATTCATGTTGTTTGTGATATATAATATGATCATTGGGACAAGCATCTATTGCTTGATACTCCATTCCAATATCTTTCATAACGACAGATAATTCTCGGTATGAGCAAGGTAGAATATTTGATGGTGGTAACAAAAACTCACCTATCAATCTACAACAAAAAAATATAATTTGTTAATATACAGAATATTAATGGTATAACATGATTCACAGTTTATTATGACATATATAACATACCTTAACATACGTGACATTGTTATGTTGGATAAACCATTCATAACCTTCAAGTTCACCAACAATAATACAACAGAGAGAAGAGTTGCCCGTGAGCCTTCGTAAAGGGCCCTAGATGCCTTCTCAAGTAGAGGGACATCATGAACAACATCAAGGTCATCTTCATCATCATGATCAGCTGCGCGAGTACTAAATGACTCATGGATCAATGTATTTGTACCATCATCTTCAATTGTGTTTTTAGGCTCATGATCTTCATCTTCCATGGGATCATTATCTTCAGCTTCGATATTCAAACCTCCATGTTCATCCACTTCAAAAACCATATTCTCTGGGTTGTGTTGATCCATACCATGTGCTCCGGGGTTCTCAACCTATATAAAATTGATAAACATAAATAAACCGTGATCATGATCTCATCATCACGTGATTTATTATGTATATAAATTGTTAAAATGATACAATGAAAAACTTACCAATGGATGATAATCATGTCCACCTTCAATGTGACCATGCAGCCTACAATGTTTCTTCGTTGTTTTGATTAGAAATCTTCTAGTCTTTAACCCCTTACAAATTTTGCATGGACAATAACATTTTCCATCTCATTTTCTTTTCAAGTTAGACCACAATCTAGCAATTGTCTCCTTATTTTGTTGTTCATTGATATTGTTTGACATGGTCTTTCTTCACAGGCAAGAAAATCGGGCTATAGAACTAGTTATATAAAAGTTGAAATGTTAGTTATGAAATCACATTTCAGTATAATATACCGAATCAAATTACTTGAAAATAGAAATTATCATCATTGAACCAAAACCATTTAACTCTTCTTTTTCATCTCAAAACATATCTAATGGCTTTGTGGTATGCAATCCTTGTATAAGATATTAAGTTGACTGATGTCTAATTGGGGTAATCCATGAGTGTGTAATGTGAATTCAGTATCCTAAACATTGGAGAGACCTTATCTAACTTTTTTAATCAATGTGGTTGTTGTCCTAATATGAAATACCGAGTTCTACCCTTGCCTCTGCATCAAACTTCTCACATCATGTTTCTTCAACAAAACACACTAATATGAATTGAGCCAACACCATGAGGATAGGGTCAAGTATCAATATGGCAACTAATCATAATACATGAAGACGGGTTTCACACATAAGTGTTGGCTCTCAACAATGCCACACTTCCAAAATTGTCAGTCTCAAGACTTGTCCTATTGGGTGAGCACTCATTGATGGCCACAAGGCCAAATCCATCTATGTAGGCTTCAAACTCCTAACTCTAGGCTAGGAGGACCCTACAGAAGGTCTATGAACACTCACTTGGTATTACAATAGAAAGAGCCTTCCTCTATAACTTTGTTTGCAATGCACACATCAATATTGGTTATAATTGTTATGATGGATGGTCTATTAGGACGATAAATAAAATGCTTATTCTTTTTCCACCCTTTGAAACTACAACAAGGTGGTGCAGGTGCACCAAAGAAAAAAAATTAAAATTTGAAGACCTTTGAGACCAAGGAGGAGTTTCCAACATCAAACAAATTCAATAAAATCAATCATGAGATCCTAAAGCCAATAATGGCTTTTGAAACTAAAAAAATGCAAAAGTTGTCAAATTATCCCGAAAGTTGTAAAATGTTGTCAAATGTTGGATCTTGGGTCAAAACACCCAAAAATGGATTTAGGAGGGTTTAGATTAATCAAATATGCCAATAAGGATGAAAATCCAATAATTATAGATTTTATTCAAAAAGTTGTCAAGCATTTGCAAAAAATGTAAAATTCAAATTTTCAAGTTCCAACGATTAGGAAGAATTAGGAGGGAAAAACAAGTTTTAATTGTTTTAGTGTTAAATAAAATTTGTAACCAACCATATGGTGGTTGAAAAAAATTGGAGAGGCTATTTAAATCCATAGACATGCTTTGTAAGGCAGATTGAATGCCAAGAAGTACGGTCTGCTGTAGAAACTCAATGGAAATTCAAAATTTTGGAGTAATTTCTCATATTTTCTATTGTTTGTGAAGGTTTAAAGAAATTTGTTCATTCCATAACATTTTAAAGCACTTTTATCAACATTAAACATCCTTGTGGATTATTTGAGTTCATTATTCATTCTGAAATTCTGTTATAGGGTTGACTGCCATAACTTTTTGAGTATTTTCCTTTGATAGCTTTGACAAAATTCAATCATGGGGTCATTCCATGAATGTTGAACCCTATTTATCATGGGATGACTATTTTATAACATTTATAATACATTCTAATAACTAAAATGTGCAATTGAGGGGTTTAGTGCAGGTGATCACCATTTGAAGGAGTGAGAAGCCTAGTGAAGAGGCTTGGTAGGGTGAAGGTTGGAGAGATCTACCTACATGAGGTGTAGTTTTTATGATTTGGAAATTGGTAAAAAACATATCTAAAGGTGAATCAACAACCAATTTGATCCAGGAGTGAGTGGATGTGGGAGATTGGAGAAACCCTAGATTTTAGGGCTTTTTGATGAAAATTTGGGGCTTTTGGGGTTAGAGGCCTCACAAACTGAAATTGATTGTGGATTACTTCATAATTTGATATTTAGAAAGAATATTTTAAGGATAGAAGTACCCAGAAGTAATATTTCATGTAGTTGCTTTGTTAATCCACCGTTCTAAGTACTTGAAAACGAAGGACAGTCTAAAAACAACATATACTTTCCAAAACAACTTGCTAAATACTCTTATTATGTTATATAAAATCCAAAAGGGTATCCAAAAATATATTTTATTTGTCTTGTGTCTTGGAAGTTTGTAGAGTTATCATTAAATTTCTCTCGTTGTAGGGCTAATAGGGGCTCTAGGGCTAGTAGGAGGAAATTGGGGTTTGGGCATTTGGGTATTGAAAAAAAGGACAAAAATAGTTTGAACCTTTCATAATAGACCTAATTACACCTTCTAAACCATCATTTTCATTTGGGAAGGTCTTGTTTCCTAATTGGCCCATTTGAACCATTTGGGGTGTTTGTAGGCTTAAGGGGATATATCATTTCCTACCTTGTATTTCCCTTATATTTTACAAAGTCATCTATACCTATTTGGGCATTGTCTTATACCACCATACCTCTACCAATTTTGCATCAATTTGATTGTGACAATCAAATACCCTTAGGACAGTCATAGAAATTTAATCTATTTCATTTGGTTTTGATCAACAAACCCTTCTGAAGGTTGCATAGGGTCCCCTCAACCCTCTCTCTATCATCAACCACTTCAAAATACCAATCGCTTGGTCTTCCCACCAAATTCTTCCCTAATATGATACATAGCATGAAAAAATGCACATAAAACCCCAATTTCATTAAGCAAAACTCTTGGATGGCATGCCAAAGGCCTATTTATTCCCATCCAAGTGTGTTACAACCTCAAACCACCATAAACTAACTTTCCAACCATATTTTTAAGAATTTTCTACAAGAAATGCAAAAGTTGTCATGGCAATATGACAACTTTTTTTCCCAATGGACCTCAAACTTTCACAATTAGGTCTCTATTTGTTGTTAGAATGTGATCTATGACCAAGTATTAGAGGATCTCACTAACTTGGGTATCATGCTTTTATGTATCTCTGACATGACTCCTAGTAAATATATAAGGATCTTACTATTCCTAGATCTATGCCTTGTCTTCTTGATATGGTTCCTAGTGAGAATATATGAATCTTACTAGTTCTAAATGTCATAAATTTGTGTTTTGCATGCTCCATGTGCATCACCAATGTTACTCATATTACTCACTTTGTACTTCCCTTTTATCTCAATATTGTAGATTGACAATATCATAAGTCTTGGGAGCTACCACCTTTCCAAACTTGTAGACATCTTGACTCTTCAATATCTTGGTCAAAGAATATTTGGTTTCTCCATATTTTCCAAAGAGTAAATGAGAATAATTTCATACTCTTGCTAAGAGGGGGCTAAATATTGCATCATAAGTTGTATCTCTTTAAAAATATACACTAAATTTGGACTCAATTTAAGTGGTTGTGCCTTATTTATGCCTAATTGTACTTAGGTTTGACAAAGTTTCCATAAATTTGGTTCATTCCCTTATTCATGATGTTCCTCATGGCTCATTTTTATAGGACTAGGGTCTTGGGAACCCTTATTCATGGAAATTGGACCTAAAATTTGAAAGATGAATGGTGGATTCACAAATAGTAGGAATTTCCTCTCCAAATTTGGACTTTTGCAAAATTTCAATTTGAAAAGGTGCAAGGACCATCCATATAAGGTCCATCTTGAAAATTAAATGATAATACCATCCATGCATATTAAATGATATAGTCAAGTAATAAAGAAGGAAAACCATTTCCTGAAGTTGTCAAATGATTTTAAAGATGCACAATAGTCCACTAAATGCAATTCACTAAAAAAGAAAACAAAGTATGCTACAAGATAGTGGGTAAGATGCAAGGAATGAAGTTAAATAGACAAAGAAAAACCATGAATATTACCAAGTCAAAAGGAGTAGCTATGACCTCTTAGGTGTTTTTTCACTTGCATAAATTAGACTTCTTAAGGATAGAAACACATGTAGATGGTAGTATGAAGTCTTTTTGATGATTTTTGAAGTAGTTGAAGGAATGGCTTGTTTTAGTTATATCTAGCCCAAGACAATTTCAACTCAAAGTAAGGAATAAAACCATATGTCCTATAAGTTTGGGAAGATAATTGAGTAGCTGGATAAGGTAGAGCATGACTATAGGGTAGTCTTGAGACTCTTTTAACTTGATTAGAACATGTACCAAGTATCTAAGGGCTTACAAAGCCAATTCAACCATATTTCAAGTGAAAATGCAACAAAAGGAGTAAAAGCTTTGAATACACCTCAAAAACCACTCCGACGGCCAAGTAGGTGGAAATAGTCTTTTCCAACATTTTTTTTCTTCATAGATGCAGCCCTATAGTCTCTTTATTATTTGAGATGAGAAATACATTGTTGGCGGTTCCGTTATTACCCAGTCCAGTATCGATCTGATCTTGATACTTTCATAAAAGGCGTGACTATCTCAAGTGCTTGATACTGTCACAAAAACTGAGTGTTGCAGCAGTGAATCTTCCTTTGACCTTTGGGTGGTTGGGAGGGTAAATACCCATGGTGGTATATGTTTAGTGGTTCTTGTAAGAGTATCCGAAAGTACATTGGTTTTTGGATATCTGGTACATTTTGTGAGTTGAGTACCAGGGGGGATTAGAAGACCCAGTTGAAGGAGGATTTGTGTGAATAAGGGTTGAGGGTGTTGGTGGTGATTGAATGTTGGAGAGTTGGATTGTGACTTAGACATGTTTATTTGTCCTATTTGAGTGTGATTCAATGGTTGGGTGAAGGTTGGTGAGTATGGGTGTGTTTTGGGGTATTGAATCCTTTTGAGTAACTTGTGGCCTTGTGAGGGGGCTTGTGAGTAAGTGAAGGGTTGACACCTAATTGAATAGGTGAGTTGGGAGAAATATCTCCCTTGTTGGTTGAGTTTATTGGATTCTATGCATCAATATGCCTTTTCGCTATCAATCCATTCAAACTTCCACCCAAAGATTCAATCTTGTCAAAGTTCAAAATAAATTTCCTTGTTATCCTTACTATCTTGCATCAACTTTCATATCACTAGGTAGTCTTTTGCTTAAAACTATCATCTTTCATGGTAGGATACCATCTCAGTCCCTTGAGTTAAGCTAGCTTACCTTTAGAATTTATCATTTCCTAATCAAGTTGTTCAAGGGGAAAATGTCACTAATCAAGTTGAAATGTCAATTTCTCAATCTGCCTAAGGTAAAAGGTTAAAATAAATTGCAAAAGATAGAACAAGGCTACGAGAAAATGAATCATCAGTATTACCTAAATCCACATTATCAACAAAATCTAGAAATAACCTTGTATGTAAATAATTTATCATGCCAAAATTGCCAATTCTAACATGAAAATGAGACCAAGGAAAGCTCTAGAACAACTACTACTATTCATTCACATGTTCCTTATTAACCTCAATCACCACGAAAGATGCACAAATTGATTATAACAAAGAAGATGTTTCATAAATGTAAATATTAATTCAGGACTAAGGAAAATGAAAGAAATAAAAGAATACCAAGCAATCAAAAAAGACTACCAATACTGTTGCAAACTATGAACTTCATTTCCATTAATTCTTCAAAATATACTAGCAAAGCACAAGTATTCAATCTACAACCTATTGCTAAATGTCTTTTGAAAGAAAACACAGTAATGAGTGTTACTAAACTTGGACCTTAAATAATTAATTATTAGACCCTCAAAATGAATTTTGAAATTACATTTATAGGGAAACTTTTTCCTCAAAATTAGAGATTAAATTCCACCCAAAACCTTATCAAACTAAGAGGTACAATCAACACACAAGATACTAGCCTATAACTGAATTAAGAACTATAAGTTGTCTCATGAAAATGAAATATAAGTCAGAAGGAACTTAGAATATGGAGTCAAAGAAGCATGAAGAACAAGAAAAAGAGGATCTATCTAGGCCCCCACCCCCAAGATGACTCCTCCAAAAATTTTAAACTTAGGTGCACAAGCAACAAGATGAAGAACAAAGGCCAAAGTAGGTTGTAACTACCATGAACCCATCCATCCAAAGTGATGAGAATCTAGATGTTCCTAAGTGGCTACAATTCAACTTTGAAAGGATAATGAATAGAGTATTGAAGAAAGTAAGTTTGAAAAAGATGATCGTTGAGGTTGAGGCTGCAAGGAAGCCAAAGAAGGCAATGACTTTGTATGCCACCTAAAACTATGCAAAAGGAGAGATAGTTGCCAATACCCTAAAATAGAGAAGATTTAGTAAAAACTGCCAATACCCTAAACTAGGGTAACCCGAGACAGTAAGAAAATGGTTCAGGGGTCATATAGACTAGCTTTATATTGTATGTTAATTACAAAGTGATAAGTTGTGTGGTTGGAGATTTTAAGTCCACCCCTTCTAGGTTAGGATTGTGCTGAACCGAACACAATTGTATCTCCCTAGGGCTTCCGGGTCGGGTGTGTTAGGCTGGCTGGCAAGAGAAAGAAAGGCTTGCTCGAACAACACTGAATGAAGGTTGCAAATCATTTGAATAATATCCATTCCCATTGTTTTCTTGTGCATTGGTTTGATCTCCATCGATTCAGCAGCTAGAGGCAAACACCACCCTATATATTAGCTTGTACAATAGTGAACAATCAACACGTATATAGGAGGAAGGGATTGCTGCGACAAAATTGAACGCTCACTCCTCAATCACAGTTCTATGGTTTTATGAGGAGTGGATTCCTACAGGGTATTACGCATTCAGGGAACCACACCTTTGACTAGGAGCCATCCAACCTGAGATTGGATAATCAATATGAATACGAGATTTACCAATTTGCATTAAAAACTAGGGCAATTAACCACCACATGTCTCATTTCCTAACATCTTTTGCATAAAAAAGGAATCTCTCATACTCCAAGAGTTGCTTTTACAATCAGTCAATATCCCACAAGAATCCAGCCATAGCTAGCATGTATAAAAGCAAGCAAAAGTTGTATAATCTCTTGAATGGTATAATTTTTGCAACATGAAATTAAGGTGAAGAATCTACCTCCTGCGTAGGATTGCAAGAAATGCAAAAATGCCTTAGACATGGGTTTGATGTTGTTGGGGGTTGAAGTCGCCATGGATGCCTACACGGGATTGCAATGCACAAATGAATTACCCTCTTCTTTTTTTTAAGTAATGGTCATTGTCATTGGAATTACGACGAACTTGAGCATTTTTTTGAAAAAAAGAAAATTTTCATTGCTAATGCCTTCTTCGTCAAAACCAAATGGCAAATTGCTGTCAGAATTATGATGAATTCGAGCATTTTTTCAAAAAAAAATCAAATTTGGTCACTATGTAGCTTCTCCATCGGAAACCTTAGCCAGAAATCTAGTCCAAATGTATTATTGAATGACAATGCAACCTATGGACTTGGACTAAGGAACAATCTAATTTTCAAGATAATGCAAAATTGAGATAATGATTTGACCCTATGTCTTATGAGGATGAAGACTATGAAATGACTAAAATTGGGATTATGACGACTATGCAAGGACTTAAGCAAGATTATGACGACCATGCAAGGACTTATGTGAGGATTATGATGACTGTGCAATGACTATATGCAAATATTATGACAACTATGCAAGGACTTATGTGAGGACTATGTTGATTATGCAAGGACTTAATGCGAAGATTATGATGACTATGCAAGGAGTTATGTGATGATTATGATGACTGTACAAGAACTATATGCAAAGATTATGATGACTGTGTAATGACTATATGCAAAGATTATGATGACTATGCAAGGAGTTATGTGAATATTATGACGACTATGCAAGGACTATATGCGAAGATTATGATGAGTATGCAAGAAGTTGTGTGAAGATTATGACGACTATGCAAGGACTATATGTGAAGTAAGGACATAAATGAGGACTATAATGTAAGGACTAATGCAAAGATTATGAGGATGCTAATGTGATGTAAATGAGGATTCTATAAGGACTATGCAAGACAATGCAAGGACTTATGTGAAGATCATGATGATGTATATGGGAACTCTATAAGGATGTATATGGAGACTATGAAAGGACTTATGCAAAGTAAGGACATAAATGAGTATTATTATGTAGACGATAATGAGGACTATGCAAGGAATTATGCGAAGTAAGGATGTAAATGGGGACTATAATATGGGCATATCATCTCTCCAAGTGTACTCTATGGTCACAAGTATGCAAAATTTTGGACTTTTTTGGACTGTCTGATGTTTCAAGATAGAATCTGTTTCAAGTAACTCTATTTGTAGGACAAGTCTGTTGTTTTTCAAATCTGAGAACACTGTTGGAAGACAAGCTCTGAGAATTCAAAGATACACAAGGTAGGGCCTGAAATAGCCCAAATACTAACTCAATACTGGTCTGGTACAATGATACACATAAATGCACAAAAGTCAATCTTAGGTTAGAAAGTGGAAACCATTCAATGAGGCCCTCACAACAAAATACCGAAACAAGATGAATAAATAGAGAGTCTGGGAACACTAGCTCCACTCCACAACACACACTTCTCGAGCACGACAGTCTCTCTTACCCCAAAGATCCGAAGATCTTATCACCGAGGGATTTCTATCAAATAATGCAAGGTACATGAAGGGTATGTATGGGGTATGATTTGCACTCTCAGAATCACTAAATGTGGGATTTGGGCTACTAAGTTGGTTCTTATTGTAAGTTTTGAGGGGTACCGATCCAATGATGGATTCTCAGAGCAAGGAACTTAAGACTTTAGTTAAGCTTATCAGTGTAGGGAAGGCCTCCACATACGTCAAACTCACTCAACACTCTAGCCACTCAACCAATATATTTATATAGTAGCTTGAAAAACCCATTTGAGAGTACACTTGGAGAGATGATATGCCCAACGCATCACAATTCGAAGTACCTCTATGGGGTAATGAAATACTCAGTCAAAGATACCCCTCACTACTAAAATGAAATAGTGGGTGTCATTATCACCTTTCCCTTTCTCCCAAGACCCCGAAAGTGGGTGGAAAGGTAGTTAATGCAACAGTAAGTCCACTCCAAACACAATAAAAAGTTCTTTCCCTTAAAAAAGAAAAGTGAGAGTTATTCTATTGATAAGCCTGATTCATGTTCATTTTAAAAACCGAAACTTAGGTGTGAGATATGTATGTGCATGTCAATTTTAGAACACCAAACTAAAGTGTGAAAGCATGCATGTCAATTTCAACCAAATTTGTTTTAAGCACCAAATTAAAGTGTGAAAGAATGCATGTCCATTTTAACTAGATTTGTTTTAAGAACCAAATTGAAGTGTGAAAGAATGCATGTCCATTTTAACCAGATTTATCTTAAGCTCCAAACTTAAGTGTGAAAGCATGCATGTCCATTTTAACCAGATTTATTTTAAGCCCCAAATTGAAGTGTGAAAGCATGCATGTTAGTGAAAAAATATTCAGTAATGATCCATCCTTCTTTGTGATTTCCCCACATGCTACAAACAGAGAATCAATAATCCCAGAAAACAACAAATCAAACTCTTCATTGAATGAATGCGTAATTATACCCGAGTGAATGCGTGATTTTGTGTTAGTGATTGCATGATTCTGGAAAATCTATTGCGTAATTCTGGCAAAGTGAATGTGGTGTACTGTCAAAACGATTGCATAAAAATATCTTGGTGAATGCATAAATGACAGACAGACCAATCAAAAAAATAAAAATAAAAGACTAAATTTGTTCGAGAACCTGCAAAATAGACTATGATGCCCTAGCAAGATCTCTCATCATCCATTCTATATTAAGAAAATCATATTTCACTCTATATGAGAGAACTAGGTTGTTGTATCTATCAATGGCTTGTTGATCCTCTAGATCTTTTATCTTCTTTTCTGCCTTTAGGATTTGCTGATAATGTCTAGCTTGCCTCCTTTGATCCTTTGTCCTCCTAGCACCTAAAATCTTAAATTGTACCTCATGTGCCATAATATGTCATCATTAAAGCATCAAATAAGGGTAAACAATACTCAGATTTAACAAGTTTCATACAAAATTAAGATAGAACAGAGCATATTAAATCAAAAAAATAAGACAAATAGGACACATAAATATTTTCGTCGAATGCGTAACAAGTCTTGGTCGATTGCGTGATAAGATAAAGACTATTGCGTGATGAGTTGCACATGAACGCATGACCCTAAGTTATCGATTACGTGAGGCTGTCTATGCGATTGCATGATTCTGTAGACTCAATTTTGTGATTGTTGAATCCGCTTTGTAATCCATACAAAACTTTCAAAAAAAAAAGAAAAAATTGTACGACCTGCAAAAATCACACAAAAAATAGAGAAGGTTAATTAGTTGTTGCTTCACGTCAGGTTCACCAAAATGTGTATGCTAAAATTCATCATTAAATTCAACTAGAAATAGAGGGAAATCACAAATCCCTATCTGATAAAAGAATTCTAAACAAAACCAATGAATTGATACAATCAAACAATAGGAATGTAAAATATTCAATAAAATCTCCCTATTCCATGACTGCATGTAGCTTCCATTGTTCCTCTCCTGTTTGTGGTACGATGACTCTCAGATATCACGCTGACAACCTGTAAATGACATAAAGATTCAAAGTTCATGATTGTTGAAAATGGAGATTGAATGCTCAATTTGTAGATTATTGGATGAGATTGATTGAGAGGTGGAACAGATTGATCAAGAGGTGGAACTCAGGTGAGCTCACATGCTGATTAATAGTTGAATTGTTGATTTGGAGGTGGAACATAATTGATTGAATAAATTAAATGAGATAACTGATTGAGAAAAAAGCTTATTGAAAGATGAAAAAGAATGATTGGACGATAAGTGATTGATGACAAAGAAAGCTTTATTTAGAAAAAGCTAACTAGAAGATAGAAAATGAATGATTGGAGAGAATTAAAGAAACTGAAATAGTTAACTGATTGAAAGCTTTTTGAGAGCTTTTTGGAAAAAAACCAAAGTAGAAGATAGAAATAGGAATTGGAAAGATAATGATGTAATTAATTAATTTAGCATGTGCTTGCACTTTGACTTTGATTTTCAATTTAATCTTTGCATGAGATTTAATTCAAATATTGAATTTATTTTAATTCAATCTGTTATTTGAGTATATTTAGAACTTGATTTTGATTTTCAATTTGATTTTTGAAATCATGCACATGTATTTGAAATTAGAAGAATTAGAAATTTGAATGATTTAATGAAATTAGAAGAATTAAAGGAATTAAAGGAAATTACAATTTGGGGATTTGGAAATTATATTAGAAGAATTAATTAGTTAATTAAAAAATTTAAAGAAACCATTTAATTATTTAGAAACTGAATTTAATTAAATAATAAAGATTATTTAAATTAAAGGAATTAAAACCATAATTAATTAAATAATTAAATTAATATTTAGAAAAAGGGCTGATGATTAATTGATTAGATATAGAAATTGAAAATGAATTTATTTAAATTAAAGGATTAAAAAATCACAATTAATAAAATAATAATTATTTAATTAATATTTTAGAAAAGGGTTGACTGATTAAACGATGATAGAGATGAGATTGAAAATTAATTTATTTAAATAATAAAGATTATTTAAATAGAGGAATTAATCATAATTTATTAGAATTAATTAAATAATAAATATTTAATTAACATTAGAAAATGGTTAAATGATTAAATGATGATAGAATTGAATTTGGAATAATTAATTATAGAAGAAATATGAAACCTAGAACAATAGGATTAACTAGCTTAATTAAATAGTTAATGAATTAATAATTAATTAGATGAATAATTAGTACATGATCAATGAGACATTTTTTAGGTGTTTACATAAAGCATGAATGAAAAGATAAATCCTCTGATTCACACAGCTAACTACTCCCCCTGAGTATTAGCACCACCACATCAATTTGAAATAAATAGTAGCTCTGATAATGCATACCAGACTTATGCCAATCAAGATCACTCAGGTCTCTACCGGAGGGGCAAAAACCCCCAATTTGTCTCTGAAGTACTCAAATGATTCTTTAGACAAAGGTTTAGTGAAAATGTTTGCAATCTACTCTTTAGTGTTCACATAAACCAGTCTGAATTTATTTGCTTCCACCTTCTCCTTCAAAAAGTTATACTTGATAGATATGTGCTTTGTCTTAGAATGAAATACTGGATTCTTTGATATATCAATAGCAGCAGAGTTATCATAGTGAATAACTATGAGTTCATTACAATCCACCTTTATATCCTTCAACATTTTCTTCATCCATAGAACTTGTGTACAGTTAGTAGTAGCAACAACATACTCAGCTTCAACAGTAGATAAGGATATGCATGACTGCTTCTTGCTGATCCATGAAACAAGTTTCTTTCCAAGAAAGAAAGCTCCATCGGATGTGCTCTTCCAGTCATCAACATCTCCAACCCAATCTACATTTGTATATGCGCATAATGTAAAGTCATCAATTTTAGGATACCACAAACCATACTCAGTTGTTCCCTGCAAATAGCTGAAAATCCTTTTCACTACACTCTCATGATTTTCTCTAGGATCAATCTGATATCTTGATACAATACAAATTGCATTCATTATATCTGGTCTAGTCTGAGTCAGATATAAAAAACCACCAATCATAGACTTGTACCTAGTAGGATTTACCGATGTAGATGCACCATTCTTTGTTAATTTATCACTTCTAACCATTGGAGTACTATCCGGTTTACAATTTTCCATACCAAATTTCTTCAACAATTCTCAAGCATACTTAGTTTGACAGATGAAAATACCTTTATAAGTTTGAGTAATCTGCAAAACTAATAAAATCTCATCTTGCCAATCATAGACCAAACTCATTCTTCATATTGTTAGAGAATTCCATACACAACTTATCTTCACCTCCAAAAATAATATCATCAACAAAGACCTTACTAATCAATATGTCAGCATTAGTGATCTTATAATATAAATTAATGTCAGCATTACCTTTAGTAAAATCAAGATTCAAAATATATTTATCTAGTCTTGAATACCAAGCTCTAGGGGTTTGTTTCAATCCATATAAAGCTTTCCTTAACCTACAAACCATGTTTTTGTTAGCTAAAAGTGAAAATCCATTAGGTTGCTCAATATAAAATTCCTCTTCAAGATCTCCATTCATAAATGCACACTTAACATCCATCTGATAAACCTTATAGTTCTTATGAGCAACTTAAACAAGAAATAATCTCACAACTTCAATCCTAGCTACTGGTGCAAAGGTTTCATCATAATCAATTCCTTCCTTCTGAGAGTATCCTTTACAAACCAATCTAGCTTTATTCCTCACAACTTGTCCATCCTCAATCAATTTGTTCCTAAAAACCCATTTAGTTCCAATAACATTCTTATTTATAGGTCGGGGAACTAAAGTCCATGTGTTATTCTTTTCTCTTTGATCCAATTCTTCTTCCATAACTTTCATGCACTATTCATCTTTACAAGCTTCAATTACTGATGTCGGTTCAACTTGAGAAATACAACATACCTTATCAATTGCCAACCTTCTTCTATTAATCACTCCTTTTCTTTTGTCTCCAATGATATGAGCTTCAGAATGATTCAACCTTACATACCTAGGAGTCTTTAGATTTTCTGTTTCTCTATCCTGATCTTCAGTTACTGTTGAATTTTCTGATACTGCCGTAGTAACTAGTGTTTATGGTGAAAATGGAACAACAATGTTGAAAGACTAAAATAGATTCAACCACAAAACCCTAGCCTAACAACAACAAAGATCCACCATAACATATGAAGATTACCTAAGACAATGCAAATCAAATGAAATCACAAAGATTATACCATCACATGTCCAATAGGGTTTGGATCTCCATTCATCCTATCTCCATTGATCTTGCTTGATATATTTTCTCTCAGATTTTATGTCTACACAAGAGCTCAACAAAGAATGAATTTGTGGTTGTAAGTAGGCTTGATCACATATGAAAGTTTGAATGATAGAATGCTTGAAGGCTTGAAGGAAGGGGGAATAGAATGATTAGTTGATTAGGGTTGAATGAAAGGAGCATCTTCTTATATAGAAGACACTGTAAGAAATGGAGGGATAAGATTAAGAGGTGTAAAAGATAAATGGTCGGCTAGGATTAGAGGGTAGGTAAAGGAAATAAGAAAATAATGAGAGGGTAGGTAGTGTAGGAATTAAGAGATGAATGACATGTGTCATGGGTAGAAAAGGATAATGAATTAATTAAATAAATAAAGATTCATTTGATTTATAGAGGAAGTGGGATCAATTAAATAAATAAGATATTTATTTAATTTAGGAGAAGGATAATTTAAATAAATAAAAGTATTTATTTAAATGAGAAATAAGGCTAGAAGAGGATAAATGAATTAATTAAATAAATAAAGATTTATTTAATTAATAAAAGAATTAGGATTAAAATATTTAAATAAATAAAGATATTTATTTAATTAGACATGACAATTTTAGGTGTCTACATTTTGCTCCTCTTTGAGACAATGTAGCTTGTCGCGTTGTTTCAAAGAAGATCAGATGAACTGATACAAAGTTGCCCCAAGATGGGAATGATATGCCCCCTTGAGAGATTGGATGAAAATGTTTGAAAAGATCACAAACAATCTCTCGATAAGAAAGAAAGGCTAGAAAGGATTGACAAGATAGGATAGACTGACAGAGTCACAAGATAAAGAAGACTAACTCGGGAAACGAGGGCTAGGGTAGTCTATAAGATAGACTACGAGGGAAAACATCCTCATTTTCATCCACACACCTAAGAGATCAGAGTGCAGAGAGAGCAGAGAGAAGTCAACAATGATGGCATTGGTGCATAGATTCAATCATGTTCACCGATATCAAAAGCCAACAGATGCAAGAGAGCCAGTAAGTACCACAAAACCTCCTTATACCTTGTTGCATTAATTGTTGTCATAAATGCATGCTAGGTAGTGCAATAAATGTGCATTAGGTAGATTGCAAAAAATGTCAAGCTGGGGGAAAAATGCCAAGGCGCATTTGTGTTAGTGCCAGGTGCGTCTGGGTAGGTTTGGCATGTCTATGTTTATGCCAAGTGCATCTATGATGTTAGTAGTGTCTGTGTGCAATGCAAGCATATATGTGCATTTCAGGCATGTTTGTGTAGGACAGACACGTCTGTGCAGAGCATAGGCACATATGTGCAGAGTAGGCACATTTGTGAAGTATGTAAGTTTGTTTGTGTCATGAATGTGCATTTATGTCTTCAAGGTCAAATTGACAATTCTATAATAAACATACGCTGTCGATTGGATAAGCTGTTGAGAGGATACACTCAAGAAAGTCCTCTAGGGAAGACTAGGGTAACAGATAGGGCTAGGATTGGCAATTTTATGATAGAACATACATTGCCAATCAGGAAACTACTCAAGATGATACACTCAAGCAAAGGCCCTAGGATAGGATAGATTGAGATGCTTTGTGATGAACAGGGAGTACCATAGAAATTGATAATTCTATGATAAAACATATGTTGTCAATTGGATTAGGTTGAAATTGACAATTATGTGATATAACATATGTTGTCAATTGGATAAGCTACTCAAGAGGATACACTCAAGTAGGTGCCCTAAAAGATTGGATAAAAGTAACACTTTGTGATGAACAAGGAGTAGCACTAGGATAGATTGCCATATGATAGATATAAGCACTAGGATAAAAAAGTAGCACTTTGTGATGAACAGGGAGTACTACTGGGATTGACATAATTGATTGGATTGATTGTAGGAGGACCTATCTATGCTGGAGTCATGGGAGAGATTCCCTTTGACTCAGCGTTTATGACCAAAGCTAACACTCGAGGATAGAGTAGTAGTAGAGGCTATGGGACTGTGATATATTATGTATGTGCCTGAGTTTCATGCAAACATGGGGTTGTTGACTACTTTAGCTGAGAGATGGCACTCAAAGACATACACTTTACATTTGTCGATGGGTGAGATGACAATCACCTTGGAGGATGTATATAGGATACTAAGGATACCGATCATTGGGGAGTTGATTCCTTATTATTGAGAGGGAGACATGGATGCACTGAGATGACTGTTCCAAGATCCAGGACTGGAGATGAGAGCAGGACATGTGGTTTGGGACACCATGACAATAATAGGATTGGTGCTACCAACAGTGTTGGCAAGAGTTATCAGTGGGTTCCTCTGTCCAGATAGGGCGACACAAGGGTTGGCTGTGGGATGGGGGATGGTGGAGGCAGAGGTCGATGATAGAGGTGGGGTGCAGTAGCAGAGAGGAAGGTAGCTCGAAGGAGAGATGGAGGAGATGAGAGACAGGGTCATGTAGTTAGGGGTAGAGGTGGATTTCCTTTATAGGTTCCCAGACAGGTACAGGGACAAGGACAAAGACAGGGATAGGGACAAAGATAGGGACAGGGACAACCATAGGAGTAGCCACAGGGACAAGGGGAGGGGGGAGGAGAGGAGGAGGATGAGCTACTATCCTCGAGGGAGATCTGCTAGGGATAGGAAGATGAGATCCAGGATCTAGAGAGGGATGGGGCTAGGCTCAGGAGATGACTGAGGGACACTGAGCGGGAGAGAGATCAGGCTATTCAATGCTACATGGAGGCTGAGACAACACTGAGGGCAGGAAACAAAGGAAATAGGGGCTAGATATGCTTATGTTTTGTGGGAAGGGGAGGAGATAGCCTACTAGAGGGACCTGTATTATGGAGTGGTACCACTAGATCAACGAGCTAGGAGCTTCCGAAGACCATCACAGACTATGATGACCACTGGAGGGAGAGACATGAGACAAACATCTAGTGGTGGGGTCATGGGTCCTCCACCACCACTAGATAGAGGGGGTAGGAGAGATGATCCTGGGGCATGTCCTTCTATGGCTCAGACTCCATCGAGGCCAGCCGGCTCCGAGGGAGGGAGTTCATCACAACCTTAGAGGGCTCCCTATGTATCAGTGTTGTACCATTTTTGTATGATGATGTAGACGCCTTAGGGTGATTGTAACCATATGTATTTTGACATCATTGTATCATGACACTTATGATTTTAATATATATGAGATGATTCATCTTTGCGACAGCTATCTGCATGTTTCTATGTGATGCATGTTTCTATATAATGCTTATGATATAGATGCAAATATGTACATGATGAAATGCAATATTTTTGTCTTTTATGTTTATATGTTATGCATATGCAAATGTGAATGTATCAAATGTAGATGAATATGATAATGTGAATAACTATTTACATGAAGAGAATGTAAAATGTGCTAACATGTGTATGTGTGTAGGATGTGGTGCAATTGTGATATCTATATGTATGTATGAAATGCTAATATATGGTAATGCAGGTACAAACTACATGAAATGCAAATATTTTGGCATGTCATTATACTCAGTCATGTGATAGCAGGCTACACAGACTAAAGAAGGACAATGGAGTTCAATCAATAAAGGGAGATGAAAGATAGAAGATATGGAAGTGAAAGAGATTCTTGTGCTTTATCATCATTGAGCTTTATCATGGCAAATAGGTTATGACAATCTAGGTATAGGTTCGACCCAGAAAGTCATTGTACCTATTTTCATGGAGATTAAGCAGTCACAAGCAAGGAATGCCCCAGTTCATACTAGACTCTCAGTGTCCTCATATCCTTGGACAAGTTATAGCATTACTAAGAGACAATCCATAGACAACAAAGAAAAATAGGTGATGATACCCCATCCTCGCCTTTCTAGTCAAAGACATCCTGGAGATAAAATCTCTAGTTAGAGACATCCTGGAAAACCTAAAAGATGTCACCAAAATGATAAAATCAAAAGAAAATCAAGACTCAACACCAACATCCCCTGTAGTCCTTAAGTTTAGTGTCTCTTGTCACTTGTATAAGTCTATTTGATTGTCGTCACAATGTTTACTTTCACAAAAGGATAGATAGCGCTGAACCATAATGTTGTTTAAGTCTGTTGAAAGATTTGATTTGTTGAAGCCCATTGTTGTTGTGGCTCATTTGAAACTGACTGAATCCATGAAACAGATACTTTATTATGGAGAAGATGGAACTTTTATTCCAGATCGGTGATGCAAGTGTTGCTTTATTGTGGATTGTGCACGGATAAAGTGAAGAAAACTTGAAGAAACTATACTCCTTAGAATGTGTGATGCTCTTAGTTCCACACCCATCACTAGATGTAGGATTTTCCTTAGCCACAGATAGAAGCTAGTTTATTATGGATGGAAAGCGGTGAAAAGGGGGGATTATCATGAATGGCTAACCAATCTTAGGTAGATCAATAACAAGCCATGATGGGAATGGGTAAGTTTTTAATGGATGAATAGGCTATGAGTGTTTGCAAAGTGAAGGATGTGATTAAATCCTAAAGGAGGGAGGAGCAATGTCTCTACACATGGTATCGGTGACCCGGTTTTCACCATGGTACTTGCCCAGGGCGCCACCGAAGTGGTTTTCACCATTGGACAAATTTATTTCTCTTTACTTTTTTTGATTTTATTTTTTTTCATTTTTTTTGTGTCACAAGGCTCTTGTTTGTCAGGTTTTCACCAAGTAACAATTTTTTATGTTTATGATTTTTTTTTTTGCATTTTTGAATTAGGATATTCTGAAGAGCTATGTGTAAAACCTATGAAGGTGCATGTTGTTGATAGGTTCTTCCAAAGGTTCTCCTTCTGGTGTGGAAACCTGATATGCACCTGATCCATAGACCATTGTGATGACATAAGGACCAAGCTAATTTGGTTTGAACTTGCCCTTCTTCTCTCTGTCTTATTGATTTTTAGAATTTTCTCTGAGAACTAAGTCACCCACCTCAAATGTATGAGGCTTTATCTTATGATTGTAGTTGCATTGTTACTTGACTGAATGATGTGTAGCTTGAGTGATTATCTTCCTTGGTAAAGGAACAGAGATAGAATTACTAATGTGTGAACTATGTAGGCTCGTATGTGTGTCACCTAAAGAAGTTTGGGCATCCCTGACAACAAATTCCTTCGAGGAAGTTCTGTTAAAGGTGCATGATGTATCACCAAGACGGGATGGATGTGTGGAACAAGTGGATGAGGAATGAAGGCTTATGATTGTGAAAAGAATTGAAAGTATCATGACATGATGGAGACTTAGGATCAACAAGTATGCTTTTTTACTTGAAATTTTAGTACTTTTGCCCCCAGTTATTTTGATACTAGGGGAGATCATCTCTTGTTCTTGTTTCTTCATAGGATTTTTATCCTTGACCTTTATTTTTTTAGAGTCCAATAGCTTTTGATTTTGATTTGGACTAAAGGACTTTTCTTTAGTTTTGACTTTTAGTTTTTTGTTTTCAAATCTTGATTTGTGATCCCCAATTAGTAAGGGCTTTTGTGATTCTTTTTCATTCAATTTTGGGAACGAAGTGGAAATGGAATGAATGGATGAAATGGTAAAACAATGTGAGTTCTCAAGAGGGATAGTGATATATTCAACAGATTCTTCGCTGGAACCACTCTTATGACTATTGATATCAAGAGTTGCTTGCACCACTAGAGGAGATTTACATTCAGATTTAGTAGCCACAACACTAGGTGGTTCACACCCAATTCCTTGATATTGCAAATTATTTGTAGGTTGTTCCTGTTGACTGAATACCTTAGGAGATAGTGGGAGTTGATCAACATGAAAGATATACTCACCATATCCCATGTCTTTAATCTTGAACTTTTCTTTGATCTCTGCTTGTTTTGATGTAGAAGCTTTCAAGGATTCTGGATCAACATATGTTGATGAATGAACAACCTCTCAAATGACTAGGATTGTAATTTCTGATCTAGGTCATAGATTGTTGCAATATATAAATGGGTTTGAATCAGATTTGACAGTCACTTCAACTCCATTGTGTGGGAACTTGATACATTGATGATATGTAGATGGGACTACGCTCATCTAATGAATCCATGGATGTACTAGCAATATGTTGTATGTGAGATCTAAGTCAAGGACCTGACAAACCACATCCTTTGTAATTGACCTAACTCTGAGAGGTAAGGTGACTATTCCCTTGGATGAGCGCTCTTCATCATCATATGCTTTAATGGTGACTACATGTGTATAATTCACAACCCTTTCAGAATATCCCAATTTCTTAAGAGTTTTCAATGTACAAATGTTTAGACCGGCTCCTCCATCTATCAAGACTCATTTTATTCAGTGTTTGTGTAGGAAGGCTTCAATGTGTAAAGCTGCATTATGTGGTTGGCTTACAGAGGCATCGTTAGCTTTGGTGAATGTAACAGAATGTGGAATGAAAAGGTATCCCACCATGGCTTGAAACTGGTCCACATTTAGATCAGTGGGGACAAAAGTTTCTCTCAAAGTTTTATCAAGGATGACTTTATGTGTGGGGGATATGCGTAAAAGCTCAAGGATGGAGATAAGCATGGGTGTTCTCCCTAATTGTTCTACTAGGTTGTACTTAGGTTTGGTTGCCGAGGAAGTGGTAGTTTTATCTAGAGCACCTTGCAAAGTGACCTTACCTCGATGAGTTGTGACATTACATTTGGAGGTAGATTCGAAAGAAGGTCCAATGCCTTTTAGGACAACTTTGGGTCTTTGGGTAGAATTTTCAAGCATTTTATCCTTTATGATAATGGTAGAGACATAATTGTCCATTGAAATGTGATTAACAATTGAACCATAGTTATAGGAATCTTTTGTATAGTTGGCTTGCTCATCTGTGGCTTTGGCTTTTCCCTTGTCATGTTTAGGGAATGGTTCCTCAAACATCTCATGTTCTTGATTAGATGAATGTCCTTCGATCTCAATGTCACCTCTATCAATAAGATCTTTTATAATGTTCTTCAACCGATGACAATTTCTTGTTTTATGTCCCTTGCTCTTGTGATATTCACAATACTCATTGTCATTCCACCAATTTGGTTTGACCTTTGGCTCCTATGGAGGATTGTTTGGAATTGTTATTATCTTGTTTGCCACTAGCTTCTTGAAAGTTGACTAAAGTGGTTCTCACAATGGGGTGTATTTCCTTCATGGTTTTGAAGTTGTTTGAGTATTCACATGGTTGTTTGTAGAAATTGATCCAAAAAGAATGATTTTGGGTCTTACCATGTTAGCATCAACAACACCATCATTTACTGTGTTCTTGTTCTTGTTCCAAAATCATGGCTTGTCTTTTCCTTTAAAGTCCTCTTTGTTTTCTTTGAATATATTAATGACTCCTTTCTCAATTGAGACTTTCTCTATTGCTAATCCTTTCTTAATAACATCCTTGAAAGTGGACAAACAAGCTTTCCTTAAATCATAACCAATTTTTTTGTTGACATTTTGGGTGAACATCTCTACCATTTCTTTTTGTGGAATTTCACAAGAGCATCTGCTGGCTAAATTCCTCCATCTTTGTAAGAATGATGAAAATGACTCCCCATCCTTTTGCTTGTTGTTACACAAAGTGGTGACTGATATGTCTGTCTCTATGTTGTATGAGAAATGTTGGATAAAAGCTTCTACTAGATCACCCCATGACTTAATTCCAGGTGTAAGTTGGGAGAACCATTCCATAGCTTGATCACCTAAGCTTTGTGGGAACAATCTCATCAAGTATGTTTCTTCTGCTACTACCTCAATGCAAGCTGTGAAAAAATATCTTATATGTGCCTTAGGATCTCCTTTGCCTCTATATTTATCAAACTTTGGTGTCACGAAATGTATAGGAAAAGGAGGCATTGGAATACTTTTGTCAAATGGATAGGGACATATGTCCCTCATTGTGTAAGCTAGCTTTTGTGTATTAATGTCATCCATCTTCTTTTGTAAGTCCTTTATCTACTATTCCAAATTGTTCTTAGGTGGAGATCAACTTCTTTAACCATATCCCATGCTTGAGCCACCAGATGGAGGAGGAGCATACTGCATGTACAGATGGTATTGATCATACACATGTTCATAAGGAGGAGGTCTATAATGATTTTGTGTATAGGAACCACTTGGTATACAGTCATAATGAGGAATGGAATATCTGCTTTGTCCATGTATATCATATTCTACAGGAATGTCATGAGTTTGTTTTGGTGTGGTGCCCCCAAATTTGACATGGGGTTTTCTTGTGTCCAAATTTTGAGCATGCCTCTAGATATCCAATTGTTTTGGAGGTTGGTCCTTAGCACTGGTATGCAATTGAGTGTAATTATCTATATAAGACTTCCATAATGGTCTGCATAGACGTAGTTGTTCGTGATATGCTCTGTCATGAGTATCATAAGTTTGACCATGTGTATTTGGGACCTAAGGTTTTTGAAACAAGGATGATGGTGACTCAGGCACAAAATGTGGTCCTCTATCACCTCCACTAGTAGGTCTCCTTTGATCCATGTTGAGTTGAGTTTCTTGCACAGGTCAATTCTCCACTATTTGAGACATATCAAAATCATGAGGTATCTTAGCTCCACTTTGTGCCATCACTTGTAGGAAATATTGTCTATCTCTTCTCATGATCTCTTCAACCAATCTATTAAAATGGGTATCCATGATGGAGTCTTCCACTTCTGCTGAATGTATGGAAAAGTTGTCTTTATTGTCATTGTGTGTATCATTGTTGTTCGTATTATCCATGTTCTCAACATTTTGAGTGTTTCTATAAGTGTCTATGTCAGGTAATGTGGTATGATCAGAATTGAAAAAGATATCATTGTCATACTCATAGGCACTCATGTTTGGGGACTCTTGAGCCTCTTTAGCTTCTCTCCTAGATTTTTGGGAAAGGGTTTCAACCATGAACTAGGTCTTGACCAAGATGTGTGAGACTAGATGAAAATAGAAAGAGTATGGAAGAACAAGAGTTGGATGGAATGTAATTGAATCTAAGGTTTACTTGCAATGTCCAAAATGTAAGACCAAGTATGTATGTAGTAGAGTAGGTGTGGCTTCCAAAGAGATGATAGTTTCTCTTGATGAGGTAAGTTGACCTTGATTCTAAGTAAGACCAAATGAGACCCAAAGGTGATAGACCTTGATGAGGGACCACTTAACAAAATGTTGTTGTATGTAGTGCGTTGACAAAGTATAATGAGGACAAGCAAGTGAACTTTTGACTCAAGTTTAGACAAATGTGAATGTAATGCCAGTTGTAAAGCAATGATGGACTTTGTGAGACCCAAAAATAGGTTGAATTCTAGATGTAAACCCAGAGAAGATAACCTAGGAAGCTCAATATGTTTGAAACTAACTGCTCTTGTTTTTGTCATACTGCCAATTTTTCCAATTCTGAACATAGATGTGCCTGTATACTTCATAGATGCGGTTAAATGACACAAACGTTGTTTAACACTGCACAAACGTGTTTCCAGAAACTGAGTGCAATTTTTCCAATTTTGTAAAGTTGTTGTTTTGACCAATCTGAATTTTTTGACTGTTTTTCCTGACAAGAGGACACAATGTTGATGAGGACTCAATGTTTGCAAGTGTTTGGACTGAAAATGAATCAAAGAAAAGTGTGTTGTTTGATGCAAAAATGTTTTTCATACACTTGAAGACACAAAAGACACAATGTTATGATGTTTGATCTTGAATGTTTGAATGTTTAAAAGAAGACAAGCACAATTCCTATGGTTGGTCAAGACAATAGTTGTTGATCCCACATGGGGTTTCCCCCATGGCTACTCTATTCAAAGTGGATACTTAGATGCTTGACCCCATTGGCTCCACCCTTGACACTCACTTATTTGGGGCAGCCAAGCATCAGTCCCCACGAGAACTCCTCGTGGAGAACTTCGTGTCTCTACTAAGAACCATATGTGTGTGGGCTGCTCCAGAGGTCCGACCTCCTGCCCCAAGAACTAGAAGAATTTTAGTTTTCTAAAATAAAAAAGTGCTAGCAAGGGCATCCACTCATGTGGCCATACATGTGATACTTTCAACTCTGTAAATACAGAAGGCTCCCAGCCAGTAGGGGTTACGCCCTACAACTGATCAAATAAATTTGATCAAATGGGTTTATGGGGATACATAGTGTCGGTATGAACTAATCAACACACGTTACCCATGGTTTTCACCATGGATATAGTTATTATAGTGGTTTGGAAGAGGTGGGTTTTCCTGACTACCACTTGGGTCATTCTCTCCTCACTAGTAGTCTTAATGACCACACGGGGAGACAGACCCTCTAGAGATTAAACAAAAAGAGCCTATTGCTCAAGACAAAAAAGACAATGGTTCAATTTTAGTGCATCAATTGAAGTGTTTGGTAATCTATGAAAATAAGACACACAATAAAGATCAAAAACCCTTTCCAAAATTCTACAACAAAGATTTGTTAGTGTTAAGATTAATGATAGTCCCAAAGATACTGAGAGGGGGGGGGGTGAATTAGTATCTAACCGGTGAACATATTCTTTAACCTTATTAAGTATTTTTCATTCTAGAACAGTGTACTAGTAAATAAGAATTAATGCAGTAAGTAGAAACAATAAAGATAGCATATAGAACACACCATAACACAAGATGTTTAACGAGGAAACCCGGTGTGGGAAAAACCTCGGTAGGATTTGTGACCCACAATATTCACTCATTGGCCAATGAATAAATATTACTTACAATGAGCGGCCTACACATGCAGGAAGGCCAACTGCCTAGAGCTCACTACTCAATCTACAAAGTAGAAGTCTCACTGACTTACAAAATGAATTATGAAAATCCAATACAATGTACTACTTCAAATCAACATCAACTATGCCAGGTTCAGTACCGGTTTAAGCTCATACTAGAACCATAAACCTTATACAAAATCTCCCCTTATTATTCACTCATTCTTATCTCATCTCCTATTCCATCCTATATATAAAAATGATTTACAAGATCTCATACATATATGAGTCTATTACAATATGCCATGTCGGCTTTACAAAAATATATTTATAATTAAATACAATAAACTAAAGTTTATTCCTATCGGCTGGGGTGCCGATATACATTGTTGCCATTGCCAGTGAAGTGTTTGCCAGGTGGTTGTCAGAAGGTTTCCAGTAGGTTTCCATCAATGACAAAACCATCATTTCTCATTAGAGTGTAGAATGCCAACAATTAGTAGTTTTGCAATAATACCCCTCCTGCAAACACACAAATTAGGTAAATTTTAGATCCAAAAGACTTTGTGAAATAGGGGCCTTCGACAAGATATTTTTTTGATACATTCAAAGATCTGATTTTCCATGAGTTATTTTGCATCATAAAAAATACACCACCTGTAAAATTTCAAGACATTTCCAGAAATGTAAGAAAATCCAAAAAAGTTTCTAATTTGCTCCAAAAATTAATTTTTTATGAAAAATCATAACGAATTCATAGAAAATGCAACATTGATCCAAAAAATCTGATTTTTTACTAGAAACTCCTGATAGCATTCCACACCTGCATAAAAAAAATCCTGGAAAAATTTCAAGCAGTTTGTGAGATATAAGCAAAATAATGCAAACCCTAATTTTTAAAGATTCGATTTTTTAGGAATTATTTTGCATCAAAATTAAAATCACAAAGAATAGATCTTGTGTATAATTAAAAGAGATTTCCAAAAGTGTAAACAAATCCAAAAAATTCGCTCATTTTCTCTTAGAATTAATTTTTTTATGAAAATGCATTAAAAATTCATAAAAATTCAAATATGCTCCAGAAAATCTGACATTTTTACTGAGCATGTCTGATAGTGTTCTTGACCTACAAAAAAATTGGATACCAAAATTCAAAGTCGTTTGTGAGATATGATCAAAATAATGAAAAACCCTAATTTTTAAAGATCCAATTTTTTAGGAAATATTTTGCATCAAATTTAAAATCCCAAAGAACAAATGTTGTGTATAAATCCAAGAGATTTTTAAAAATATAAGAAAATATGAAAAAGTCTCTCATTTGCTCTCAAAATTAATTTTTTTATGAAAAATCATAAAAAATTTAGATATGCTCCAAAAATTTTGAATTTTGGATTGAGAGCTCTTGATACTATCTTCAACCTGCCAAAACAATTTGATGCAAACTTTCCAAGCCATTTATGAGATCTGATCAAATCTCTCCAAGATCTTGATCTTGTGTCCAAAACCCTAGCTGCACAAGGTTATTCTCCAAATTGTTGTACAAAACAACAATATAAGGTTAGAAATAGTCGCATGAAACACATAGATCTAACAAAAGTCCATGTCCCATGGGGTGTGCCAAAAGGTTTATGGTGAAAATGGAACAACAATGTTGAAAGACTAAAATAGATTCAACCACAAAACCCTAGCGTAACAACAACAAAGATCCACCATAACATATGAAGATTACCTAAGACAATGCAAATCAAATGAAATCACAAAGATTATACCATCACATGTCTAATAGGGTTTGGATCTCCATTCTTCCTATCTCCATTGATCTTGCTTGATATATTTTCTCTCAAATTTTATGTCTGCACAAGAGCTCAACAAAGAACAAAAATGTGGTTGTAAGTAGGCTTGATCGCATATGAAAGTTCGAATGCTAGAATGCTTGAAGGCTTGAAGGAAGGGGGAATAGAACGATTAGCTGATTAGGGTTGATAATGAAAGAAGAATCTTCTTATATAGAAGATACTGTAAGAAATGGAGGGATAAGATTAAGAGGTGTAAAAGATAAATGGTCGGCTAGGATTAGAGGGTAGGTAAAGGAAATAAGAAAATAATGAGAGGGTAGGTAGTATAGGAATTAAGAGATGAATGACATGTGTCATGGGTAGAAAAGGATAATGAATTAATTAAATAAATAAATATTTATTTAATTAATAGAGGAAGTGGGATCAATTAAATAAATAAGATATTTATTTAATTTAGGAGAAGGATAATTTAAATAAATAAAAGTATTTATTTAAATGAGAAATAAGGCTAGAAGAGGATAAATGAATTAATTAAATAAATAAAGATTTATTTAATTAATAGAAGAATTAAGATTAAAATATTTAAATAAATAAAGATATTTATGTAATCAGACATCACAATTTTAGGTGTCTACAATTGGTTCAACACTCTATTTCGATATAGGTGCTACTGGTTTAGTTATCATCATTTCCACTGCCAGTTCTCTCTCATAAATTTTGATTTGACTTCTGTTCTGCTCATCCACTTGACATTTGTGCTCTCCATAATTCTCTGCAATCTTTTGTTATAACATCTATATGCTTTACTTTCATTAGAATAACGAAGAAATATTCCTTCATCACATCTAGGATTAAAGTTTCCAATGGAATCATCTCTTTTGATATAGCATTTACTACCAAAGATTCTAAAATACTTAACTGTCATGGTATGACCAAACCATAACTCGTAAGGTATCTTACCGATATCTCCTTTGATATGAACTCCGTTGAATGTGTATATCATCATGCTTACAACTTCTCTCCATTAGATATGAGGAAGATTAGCTTCCATCATCATGGATCTAGTTGCATCCAAGATAGTTTTGTTCTTCCTTTCCACAACTCCATTCTACTGAGGTATCCAAGATGCAGACAATTGTCTCCTTATCCCATTCTTCTCACAAGAGTTGTTAAATTCACCCGATGTCAGTTCTTCATCCTGATCTAACCTTAAACATTTAATCTTCAATCCTGTCTCTTTCTCAACTTTAGCTTTAAAGATTTTAAACTTTGCAAATGCTTCAGACTTCTCCATAGAAAAGTAACCCACATCATTCTAGAATAATCATCAATGATTAGCATGAAATATCTATCACCTTGAAAACTTTTGATTCTAGTAGGACCACACAAATCAGTATGAATAAGATCAAGAACATCATTAGATTTGTCTTGTATGCTCTTAAGAGAAATCTTGACTTGATTTCCCATTTGACATTCCTTACATACCAGATTATAGGGCTTTACAATCTTAGGTATATCTCTAACTTCCTTAGTAGAACTAATCTTCATAATGCAATCAAAATTCACATGACACAACCTCTTATGGAATATCCAACTCTCATCAATTTGTGCAATCAAACATTTCTTCTCACCAAAGTTCAAATAAAAGATATTACCTTTAGTCTTTGTACCGGTTGCAATTTACAATCTAGATCTCTTGATAATCTTGCATTTTCCATCCTTGAACTGTAACTAAAATCCCTTATCCACCATATTTCCTACACTCAAAAGATTATGCCTTAAACCTTCAACATAATAATCATTATTAGTGTTATGCTTACCATCTAATGATATTGTTCCTCTTCCCTTGATTATACATGCTTTGGCATCTCCAAATCTAACCAGACCACCATCAAATTCTTGCATAGATAAGAACTTCCTTTTATCTCCAGTCATATGATGTGAACATTCACTGTAAATTATCCATTCATCCTTGTCTTCAATTTTAGCAGCAAGGGCCTTCTCTTCAAGTACCAGATCATCTTCCTTGATAGCCAAAAATATCCATTCCTTTCCATTGCTAGATCCACTAGTTGAATCTTGTGTCGGTTCATCATCAGAATAAGTCACACCTTACTCATGTGCATAGTAGCATGATTTGCCTTTGTTTTTCCTGTACTTATGCTTATTTTGATAATCATAGTTAGGCCTAAAATATCTTCTAGCTCTTTTCTTCAAATCTTGAATTCCTTCTAGGACATCTAGATGCAAAATGACCTATCTTATTACATGCAAAGCATTTAAAAGGTGATTTTCCTTCATACTTACTTCTTGTCGGTCCTTTAGGTACTCTTCTAGCAAATAAGGCTTCAAGTTGCTCAAACTCTTCATCTTTTTCTTCATATCCTTTAGGTAATCTTCTAGAAAATAAGGCTTCAATTTTCTCAAACTCCCCATCTTCTTTCTTCATATCCTTTAGTTCCTTCGCATATAAGGCTTTCCAATCACTCTCGTCGGTAGATGATGTAGATGCATGAAAAGTAGGTTTGTATTTAATAGCTCCTAAAGGTCACCTTCATTCAGAGTCTCCAATTTGTCCCATATAGCCTTTGCAGTTGATCTGTTAGTTAGTCTCATTCTTTCTTGATCAGACAGTGCACACAAAAGGGCTTCTCTAGCTCTACAATCATTCTCAATATCTTTATCTAGACCTACCGGAGGAGGATGGCCAGATGCTAGATTAAATAATGTAACACCATTCTCACTGATCTCCCAAATCTCCTTTCCAAGACATCTCAGATGAGTCTCCATCCGAATCTTCTATACCCTTCAATTTGTTCCATCAAGCAAAGGAATTTCTCTCCAGAAAATAGTTGCAGATGAACTTGAACTGCTATATGCCATAGGATCTTCCTCAAGCAGTTAATATTTTGTAGAGAGTACCAAGCTCTGATACCAATTGTTAGACAACTCAAATAACTAAAGGACAACTAAGAGGGGGGGGTGAATTAGTTGTCACTGGATTATAGAACTTTAAGCATTTAAATCCTTATTATTGAAACACAAACTTAATACCAAAATGCATAAACCAAATATCAAAATGACTGATAAAGCATTTAAACATAAACATAAATCACATAACAATTACCGTCGATCCATAACACATGCCACCAAGATTTGTACATGGAAAACCCGATAAAGGGAAAAACCACAATGGGAAGCTTACCTATAGTCAGATAATACTTTTGTAGTAAGTATGTGAATACAATATGAGGGGTCTACACATGCAGGAAGGCTAATAGCCTAGAGTGCACTGCTCATCACAAAAAGGAGCCCCACTGACTACAAAAACATCAAACTACAATATGGAAAGAAGAGTGAATTGCAAGTATAGCATCTCCTATGCCCGAGTACAGTTTTGGTTAAGTTCAATACCAGAGGCCTAAAACTTCTCTTACAAAACTAATTCGATCATAACCTTTTACATATGTTTACAACATTATTCACACATAGATCATCCCATAACCTTTTCCTATCAACCCATGATCTACAAAGAGATCTTACATCATATTTATACGAACCTGGGACCTAAACAATTAGATTGGATACCTAAAAGATAATACAATATATTCATAATATAAACCCACAATCCAATGATCAACCAAGTTGGCTTAGGCCCAAAACAATGTAAACCAATCATTAAATCCTATCGGTAATGCATCAAGAACATCCTCCAACACGTTATAGAAACTAGTCCTTAACCTAGATAACACCGGACCCAAAATTGGTCACCATAAACCAAATCCAACACCACCAATGAATTGGAACACGATTGAGATAACCAACAACATACTGAAAGCCATCTAGAATCTGCACCAACACCACTTATCACATGCATCAAAACATCTTCAACAAAACTTTTCCGGTAAAACCCTTACAGGTGACCAAAAGGATTACTAGAAAAAATGATAGCTCCTGAGTCATAAAATCTCGAATCAACTGATCGTGATACACATTTGAATAGAATGAATGACATATCCAAACCAATTCCACAAACCAAATCATACCAGATGCTACCAAATCAATATCATAATCAACCACTCTACCAGAACAAACCAGAAATCGATAAACAACCAAAACAATCGGTGTTGCCATCAATGATAAAACATCAATGCAACACATTATCAATTCCCCCAAATTGCCAACAATCTCTACCATAGGTGTCCTACTCCCCCCTTGAGGTTAATATTGATTTGGATGATTCTCAGTCTTTGAGGGATGACTACCATACTAATACTAATGATAATGACTTCTCTCCCAGAGTGTCTCATTCTAAGACCAAGGGTAAAGCCCTTTCTATTAAAAGCCCCAAATCTAAAAAACTTTGTAGCTCTAGCTCCCCTTCCATTGTCCAAAATCTTCACCTAGGCTCTAAGACTACTAGTGTTTTGGTTGACCATCCTTTTGGTCAGGGAAAGAATCTGATAGGGAGATTGCTACTCAAAAAGCCAATTTTGGTCAAGAGGTTCAATTTGTTACCCAAAAACTTGTTTGAGGCTGCTGTATGTGTTTACAAAATCATTCTTGTGGTTATAGTGTCAAGCACTTCATGTATCACTTCCCTAACAAACTCCCCTTTTGGTGATAGCTCATACCCACACTCAACCTTACTCCAACTGCTCACTTGACCCAACTACACACTCCTCAATCCCTACCCTCTTGGCATTCAACTCACTATTTCAGAGTGCATTAGGAGTCTTCAACATGGACATGTAGGGCAGCAAGATTTGCTCAAGGTTTGATGACCATACTTGGTTTAAGACCCATAGCCTTTGGCTTACTCAACTCACCAACCAAAGGTCCAGAAACCCCCAAATGAGGCTACACACTATCCAAGGTTCCCAATGTCACTTGTTTTTACTATTTTATAATGTCTATACAAAATCTCATGAGCCCAAACTCCACCTTGCAATCGGGTTCTAAAACTGTGTCTTATGTAGTCAAAGGGCTACTAGCCCATGGAGGTCTAATTGGCCAAATTTTGCTCATACTGCCCAACGATGGGCTTCTTAACCATGGGAGATGATTTGGTTAGTGTGGACTAGGTCTAAACAAAGAGATTTTTTTGGTTTTGGATTCTCTCAACCTGGTTTAATGACTGTCCACTAAATTAGGCATAAACATAGGGTTTCATGAGGGTTTGGGTGCTTCCACCATAGACTCTCTCCAACAAACTTGTTTCAAACTCCCATACTACTAGGAGACCTCTGCCACAACAAATTGAAGCTTCACCTACCTTTTTTTGACCAGCATTATGCCATACACTTGGCAAGCTACTGAGAAAACAACAAAATTGTCGCTGTCATAGTCAAGAATGTTGCCCTTTTACCAGTCAGTAGCTATTACACCTTGGGACCTGCATAATGAAGATTTTTAAATTGGAAATACACCTCAATGAGGTCTGAAAAAATTGGCTAATCTTCCTATTACAATGCCTTCTTAGTTACAAGGCTTGGATGATGCTTTTGAAGCATTCCATAAGCAAATTGACAACAAAATTCATAAAAATAGTGAACTCACTATTTTATTTACAAAATGAGAATGTTTGATAAGAACAAGATATTCCAATAAACTAAGATGATTCTCAACACACTTGGCCACATGTCCAGACCTCTGCATCTTGCATTTGTTCACTCCAAATTCCTTTTGGGTGCAAATCTTGAGTTTTGATCATGTTACCAGCCAAGTAATCAACACTTGCCTAGTATTCTCTCAAGTCCTTCTTCCAACCATAGTCTTGGCACAAAATAGAGCATATATACAGTATATACATGAATGCCAACTTGACTAAATCCATTATGTGGGATCCTAGACTTGGATCAGTCAAGTGGTGGCATTTTGGAACTTCAAACCCTTGATAGGGCAGCGAGCACATAGATTGAAAATAATTTTGTACAATCAAATTTTCAAAAGAAAGCCAATACAAAAATTAACTAGAGAGAATTATACAACTATTATGCACACTTTCCAAAGGTACAGTATAGACTATTTCACAAAGGAAGGAAAAACCATTCATAAAAGCCAAAATTTCATGATTTTATTAAGAAGCTCTTGCTCATACAATCACCAACCTTTAAAATGGAAAAGGGAGGCCTTTTTATAGAATTTATAATTAGTTATCAAGCCCTATACAGACATGAGGCTTCCACAACTATATTTTGCAAGAAAAACCCAAAAATGACAACTTTGACAATTTTTCAAGCCAAATGACAACATTTCTTGCTCCAAGAGGCATTTTTGACAATCTAACCTTATAAACTTATCTAAAAAACTTTGATATTCCTAAAAACACTTATCAAACATGTTTCAATGCTTTGGAAAGAATTAGAAGACCTTTTTGCAATTTTGCACATTTTTGCCAAAAATTGTCAACTCAAAGCTTGAAAGGCAAAACTTGATCTCTTGAGCCCAAAATGAGATCAAAACCACTAAAAATGACACATAATAACCTAAAAAAACATTATCAACCTAACACAAGACATTACAAACATGTAAGCATAAAATACTCAAAAATGAGAGTTTTACTCAACTAGGTGCTCCTGCACCATACTCCCCCAAAACAAAGAAGTCATGTGACTCCTTGAGGTAGCAAAGAAGAAGGTATCCCAGCTTTCTAAAAGTTAGCTTTAGGTATCCATGTGGCCTCTGAGATAGGCTTGTCCTTCGATTTTATTAGATGCTCCATGTAGGTGTGATTTCTTATCTTTTTGAGAATCCGGGAGTCTAGAACCTGTTTTGCTTGGGGAAAAGAAAGAGAAGGGAGAGATAGATTAGAAAGGGATTGTGCAACATCTAAAAATATTTGAATCTCCTCAGGTGGCTTCCCTTTGAAATCAATCAGATCTACAACATTAAAAATGGGAGGTAAAGAAACATCAGTAGGCAAATCAACTTTGTAAGCATTAGACCCATACTTAGCCAAGATCTTGCAAGGGCCTATCCTCCTCATCTGAATTTTACTTGGAACTCCCTTTTGTTTCTTTTCCTTGTTCAATTGAACCATCACATAATCACCTATGGAAAATTGATCATCTCTCTTTGTAGCATCCACTATTGTTTTGACCTTTTGGGAGGTATCTTGAAGAGCTTTTCTCACTTGCTCATGAACCTCCTTCATGGATTGTGCCATGTCATTTGCTATTCCACTCTTATGCTAAAAATTAGTGATATCCTTCAACTCCTTTATACCCCTTGGATGCATATCATAAACAACTTCAAATGGACTTTTACCTATATATCGGTTAACACTATCATTGTAGGCATATTTTGCTTGATGAATGAGCTGATCCCAACTCTGCCCATATTCCTTTGTCAAACACCTAAGCATGTTGCCAAATGACCTATTCACAACTTCAATTTGGCCATCCATTTGTGGATGATAAGCTGAACCAAAAGAGAGATTAGTACCCAATCTCTTCCACAATGTTTTCCAGAAATGACCAAGAAACTTAACATCCCTATGAAACAATGCTAGTAGGAAAACCATGTATTCTAACAACTTCTTTGAAAAATAAATAAGCAATATGGCTTGCATCATGTGTTGTCTTGCAAGGAATAAAATGGGCCATTTTGCTAAATCTATCAACTACTACAAAAATGCTATCAAATCTTGCTTGAGTTCTAGGTAATCCTACCACAAAATCCATACTAATGCAATCCCAAGGCCTATGTGGAATGGGAAGAGGCTGATATAAACCAGCATTAGAGGAATTACCTTTTTCTTTCTGACATACCAAGCACTGCTCAACACACCTCCTGATTTCTCTCTACATCTTAGGCTAATAATAGAACCTTTGAACAAACTCTAAGGTCTTGTTGAGACCGAAATGTCCACTTAAGCACCCATTATGCTTCTCCTAAATGAGGTTCTATCTCATAGAACCTTTTGGAACACACAACTGTCCACCCCTGAATAACAAACCATCTTGCAAAGTGAAATCAGCATATGCACCATGGAAATTACTCTCAAAATCTTGACAAACTTTATAAGCTTCAACAAAATCATCATCAGTAGGATACATGTCTTTGAAACTATCAATACCAATGCTTTGAACTTGAATCTCCTGAATAGTTAACAACCTTCTACTCAAAGCATCTGCTACTTTATTCAACTGACCCTACTTATGCTTAAGAGTAAAAGTATAAGCTTGCAAGTATTCTACCCATTTAACATGCCAATGATTCAGTTTATCCTATTTGTTCAAGAAGCTTAGTGCCTGATTATCTGTGTATACAACAAATTATTTAGGAAGAAGATAGTGTCTCCATTTCCTAAGTGCTTGTACTAATGCATAAAGTTCTAAATCATAGGAAGAGTACTTTTTCTTGGCATCATTCAACTTCTCACTAAAGAATGCAATTGGTCTATTTTCTTGACTTAAAATAGCTCCTACAACAATATTACTAGCATCACATTCAATAGTAAAAAGCTTATCAAAACTAGGTAAAATGAGCACTGGTTGAGTATCTACTTTAGTTTTCAATTATTCAAACCCCTTATTGGCTGCACTTGTCCACTGAAATTTTACCTTTACACCCCCTTTGATGGTGTCTAACATTGGAGCACAAATCTCATTGAATCCCCTGATGAATTTTCTGTAAAACTATGCCAAACCATGGAAGCTTCTGACACCATTGGCTATCCTAGGAGTTGGCCAACTGGTTATTGCTGCAACTTTAGACTGATCCATTTTCAGATTGCCTCCTGATACAACAAAACAAAGATAGACCAATTCTCGCTTCAAGAAATCACATTTTTCTAGATTAATGGTTAGCTATTCATCAGATAACTGTCTCAAAACAATAGCTAAATGCTTCAAATGCTCTTCCTTAGTCTTACTAAAAATAAGAATATCATCTAAATACACAACAACAAACTTGCCAATGAAATCATGTAAAAGATCATTCATGAGTCTCATGAATGTGCTAGGAGCATTAGAGATTCCAAAAGGCATGACAAGCCACTCATAGAGACCCTCATTTGTTTTGAAAGTTGTCTTCCATTCATCTCCCTCTTTGATTCTTATCTGATGGTAACCACTCTTCAAGTCAATCTTACTAAAATACTGTGCACCCCCCAAACAATCCATCAAATCCTCTATCCTGGGTATGAGAAATCTGTATCTGATGGTGATCTTGTTTATCGCTCTAGAATCTATACAAAGTCTCCATGTTCCACCCTTCTTAGGTGCCAACACTGTAGGTACTGCACAAGGACTAATTCTTTTCCTAATCAGCCCTTGGTCTAAGAGTTCTTGTATTTGTCTTCCTACCTCTTCATTTTGTTCAGGGGTCATCTTATAGGCTGCCTTATTTGGTAAAGAGGCTCCAGGTATGAAATCAATTTGATGGCTAATGGCTCTAGGAGGTGGTAAAGCTACAGGTGTACCATCACTGATTATTGCTTTGAAGTTATTAAGGATTTGCTACACCTCATATGGTATCTCAACTTTCTTTTCTACCTTTTCTTCCTTGGGTTTCACTATGAGTGCAAATCCCACTTCTTCACCTTCTTCTAGTGTTTTTATGAACTCTTTCTCATTCACTAACAAGATGTTAGGTACTTTATTGCTGCTCTCTCCTTCTTCAATGAGGGATTGAATTTGATAGGTTACTCCATCTTTCTGAAATGAGTAGGAGTTTCTTTCCCCATCATGGTGTGCTTTTCGGTCAAACTGCCATGGTCTACCCAACAGTACGTGGCAAGCATCCATAGGAAGGATGTCACATAGGATTCTATCTACATATCCACCTATGTGGAAATCTACCTAGGCTTGCTCATTTACAAACACATGTTGTCCCTTATTTAACCATGTGACCTTGTATAGCTCCTTGTGTTGTATCCTAGGTAGTTTCAATTTGCTTACTGCTTCCTCTGATATGATGTTATCTATGGATCCTGAATCTATGATAACCTTACACACCTTTCCCATGATTTTACACTTAATCCTGAACAATTCTCTTCTCTGTGAGACCTCTGTACTGTGTGGCTTCTTCATTAACACTGTCTTGACCATCAAACTCTCACCATCTTCTGAAGCTAGGTGGTTCAATGGTGAAGTTCTGGTATTACCTCCATCTTTCTGAATATAATTTATCCTCTTTTCACCACCATAGGATGAACTAGGCTTCTCTAGGCATCTATAGGTAGGGTGGACCAATTTTTGATAGTTATAACACTTCATGGTTGAGAAGTAGGACCCTCTCCCTGGTCCATTAGATCTACCCCTACTCGAGTTGCTTGATCCCCTACCCCTATAGTTGGGTTTGCTCTGAGAATCCCCACTTTTCTCTAGAAGTTTAGACTCTCCCTGGGATCATTGATCTATGCTCCTTCCCCCAAAACTCCCTCTATGGCCTCTACCATCTCTTCCTCTACCTCTACCTCTATTGTTTTGTTCTTGCTTTCTCCTACCTTTCTCTTCCACCTTAAGTGCCAATTGATAGCACTTGTGTACTGTTTGTGGGTATAACAAGCTTATCTCTTCCTAGATGTTCCATCTTAACCCATTCAAGTATCTTGCCACTTTTATGCTCTCATCCTCCACTACTCTGGATCTCATGCATAGTTTTTGAAACTCCTCAGTGTAGCTACTGACATCTAGGTCTTTTTGTCTCAAATTTTGTCTTTTCTTGTGAAGTTGTATTTCATAGTCTTCTAGAAGGTAGGTTTCTTTTATTTTGGCTACCATTGCTTTCTAGGTGGCTATTGGTTGCTTACCTCCTTTCACCCTTTCCTCTTGGGTGAACTTCAACCATGTTAAGGCTGCCCCTCTCAGCCTTGATTTTGCTACCTTAACCTTTTGTGCTTCAGTTACTCCATCACATTCAAAATGATTTTCTAGACCTTCAATCAACTCTATAAGAGCATCTAGATCCATCTTCCCACTGAAAAGAGCCACTCCCTCTAAGGTTTTACCACTCATAGCTCTCAAGGCTTTCAAGAAAGGTTCTTGCTCAATGACAGGGTTAGGCATGGGGACCTCATCCTCTATTGCCATCATTTTACCTTGATCTCCAACCTTATCATGGACTTCTTCAATTTTGACTTCTACTTCAACTAGTTTCATTGCTAGTTGATCTAATCTTTCTCTGAGTGCCCTATTTTCCTCTTCTTGGTCCTCAACCTTCTTGGCTAACTCTGCATTAGTCACCATGTTTTCCCTAATTTTCCTTTCCTCCTAAATCTTTTGTTGCTCTGATAACACTATGATAGGGAGATTGCTAGGTAAGTGCTCAAAAGGCCAATTTTGGTCAAGAGGTTCAATTTGTTACCCAAAAACTTGTTTGAGGCTGTTGTATGTGTTTACAAAATCATTCTTGTGGTTATAGTGCCAAGCACTTCATGTATCACTTCCCTAACAAACTCCCCTTTTGGTGATAGCTCATACCCACACTCAACCCTACTCCAATTGCTCACTCCACCCAACCAGACACTCCTCAATCCTTGCTCTCTTAGCATTAAGCTCACTGTTTTAGAGTGCATTAGGAGTCTTCAATATGGATATGTAGGGCAGCAAGATTTGCTCAAGGTTTGATGACCATACTAGGTTTAAGTCCCATAGCCTTTGGTGTACTCAACTCACCAACCAAAGGTCCAGAAACCCCCAAATGAGGCTACACACTATCCATGGTTCCCAATGTCACTTGTTTTTACTATTTTATAATGTCCACAAAAAATCTAATGAGCCCAAACTCCACCTTGCAATTGGGTTCTAAAAACTGTGTTATGCAGTCAAAGGGCTATTAGCCCGTGGAGGTCTAATTGGCCAAACTTTGCTCATACTACCCAACGATGGGCTTCTTGACCATGGGAGATGATTTGGTTAGTGTGGATTAGGTCTAAACAAAGAGATTTTTTTGGTTTTGGATTCTCTCAACCTAGTTTAATGACTATTCACTAAATTAGGCTTAAACATAGGGTTTCATGAGGGTTTGGGTGCTTCCACCATAGAATCTCTCCAAAAAACTTGTTTCAAACTCCCATACTACTAGGAGACCTCTAAAACAACAAATTTGAGCTTCCCCTACCTTTTTTTGACCAAAATTATGCCAAACACTTGGCAAGCTATTGAGAAAACAACAAAATTGTCACTATCACAGTCAAGAATGCTGCCCTTTTACCAGTCAGCAGCTATTACACCTTGGGACCTGCATAATGAAGAGTTTTTAATTGGAAATACACCTCAATTAGGTCTTCAAACATTGGCTAATCTTCCTATTACAATTCCTTCTCAGTTACAAGGCTTGGATGATGCTTTTGAAGCATTCCATAAGCAAATTGACAACACAATTCATAAAAATAGTGAACTCACTGTTTTGTTTACAAAATGAGAATGTTTGATAAGAACAAGCTATTACAATAAACTAAGATGATGCTCAACACACTTGGCCACATGTCCAGACCTCTGGATCTTGCATTTGTTCACTCCAAATTCCTTTTGGGTCCAAATCTTGAGTTTTGATCATGTAACCAACCAAGTAATCAACACTTGCCTAGTATTCTCTCAAGTCCTTCTTCCAACCACACTCTTGGCACAAAATAGAGCATATGTATATTATATACATGAATTCTAACTTGACTAAATCTATTATGTGGGATCCCAGACCTGGATCAATCAAGTGGTGGGATTTTGGAACTTCAAACCCTTGATAGGGCAGCGAGCACACAGATTGAAAATAATTTTGTACAATCAAATTTCCAAAAGAAACCCAATACAACAATAAACTAGAGAGAATTATACAATTTTTATGCACACTTTCCAAAGGTACAATATGGACTATGGAGCTATAGTACAAACTATTTCACAAAGGAAGGAAAAACCAATCATAAAAGCCAAAATTTCATGATTTTATTAAGAAGGTCTTGCTCATACAATCACCAACGTTTCAAATGGAAAAGGGAGGAATTTTTATAGAATTTCTAATTATTTACCAAGCCCTATATGGACATGAGGCTTCCACAACTACATTTTGCAAGAAAAACGAAAAAATGACAACTTTGACAAGTTTTCAAGCCAAATGACAACATTTCTTACTCGAAGAGGCATTTTTGACAATATAACCTTATAAACTTGTCTAAACAACTTTGATATGCCTAAAAAAACTTATCAAACATGTTTCAATTCTTTGGAAAGCATTAGAAGACCTTTTTGGCAATTTTGCACATTTTTGCCAAAAATTGTCAACTCAAAGTCTGAAAGGCAAAACTTGATCTCTTGAGCCCAAAATGAGATCAAAACCACTAAACATGACACATAACAACCTAAAACAATATTATCAACCTAACACAAGACATTACAAACATGTAAGCATAAAATACTATAAAATGAGAGTTTTACTCAACTAGGTGCTCCTGCACCAGAATCCCTCTCCTTCAGCTTTCATTGATTCTCAACCTATCCTTAACATTAAGAGGCAACCTTCTTTTCTGAATACCCTTGACCCCTCTTCACCTCTGCTCAATATTGAGAAAGAGACTTTAACTGATGTCCTTTCCTTAGCTAGAAATGGGTAGTGGATACTTTCAACATTTTCAAATGGATATTCCAAGAGATCAAAGATATCCAACTTAAACAGAGAGCAGATATTAGTAACTCAGATGTAATGAAAAAAAAAGTTAAGGATATGGGTAATGTGCATGTTTCTGATGAGAATAGTCCCTGGTTTGAGAAAGAGAAGGTCTCTATTATCAATTTCTTAAAGACAACTATGGAGGCCTTTGATAATTTCAAAAAAGAATATGAATCTAGGATGGTGATCTAGGAAGAACATATTGGGAAAATAAAGGATTCCATCAAAGTTGTTAAAACTAGTCATGGTGTGATTGGTGCCATGGTCGAGAGCTTTAAGAATATGATTAGCAGTCTTGAAGAATAGTTTCTATTGAAAGACATTGTGGATATGGACACCAATAATCATCAAGATATCTCCTCGGGCCCCAACAAAAGACAAGAGGCACTTTGAAGAGAAAGACAGTGGGAACTCCTCCTAATTTTCAGAAGCCCAAAACACAAACCTTCCTTTCTATGAACAAAAACTAGGGCCTTATCAAAATGAACCCCACAAACACTTCCACACCAAAAAAAAAGGTTGTCTCACCTTGAATTCAACATATATTAACAAATTGCATCAGAAAAACATACCCTCATTAAGGAAAATCTTTAGATCATATACATGGTACCATGCACCCCCTACTCACACAACACACAACTTGCTCATTTGGTGATCACCATTCAAACATTCATGCTTCTCCTGCACACATATTGTTAGTATCTATTATTTTACAACATATTGGACCCAATCCATAAGCTACAGTAGAAACAAAAAGTGGAATGGGTTATTCATCCATAATAAACCCCACAATCCAATAAAAACTGTCAAATAATAGCCTTCAGGATAGTCAACATTTTGGTGCACAAAATGATTGATTAAACCTTCAAAATAAATTTAAATTATTCTCAGAACATCCACCAAACACTTTCCAATGGGTGAAGATCAATATGAAGAAATAAAACCACAATATGCTTTAGATTTCACTCATGTAATGCAAGGAAAACATTGAATTTTTATTGCAGCAATTTGTTTTCACATGGATCAACCTTCAAATCAACATCAACAACCTCTTCACACATGAGACTGAGGTTTTTATGAACTATTATGATTCCTTATGATAAGTATTCTCATGCATTCTTGTAGCTATTTCATCTTTATCTTCCTGATAATGAAGTACCTACTACGCTTAATCCTTTGTAAGCTCACTGATATTAATGCTACTGATATTAATCCTTTGTAATTGGCAAAAGTCAACCTGATGGTAACACTAACAAGTAGAAGCATGTGATTGGGATAACATACACCATTTAAGTCCATTGGCATAACACACACTAGCACCAATGGAGAAATCTTGTCTTGTAAGACTTAATTCGATGGACGCTGGCAAAATATAAAATGCATCGACAGAGTTACGATGATAAAGGTGTCATTGGTGTAGACAAAAGCAGTCAAGGATTTAAAAAAAAAAATGTTGGAGAAGGTCAGAGTTTTGACGAACACCACAAGACAACCGACGATGTTGCCATACTTGCGATGACAAAAACATTGCAGGATGCAGCCTTGTTCATTGTCGTAATTGTCAAAATTCTAACATCTCCTTGAAGATGGTCCATCGATATAACACACACTAATGGAAATAGAGAAATCATGTCTTGTCGATAGCCGATGAGGCTATCGATAAGACATCCCGATAGACACTAGAAACGATAAAATGCATTGACAAAGGTTACAAAAGTAAAGGGTCATTGACAAAGGTTACGATGAAAAAGGATGCAACGAGGTCAAAATTTTGATGTCTCGTGAAATAAACATGCTACCTAGCAGCAATGGAGAAATCTTGTCTTGTTGATAGCCAATGAGGCTATTAGAAAGACTTATCCCGATGGACACTGGCAAAAGTAAAAATCATCAGCAAAGGTTACGATGATAAATAAAGGGTCATCAACAAAGGTTACAATGATTAAGGATGCAACGAGGTCAGAATTTCAACATCTCTTCGTCAAAAAACATGTCGTAGATGCATAGAAATTTCTGACTTTGGGTCATCAAAATTTGGATGTGAATCACATCATCGGAATCACTGACAAAAAAATAGAGATGAGGATTTTCTCCTCGAAGATGTCTGAATTCTGATGTTTAGTTGTCTAAGATCTGACGAACGCTCATCAAAAAACCACTCCAAATGTACTAGTGACATGCTCATCTCGCCATCCCGCAATGGCACCAAAAGTAACTTTGGTGATAAGTCAAGCTAAAAGAGACATAGGTGAGGAATATAGATGAATGTCAAATGACTTGTTGAGATGTGCATAGTTGATTGGTGAAATCTGGTATGACTGAGAGGAAGAGATGGAGACAACATGGCGTGTTATTGACAATCTAAGGATGTTCGATAGTTGGAGATGTGGTAATTGAAATGAATTGGTTTTTTGGATAGAGACATATAAATTTTTGGAAAACGGTTGAAGATAAGGTTGGTTAGTCATGTTGGATGATTGGTAATTCTATAATGTTGAATTGAAAAGTCGATTGTGAATTTAATATTTTGAACTACTATTGCCTAAACAAAGACCAGGTCAAAGCTTGAAAATCTATAAACTTGTATGTAAATAGTTTTTACTATAATATAAGAGATTGCTTTAGTGTGTCAGTTTTTCACCCATAAGGGTTTTCCGACGTGAAATATAGTGTACATCTTTGTGATTGTGTTTTTTATATTGCTCTGTTTATCTTGTATTGTGTATCTTAAATTGCTGTAATTCGAATTGAAATATATATATGCTTTTCTCCTCTAAGAAATTGACATTAGGGAGGTGTTTTCTACTCTCTTCTTTATTGACAAGTGGTATCAAATCCTGGCCAGTTGTGTTATCCTTGTGGGTAGGATGATATTTTTGTGTTAATTCTACAGTGGGAGTAGTGTAGAGGTTTGTTTGAAATTGTAGACTAAGATGGCGATCACATTAGGAAGAGTGGACATTAATAAATTCAATGGTAGCAACTATGAGTTATGAAAACTCAAGATGGAAGACCTATTGGTTGATAGAGACCTCTGGGTTGCACTGTTTGGATCAAAACCATTAGGTATAAAATAGAAGATTGGGATCTTGCAGATAGGAAGGCCAAAGGGCTGATCAAATTAGCCTTGTGGATTATGTTCTCTTGAATGTTCATGAGGAGAAGATAATAGTTTCTTTGTGGAAGAAACTTGGTGATATTTATTAGGGAAAGTCTCTTGTAAATAAGTTGTTCATGAGGAAGAAGTTATACTCCTTGAAGATGAGTAAAGAGACATATGTGGTAGATCATTTAAATGCTGTCAACATGATCATTGCATAGTTAACTTCTATGGGAGATAAGATTGACGATGAGGACCATTGTATACTTTTGTTGTGTTCCTTGCCTTACACATAGGATCATCTGGTGATGGTTATTGGGAATATAACAACCACTTTCAAAATGGAGGATGTGGTTTCTTTGTTGCTTTTAGAATATGCACGAAGAAAATCTTCTAAAATGGCCAAGGAGGCCCTTTTTGTTCAAGAAAACTCAAAAGAAAAGACAAACAAAAGGACAAGAATTCTAAATTCAAATCAAAGGAGAGATCAAAGTCTCTTGGGAAAAAGTCCAAGGTGAAATGCTAGAATTGTGTGCAGACTAGTCATATCTAGAAGGATTGTAAAGAGGAGAAAAAGAAGAAGAAGAACTCTTCTAATACTAAATATTCTCATAGCAATGCAGATGCCTTCATTGCTACCTTGGCAACATAGACAACTGATAATGTTTGGTTGATCGACTCTGGTGCATCTTTCCACATGACATCTCATAGAGAATGGTTTTCTAGGTATGAAGAGTATGATGGTGGAAAGTTTTACTTGGCTAGTGAATCATCTCTTGAGATTGTTGGCTGAGGAGGAGTTAGAATTGAGTTTCCTGATGGGAGAACGAAGGGAATTGATGGTGTAATGCACATACTAGGTTGGCTCATAACTTGCTTTTTGTTAGCAAGCTGAATGATGTTGGTGTGCAAGTATTATTCTTTGGTGGTGGCTGAACAATGTCTAGAGGCTCTATAGTGTTGGCTAAGGGTGCAAGGATTGGTACTCTATTCAAATTGGATACACAGTCTACTCAATGTAATAGTATCTTTGGAAAGTCAAACAAGGTTGATTGGAAGAAGAAAGTTGCAAGTTTAATGGAGGTTAAACTTGCTACAGAGAAAATAATGCTTCGGCATCATAGACTCGGTCACATAGGAGAGAAGGGCTTAAAAACTCTGAAAAATAAGTCTTGTTGAGGGGCTTGATGATTTTAACCTTCAATTTAAATTTTGTGAATAATGTATATCTGGAAAGCAACACCATGTTTCATTCTATTCTAGTCCTAAAAAATCTTCTAGTTTGTTGGATTATATTCACTCTGATGTATTTGGTCTAGTTAATGTTCCTTCATTGTAACATTCTAGATATTGGTTTCTTTATAGATGATTATTAGAGAAGGGGATTTGTGTACTTTTTTAAAAATAAATCGGAAGTGTTTAGTTGGTTTAAGGAATATAGGACCTTGGTTGAAAATTAGACTTGTAGGAAAATTAAATGCCTAAGGTTTGATAATGGCGGTGACTTTTTTTTCACTAGAATTTGATCAATTTTGAAAAGACCATGGAATTAAAAGGCATAAGACCACACCTTACACTCCACAACAAAATGGAGTTTTTGAAAGGTTGAATATAACATTGATGGAAAAGGCAAAAAGCATGTTGGGTAGTGCTGGTTTGGAGTAGAAGTTCTAGGCTAAGGCTGTGTCTACTGCATGCTATTTAAAAAATAGATTTCCCATTTCAACATTGGTGGATAAAACTATTGGCAATTTGGAGTAATTAATTATGTGTTGCATTGATGTTTTGTCATTGATGGCAACATCGGTTGTTTTGGTTGTTTACCGGTTTCCGATTGGTTCCGGTAGAGTGGTTGTTTAAGATATTGATCCGGTGTGATCTAAAATGCTTGGTTTGTGGAATTCATTTGGATATGTCATTCATTCTATTCAGATGTGTATCATGATAAGTTGGTTCAGGATTTGATGACTTAGGAGCTATCATTTGTTCTAATAAACCTTTTGGTCACTGGTAAGGATTTTACCGACATAACTTTATTGAAGATCTTTTGATGCATGTGATAAGTGGTGTTGGTGCTGATTTTAGCTAGTTCTCAGGATGTTGTTGGTTATCTTCTTCATGTTCCAGTTCATCGGTGGTGTTGGATTTGGTTTAAGGTGACCTATTTTGGGTCTGGTGTTATCTAGGTTATGGACCAGTTTCTATAACTTGTTGGAGGATTTTTCTGGTGCATTACTAGTGAGATTTAAGGATTGGTTTACATTGTTTTCAGCCTAAGCCAACTTGGTTGATCATTGGATTACAAATTTATGTTATGAGCTTATTGTATTATCTTTTCTGTGGCCGACCTAATTGTTTAGGTCCTGGGTTGGTATAAATATGATGTAAGATCTCTTTGTAGATCATAGGTCAAGGTTATAGGTTTATCTGTGTGTGAATAATATTGTAATCATATGTAGAAGGTTTGGTTGATCATAAGTGACTGAGTTGGGTTTTTAAGAGAGGTTTAAGGCCTCCAATATTCAGATTAACTAGAACTATACTCCGGCATACGAGATGCTATCTTTACAGTTCACTCATCTTTCCACATTGTAGTCTGATGTTTATGTAGTCAGTGAGGCTCCTTTTTGTGATGAGCAGTGTGCTCTAGGCTGTTGGCCTTCCTACATTGTACGCCCCTCATATTGTAATCACAGACTTACTGCAGAAGTATTATCTGACTGTGGGTAGGCTTCCCATCATGGTTTTTCCCTTTACTAGGTTTTCCACGTACAAATCTTGGTGTCATGTGTTATGGATGGATGATAACTATTCTATGATTTATGCTTATGTTTATAATTGCTCTGTCTCTTATAACGATATTTGGTTTATGCATTCTGGTATTGAGTTTATGTATTCCGGAAATAAGGTTTTGAATGCTTAAAGTTCTATAATATGGTGACAATTGATTCACCCCCTGTCTTAGTTGTCCTCTAGTTATTTGAGTTGTCTAGTAATTGGTACTAGAGCTTGGTCCTCTATGTAGAAGCTTAACCACTTGAGGAAGACCTTATGGCATCTAGCAGTTCAAGCTTATCTAGTTCATCTGTTGTTGTTTTTTAGAGAGAAATTCCTAGGCTTGATGGAATAAATTATAGGGTATGAAAGATTCATATTAATACTCATCTAAGATTTCTTGGAAATGAGATTTGGGAGATCACTGAGAATGGTGTTACATCACTTAATATGCCATTTGGAAATCCTCCTCCGGCAAGTCTGGATAAAGAGATTGAGAATGATTGTAGAGCTATAGAAGCCCTTTTGTGTACACTTTTTGATCAGTAAATAACAAGACTAATTGACAAATCAACTGCAAAGGCTATATGGGACAAATTGGAGACTTTGAATCAAGGTGACCCTACTATTAAAATTGCTAAACTTTATGGTTACTGAGTGAGGTATGAAAACTTGAATATGGAAGAAGATGAAAGGATTACTACTTTTATGGAGAGAGTTAATGAGATTGTTTTGGGAATTCAATGTTGTGGTGGATCTCTGAGTGAAGATGAAATAGTTTCTAAAGTATTCAGAGCTTTGTCACCGGCTTATAAGATGAAGGATACTACAATTAATGAGTTGAGAACTATGGCAAACACCTCTGTTAATAGGGATACCTTGGTTGGGAAATTATCCACTTTTGAACTTGAGGAATTTGGACCTTCTGGAGCTGTGAAATCTGAACCTTCTTTTCATGCATCTGCTTCATCTACCGGTAGGAATGATTGGAAAGCTTTATATGCAAAGGATCTAGAGGATATGAAGAAAGAAATTGAAGAGTTTGAGCAACTTGAAGCCTTATTGTCTAGAAGAGTACCTAAAAGACTAACAGGAAGTAAGTATGAAGGAAAATCACCTTTTAAATGCTTTGCATGTAATAAGATAGGTCATTTTGCATCTAGATATCCTTAAAGGAATTCAAGATTTGAAGAAAGATCTAGAAGATATTTTAGGCCTACCAATGATTACCAGAACAAGCACAAGTATAGGAAAAACAAAGACAAATCATGCTACTATGCATATGAGGAAGGTGTGACTGATTCTGATGATGTACTGACACAAGATTCAACTATTGGATCCAACAATGGAAAGGAATGGGTATTTTTGGCTATCAAGGAAGATGATCTGGTACTTGAAGAGAAGGCCCTTGCTGATAAAAGTGAAGACAAGGATGAATGGGTAATTGACAGTGGATGTTCACATCATATGACTAGATATAAAAGGAAGTTCTTATCTTTGAAAGAATTTGTTGGTGGTCTCATTAGATTTGGAGATGACAAATCATGTGTGATCAAGGGAAGAGGAACAATGTCATTGGATGGTATGTATAACAATGATAATTTTAATTATGTTGAAGGTTTTTAGGCATAATCTTTTGAGTGTAGGACATTTTGTGGATAAGGGATTTTAGTTATAGTTCGAGGATGAAAAATGCAAAATTATCAACAAATGAGGATTGGAAATTGCAACTGGTACACAGAGTAAAGGTAACATCTTTCATTTGAACTTCTGTTAGAAGACATTTGTGATTGCACATATTGATGAGAGTTGGCTATGGCATAAGAGGTTGTGTCATGTGATTTATGATTGCATTGTGAAGATCAGTTCTACTAAGGCAGTTAGAGATATACCTGAGATTGTAAAACCCTATAATCCAATATGTAAGGAATGTCAAATGGGAAAGCAAGTCATAATTTCTTTTAAGAGTATACAAGATAAATCTAATGATGTTCTTGATCTTATTCATACTGATTTGTGTGGTCCTGCTAGAATGAAAAGTTTTTAGGGTGATAGATATTTCATGCTAATCATTGATGATTATTCAAGAATGACATGGGTTACTTTTCTAAGGGAGAAGTGTGAAGCATTTGCAAAGTTTAAAATCTTTAAAGATAAAGTTGAGACATATAAATGATTGAAGATTAAATGTTTAAGGTCAAATTAGGTGGTAGAATTCACATTCAGTGAATTTAACAACTATTGTGAGAATAATAGGATAAGGAGATAGTTGTTTATACCCCAGACACCTTAGCAGAATGGAGTTGTGGAAAGGAAGAATAGACCTATCTTGGATGGAACTAGAATTATGATGATGGAAGCTAATCTACATCATATCTACTGTAGAGAAGCAGTAAGCAGGGTGGTATACATATTCAATAGAGTTCATATCAAAGGAGATAATGGTAAGACACCTTATGAGTTATGTACTACATCAAATGAGATGATTCCATTGGAAAGTTTTATCCTAGATATGATGAAGGAATATTTATTGGTTATTCTAATGAAAGCAAATCATAAAGATGTTATAACAATAGATTGCAGATAATTATGGAGAGAACAAATGTCAAAGTGGATGAGCAGAACAAAAGTCAAATCATACGCTATGAGAGAACCGATAGTGGAAATGATCATAACTGAACTGACAACACCTACACTAGAACAAAATGTTGAACCAGTTACTCCAGTAGTATCAAAAAATTCAATAGTAACTGAAGATCAAGATAGAGGAAAAGAAAATTAGAAGACTCCTAGGTATGTAAGGTTGAATCATTCTGAAGATCAGATCATTGGAGACAAAAGAAAAGGAGTGATGACAAGAATAAGGTTGACAACTGATGAGGTATGTTTTATTTCACAAGTTGAACCGACATCAATAATTGAAGCTTGTAAAGATGAATATTGGATGAAAGCTATGGAAGAAGAATTGGATAAGATAGAAAAAAACACATGGACTTTAGTTCCCCGACCTAAAAATAAAATTTTTATTGGAACTAAATGGGTTTTTTAGGAATAAATTGAATGAGGATGGACAAGTCATGAGGAATAAAGCTAGACTGATTTGTAAAGGATATTCTCAGAAGGAAGGAATTGATTATGGTGAAACCTTTGCATCAGTAGCTAGGATTGAAGTTGTGAGATTATTTATTGCTTATGTTGCTTATAAGAACTACAAGGTTTATCAAATGGATGTTAAGTGTGCATTTATGATTGTAGATCTTGAAGAGGAAGTTTATATTAAGCAACCTGATGGATTTTCACTTTCAGATGACAAAAACATGGTTTGCAGGTTAAAGAAAGCTTTAAATGGATTGAAACAAGCTCCTAGAGCTTGCTTTGAAAAACTGGATTAATATCTTTTGAAGCTTGATTTCACTAAAGGTAATCCTGACAGTAATTTATATTATAAGATCACTAATGATGACATATTATTTATTGAGGTCTTTGTTGATGATATCATTTTTGGAGGTGAAGATAAGTTGTGTATGGAATTCTCTAAAAATATGAAGAATGAATTTGAGATGTCTATGATTGGGGAGATGAGATTTTTCTTAGGTTTGCAGATTACTCAAACTGATAGAGGTATTTTTATCTATCAAACTAAGTATGCTAGAGAGCTATTGAAGAAATTTGGTATGGAAAATTGTAAACCGGTTAGTACTTTGATGGTTACAAGTGAGAAATTGATAAATAATGATGCATCTACACTGGTCAATCCTACTAGGTACAAGTATATGATTCATGGTTTTTTATATCTGACTCAGAATAGACCTAATATAATGAATGTAGTTTGATTTGTATCAAGATATCAGAGTGATCCTAGAGAAAATCATGAGAGTGCAGTGAAAAGGATTTTCTGGTATTTGCAGGGAACAACTGAATATGGTTTGTGGTATCCTAAAAATGATGACTTTACATTATGTGCATATACAGATGTAGATTGGGCTGGAGATGTTCATGACCGAAAGAGCACATCTAGTGGAGCTTTCTTTCTTAGAAAGAAACTTGTTTCATGGATCAAAAAGAAGAAGTCATCCACCTCTTTATCTACTTTTGAACCTGAGTATGTTGTTGCTGCTACTAACTGTACACAAGTTCTATGGATGAAGCAAATGTTGAAGGATATAAAGGTGGGTTGTAATGAATTGATAGTTATTCCCTGTGATAACTTTGCTGCTATTGATATATCAAAGAATCTAGTTTTTCATTCTAAAACAAAGCACATATCTATCAAGTATAACTTTTTCATGGAGAAGGAGGAAGCAAATGAAGTCAAACTGGTTCATGTGAACACTAAAGAGAAGATTGCAGACATTTTCATTAAAAATTTTCCTAAAGAATCATTTGAGTACTTCAAAGATAGATTGGGGGTTTTTGCCCCTCTAGTAGACACTTGAGTGATGTTGATTGGCATTAGTCTGGTATGCATTATCAGAGCTATTTTCATTCCGGATTGATGTGGCGATGCTACTACTCAGGGGGAGTAGTCAGCTATAAGAATCAGAGGATTTATGATTATTCTTTGATGTTCATGTCATATTTTTGGCATTGATGTCAAAGGGGGAGAGCTATATGTGAAAAATAGAGCTTAATAGAATATCAGTCAGAGGGAGACTTTGGTTCATAACTTCATTTCTATATCATTTTGTGGGAGATTGTTGGTTGTCTTCCATTGGGTAAGAATTGTTTAAAATTTCTTGGCACTTGGATGTTTTTCACATCTAGTGTTGCCATCAATACCAAAGGGGGAGATTGTTGGCAATTTGGAGGAATTGATGATGTGTTGTATTGATGTTTTTTCATTGATGGCAACACCAGTTGTTTTGATTGTTTACTGGTTTTTAGTTGGTTCTGGTAGAGTGTATGTTTATGATATTGATCTGGTATGCTTTGGTTTGTGGAATTGGTTTGGATATGTCATTCATGCTATTTAGATGTGTATCACAATCAATCAATTTAGGATTTGATGACTTAGAAGCTCTCATTTGTTCTAGTAAGCCTTTTGGTCACCGGTAAGGGTTTTACCGGTAGAGCTTTGTTAAAGATCTTTTGATGGACATGACAAGTGGTGTTGGTGCAGCTTCTAGATAGTTTTAAGGATGTTGTTGGTTATCTTGTTCTTGTTCCAGTTCATCGATGGTGCTGGATTTGTTTTATGATGACCCATTTTGGGTCCGATGTTATCTAGGTTATGGATCGATTTCTATAATGTGTGGGAGGATGTTCCTGATGCATTACCAATGAGATTTAAGCATTGATTTACATGGTTTTTGGCCTAAGATGACTTGGTTGATCTTTGGATTGTGGGTTTATGTTATGAACTTATTGTATTAGCTTTTTGGTGGCCGACCTAATTGTTTAGGTCCTGGGTTGGTATAAATATGATGTAAGATCTCTTTGTAGATCATAGGTCAAGCTCATAGATTTACCTATGTGCAGATAATGTTGTAATCATATGCAAAAGGTTTGGTCAATCATAGTTGATCAAATTGGGTTTGTAAGAGAGGTTTAAGGTCTCTGGTATTGAGATTAACCAAAATTGACTCAGGCATATGAGATGCTATCTTTGTAGTTCACTCTTCTTTCCGGATTGTAGTCTAATGTTTATGTAGTCAGCAAGGCTCCTTTTTCTAATGAGCACTGCACTCTAGGCTATTGGCCTTCCTACATGTGTAGGCCCCTCATAATGTAATCACAAACTTACTACAAAATATTATCTAACTATGGGTAGGTTTCCCACCATGGTTTTTCCCTTTACTGGGTTTTCCACGTACAAATCTTGGTGTCATGTATTATGGATGGATGATAACTATTTTATGATTTATGCTTATGTTTAATTTTTATATCTTTTATTTCAGTATTTGGTTTATGCATTCCGGTATTGAGTTTATGTGTTCTGGTAATAAGGTTTTGAATGCTTAAAGTTCTGTAACCTGGTGACAACTGATTCATCCTCCCTCTCAGTTGTCCTTTGGTTATTTGAGTTGTTTAACAATTGGTATCAGAGCTTGGTCCTATTTAAGGAAGCTTAACTGCTTGAGGAAGATCCTATGGCATATAGCATTTCAATCTCATCTAGTTTATCTATTGTTGTTTTCATGAGAGAAATTCCTAGGCTTGATGGAACAAATTACAAGGTATGGAAGATTTGAATGGAGAATCATCTAATATGTCTTCGAAAGGAGATTTGGGAGATCACTAAGAATGGTGTTACATCACTTAATCCAGCATCTGTAAATCCTCCTCCGATAGGTCTGGATAAAGATCTTGAGGATGATTGTAGAGCTAGAGAAGCTCTTTTGTGTACACTTTTTGATCAACAAATAATGTGACTAATTGACTAATCAACTACAAAGGCTATATGGGACAAATTGGAGACTGTAAATGAAGGTGACCCTACTATTAAAATTGCTAAACTTGATGGTTACTGAGTGAGGTATGACAATTTGAAGATGGAAGAAGATGAAAGGATTACTGCTTTTAGGGAGAGAGTTAATGAGATTGTTTTGGGAATTCAATGTTGTGGTGGATCTCTGAGTGAAGATGAAATAGTTTCTAAAGTACTGAGGGCTTTGCCACCGGCTTATAAGATGAAGGCTATTGCAATTAATTAGTTGAGAACTATGACAAACACCTATATTAATAGGGATACCTTGGTTGGGAAGTTATCTTCTTTTGAACTTGAGGAATTTGGACCTTTTGGAGCTATGAAATCTGACCCTGCTTTTCATGCATCTATTTCATCTACTGGTAGGAGTGATTGGAAAGCTTAATATGCAAAGGAACTAGAGGATATGAAGAAAAAGATGAAGAGTTTGAGCAACTTGAAGCCTTATTTGCTAGAAGAGTACCTAAAGGACCGACAAGAAGTAAGTATGAAGGAAAATCACCTTTTAAATGCTTTGCATGTAATAAGATAGGTCATTTTGCATCTAGATGTCCTGAAAGGAATTCAAGATTTGAAGAAAGAACTAGAAGATCTTTTAGGCCTAACCATGACTATCAAAACAAGAATAAGTATAAGAAAACAAATACAAATTATGCTACTATGCGGATGAGGAAGGTGTGACTGATTCTGATGATGAACCCACACAAGATTCAGCTAGTGGATCTGGCAATGGAAAGGAATGGGTATTTTTGGCTATCAAGGAAGATGATTCGGTACCTGAAGAGAAGGCCCTTCCTGCTAAAATTGAAGACAAGGATGAATGGGTAATTGACAGTGGATGTTCACATCATATGACTAGAGATAAAATGAAGTTCTTATCTATGCAAGAATTTGATGGTGGTCCCGTTAGATTTGGAGATGACAAAGCATGTTTGATTGCACAAATTGATGGGATTTTTATATGGCATAAGAGGTTTTTTCATGTGAATTTTGATTGCATTGTGATGATCAATTCTACTAAGGCAGATAGAGATATACCTAAGATTGTAAAACCCTATAATCTGGTATGTAAGGAATGCCAAATGGGAAAGCAAGTTAGAATTTCATTTAAGAGTATACGAGGCAAATCTAATGATGTTCTTGATCTTATTCATATTGATTTGTGTTGTCCTACTAGAATGAAAATTTTAATTGATATTTCATGCTAATTGTTGATGATTATTCAAGAATGATGTGGGTTACTTTTCTAAGGGAGAAGTCTGACGAATTTGTAAAGTTTAAAATATTTAAAACTAAAGTTGAGATAGAGACAAGATTCAAGATTAAATGTTTAAGGTCAGATTAGGGTGGAGAATTCAGATCCGATGAATTTAACAGCTATTGTGAGAAGAATGGTATAAGGAGACATTTGTCTGCACCCCAAACACCTCAGAAAAATGTAGTTGTAGAAAGGAAGAACATAAATATCTTGGATGCAACTAGAACTATGATGATGGAAGCTAATCTGCCTCATATCTACTAGAGAGAAGTTGTAAGCACAATGCTATACACATTCATCAGAGTTTATATGAAAGGAGATAGTGGTAAGACACCTTATGAATTATGGTTTGGTCATACACTGACAGTTAACTATTACAAAACCTTTGGTAGTAAATGCTATATCAAAAGAGATGATTCCATTGGAAAGTTTGATCCTAGATGTGATGAACGAATATTTATTGGTTATTATAATGAAAGGAAAGCATATATGATCATAACTGAACTGGTAACACCTACACAGGAACAAAATCTAGAACCAGTTACTCTAGTAGTATCAAAAAATTCAACAGTAACTGAAGATTAGGACAAAGGAACAAAAAATCAGAAGACTCCTAGGTATGTAAGATTGAATCATTTTGAAGATCAATTCATTGGAGAGAAAAGAATAGGAGTGATGACAAGAAGAAGGTTGGTAGCTAATGAGGTATGTTTTATTTCTCAAGTTGAACCGACATCAGTAATTGAAGCTTGTAAAGATGAATATTGGATGAAAGTTATGGAAGAAGAATTGGATCAGATAAAAAAGAATAACACATGGAATTTAGTTCCTCGACCTAAAAAATAAAAATGTTATTGGAACTAAATGGGTTTTTAGGAATAAATTGAATGAGGATAGACAAGTTGTGAGGAATAGAGCTAGATTGGTTTGTAAAGGATATTCTGAGAAGGAAGGAGTTGATTATGGTGAAACCTTTGCACCGGTAGCTAGGATTGAAGCTATGAGATTATTTCTTTCTTATGTTGCTCATAAGAATTGCAAGGTTTATCATATGGATGTTAAGTGTGCATTTCTAAATGGAGATATTGAAGAGGAAGTTTATATTGAGCAACCTGACGAATTTTCACTTTTAGATGACAAAAACATGGTTTGTAGGGTAAAGAAAGTTTTATATGGAATGAAACAAGCCTCTAGAGCTTGGTATGCAAGACTAGATTAATATATTTTGAAGATTGATTTCACTAAAGGCAATGCTGATAGTAATTTATATTATAAAATCACTGATGATGACATATTAATTATTGAGGTCTTTGTTAATGATATCATTTTTGGAGGTGAAGATAAATTGTGTATGGAGCTCTCTAACAATATGAAGAATGAATTTGAGATATCTATGATTGGGGAAATGAGATTTTTCTTAGGTTTGCAGATTACTCAGACTGATAAAGGTATTTTCATTTATCAAACTAAGTATGCTAGAGAGTTCTTGAAGAAATTAGGTATGGAAAATTGTAAACCGGTTAGTACTTTGATGGTTACAAGTGAGAAATTGACAAAGAATGATGCATCTACACTGGTAAATCCTACTAGGTACAAGTCTATGATTGGTGGTTTGTTATATCTGACTCAGACTAGACCGGATATAATTAATGCAGTTTGTATCGTATCAAGATATCAGAGTGATCCCAGAGAAAATCATGAGAGTGCGATGAAAGGGATTTTCAGGGAACAACTGAATATGGTTTGTGGTATCCTAAAAATGATGACTTTACATTATGTGCATATATAGATGCAGATTGGGCTAGAGATGTTGATGATTGGAAGAGCACATCCAGTGGAGCTTTCTTTCTTAGAAAGAAACTTATTTCATGGATCAACACTTGAAGAAGTCATGCACCTCTTTATCTACTGCTGAAGCTGAGTATGTTGCTACTGGTACTAACTGTACACAAGATCTATGGATGAAGAAAATGTTGAAGGATATAAAGGTGGGTTGTAATGAATTGATATTTATTCCCTATGATAACTCTGCTACTATTAATATATCAAAGAATCCAATTTTTCATTCTAAGATAAATCACATATCTATCAAGTATAACTTTTTGAAGGAGAAGGTGGAAGCAAATGAAGTCAGACTGGTTTATGTGAACACTAAAAAGAAGATTGTAGACATTTTCACTAAACCTTTTCCTAAAGAATCATTTGAGTACTTCAGAGATAGATTGGGGGTTTCTACCCCTTTGGTAGAGACCCAAGTGATGCTGATTGGCATGAGTCTAGTATGGATTATCAGAGTTATTTTTCATTCTGGATTGATGTGGTGGTGCTGCTACTCAGGGGGAGTAGTCAACTATAAGAATTAGAGGATTTATGAATTTTCTTTGATTTTCATGTCAGATTTTTGGCATTGATGTCAAAGGGGTAGAGATATATGTGAAAAATAGAGCTTAATAGAATATCAGTCAAAGGGAGAGTTTGGTTCAGAATTTCATTGCTATATCATTTTTGGGAGATTGTTGGTTGTCTTCCATTGGGGGAGATTTGTTTGGAATTTCTTGGCACTTGGATGTTTTTCACATATAGTGTTTCCATCAATGCCAAAGGGGGGGATTGTTGGCAATTTAGAGGAATTGATTATGTGTTGCATTGATGTTTTGTCATTGATGGCAACAATGGTTATTTTGGTTGTTTACCGGTTTTTGGTTGGTTCCGGTAGAGTGGTTGTTTATGATATTGATTCGGTAATGATCCAGTATGCTTTGGTTTGTGGAATTGGTTTGGATCTTTCATTCATTCTATTCAGATGTGTATCATGATTAGTTGGTTCAGGATTTGATGACTCAGGAGCTATCATTTGTTCTAGTAAGCCTTTTAGTCATCGGTAAGGGTTTTACCGACATAGCTTTGTTGAAGATCTTTCGATGCACATGATTAGTGGTGTTGGTGTAGCTTATAGATAGTTCTTAGGATGTTGTTGGTTATCTTGTTCAAGTTGCAGTTGATCGGTGGTGTTGGATTTGGTTTATGGTGACCTATTTTGGGTTCGGTGTTATCTAGGTTATGGATCAGTTTCTGTAATGTGTTGGAGGATGTTCCTGATGTGTTATCGATGAGTTTTAAGGATTGGTTTACATTGTTTTTGGCCTAAGCTAACTTGATTGATCATTGGATTGCGGGTTTATGTTATAAACTTATTGTATTATCTTTTTGGTGGCCGACCTAATTGTTTAGGTCTTAGGTTGGTATAAATATGATGTAAGATCTCTTTGTAGATCATAGGTCAAGGTTATAGGTTTATCTATGTGTGAATAATATTGTAATAATATGTAGAAGGTTTGGTTGATCATAAGTGACTGAGTTGGGTTTTTAAGAGAGGTTTAAGGCCTCCAGTATTCAGATTAACTAGAACTGTACTCAGACATATGAGATGCTATCTTTACAGTTCACTCATCTTTCTAGATTGTAGTTTGATGTTTATGTAGTCAATGAGGCTCCTTTTTATGATGAGAAGTGTGCTCTAGGCTATTGGCCTTCTTGCATTGTAGGCCCCTCATATTGTAATCAGAAACTTACTGCAGAAGTATTATCTGACTGTGGGTAGGCTTCCCATCATGGTTTTTCCCTTTACCGGGTTTTCCACGTACAAATCTTGGAGTCATTTGTTTTGGATGGATGATAACTATTCTGTGATTTATGCCTATGTTTAATTGCTATATTTTTTATTCCAGTATTTGGTTTGTGCATTCCGGTATTGAGTTTATGTGTTCTGGTAATAAGGTTTTTAATGCTTAGAGTTCTGTAATCCGGCGACAACTGATTCACCCCCCCTCTCAGTTGTCCTCTAGCTATTTGAGCTATCTAATAATTGGTATCAGAGCTTGGTCCTCTCTAAGGAAGCTTATCCGCTTGAGGAAGATCCTATGGCATCTAGCATTTCAAGCTCATCTAGTTTATCTACTGTTGTTTTCATGAGAGAAATTCCTAGGCTTGATGGAACAAATTACAAGTTATGGATGATTCAGATGGAGACTCATCTAAGAATTGATAATGCCTTAGGATTTGAGTTTTTTTAAAAAGAATTTGATCAATTTTTTAAAGACCCTAGAATTAAAAGGCATAAGACCACACCTTACACTCCACAACAAAAGTGAGTTGCTGAAAGGTTGAATATAACGTTGATGGAAAAGGTGAGAAGAATGTTGAGTAGTCCTGGTTTGGAGCAGAAGTTATGGGCTAAGGTTGTGTCTACTACATGCTATTTACAAAATAGATCTCTCATTTCAGCATTGGTGGATAAAACTATTGGCAATTTGGAGGAATTTATTATGTGTTGCATTGATGTTTTGTCATTGATAGCAACACCGGTTGTTTTGGTTGTTTATCGGTTTTCGATTGGTTCTGGTAGAGTGGTTGTTTATGATATTGGTCAGGTATGATCTCGTATGCTTTGGTTTGGATATGTCATTCATGCTATTCAGATGTGTATCATGATTAGTTGGTTCGGGATTTCATGACTCAGGAGCTATCATTTGTTCTAGTCGGCCTTTTGGTCACCGGTAAGGGTTTTATCGATAGAGCTTTGTTGAAGATCTTTTGATGCACGTGATAAGTAGTGTTGGTGTGGCTTTTAGCTGGTTCTTAGGATGCTATTGGTTATCTTATGCATGTTCCAGTTCATCGGTGGTGTTGGATTTGGTTTATGGCTACCTATTTTGGGTCCGGTGTTATCTAGGTTATGGATCGGTTTCTGTAACTTGTTGGAGGATGTTCTTGATGCGTTACTAGCGAGATTTAAGGATTGGTTTACATTATTTTTGGCCTAAGCCAACTTGGTTGATCATTGGATTATGGGTTTATGTTATTAACTTATTGTATTATCTTTTTGGTGGTTGAACTAATTGTTTAGGTCCCAGGTTGGTATAAATATGATGTAAGATCTCTTTGTAGATCATAGGTCAACATTATAGGTTTATCTGTGTGTGAATATTGTTGGAATTATATGCAGAAGGTTTGGTCAATCATAGGCAAATGAATTGGGTTTGTAAGAGAGGTTTAAGGCCTCCAATATTAAGCTTAACTAGAACTGTACTCATACATAGGATATGCTATCTTTGTAGTTCACTCTTCTTTTCAGATTGTAGTCCGATGTTTATGTAGTTAGTGAGGATCCTCTTTGTGATGAGAAGTGCATTGTAGGTTGTTAGCTTTCCTACATGTGTATGTTCCTCATATTGTAGTCACATACTTACTACAAAAGTATTATCTGACTATGGGTAGGCTACCCACCACAATTTTTCCCTTTACTAGGTTTTCCATGTTCAAATCTTGGTGTCATGTGTTATGGATGGATGATAACTGTTATGTGATTTATGCTTATGTTTAATTGCTATATTTTTTATTCCTGTATTTGGTTCATGCATTCTAGTATTGAGTTTATGTGTTCCACTAATAAGGTTTTGAATGCTTAAAGTTCTATAATCCAGTGACAACTAATTCATCTCCCCCCCCTCTCAATTGTCCTCTGGTTATTTTTGTTTCTAACAAAAATGCCCATGGAAGCATGGCCTAGTAAGAAGCCCTCACTAAGACATGTTCATGTCTTTGTTTGTGAGGCATATGCGTATGTGCCTAATGCAAACAATTCTAAGTTAGATAAAAAGTTGTTAAGTGTATTTTTATTGGCTATGGCTTGGGAGTGAAAGGATACAAGCTTTGGAATCTGGTGACTGAGAAGGTATTGTACATCAGAATTATAATCTTCCATGAGCTAAAGAACACCTCATTTGATATGCAGTCTGAAAAGACAAAGAAAAAGGAAGCATAAGTTGAAATTCCTCTAAATCCAAGAAAGGAGGAACTTTGAACTCAATGTGTACCTAAAAGTGAGGAGAGCTCAAGTGGCTCTGATAGTTTTGTTCAAGAAGAAGAAAAATAATCTCCACGTCAGCCATTGAGGATTTCTACATAGGAGAGAAGACAACCTGATAGGTATGGTTTCTCATTGTTGGATAATAGTTGTGCCTATGCTTTGGTTACTAACACTAATGAGCCTAGGACTATGAAAGAGGCAATACAAATGTCTGTTTCAAATTTTTAGTTGGAGGCCATGAACGAAGAAATTGTTGCACTAAAGAAGAATGAAACTTGGGATCTGGTGCCCTTTCTTGAAGGTAGAACACCTATTGGCTGTAAATGGGTATTTAAAAAGAAAATCAGTCTAGATGGCACTGTGGAAAAGTATAAAGCTAGATTGGTTGTGAAGGGCTATTCCCAAGTTGAGGGAAATTATTATGGAGAAATCTTTTCTTGAGTAGCAAGCCAGACATGTATCAAATTTATTTTGTCACTTGCAACAACATATGACTTTGAGATCAAGCATATGGATGTGAAGACAATTTTCATTCATGGCAATTTGGAGGAAGAGATTTATATGTCCCAGCCTGAGTATTTTATGATAAAAGGTAAAGAATCCTTGGTTTTCAAGTTGAAAAAGTATCTCTATGGTTTGAAACAGTCTCCTAGAATGTGGTACCAGAAATTTGACACATTGTTAGTCCCAATTGATGTTGAGAGGGGAGGGGTGAATCAACACTATATTGGTTTGTTCCAAATTTAACCTAATTAATCAAACTTTTATTCAAACTAAACACTTATCAATATAAGTAGCATTAATAAGAAACATGCACACATAAAATCAAACACACATGACTACCAAGATTTATCATGTGGAAACCCAAATGGGAGAAAACCACAGTGTGAGTAGAAACTCACAAAATCTACACTATTCTGGAGTATGTCTGGTGAGAAGCCATTCTTCTTAGGAGATTACAAAGATACTGTAAGGTGCCACCCGGTTAAGGGATTTTCTTTAAGGCCTGTTAGAACCTTTACCTGTTAGAGGTAGCCTTGTTAAAGGAATTTGGATCATAATTTAAGATGTCACCCAGTTAAGGGACCTATTAAAGTCCACCCGGTTAAGGGATTTTACTATTGTAGTTATTAGAAAACAACAGAGAGAATTATCTATTGTAATAGATACTCTTAGCTTAATAAGATCCAAATGAAGCTCTTCAGTTTGACCACAAGTTACACTTGTTATACACTCTACTAGTGCTCTGCATTATAATTTCTCTACACTCTATTGGTGCTTTGCATTCTTTCTCTAATCCTCACACTATCCAAGCTCTGCATACTCTCTTCACCACTCTGCTGGATCGCCTCTCTTCAAAATTGTACTTTGTAATTTTTACGATCAATCTTTTTGGTTTTCGCCAAAAACCTTTATACCATATTTTGCCAACACATACCCACTGATTCCTCAATGAGTTTACTCCTAAAACTTAGTAGATTTGAAATTAAAATCTTCCCAAATCTTCCCGCACTCTCTTTGTGCCCTCTCCATCAATCTCAATAGCAACTCATCCTTATCTGCCTCCACAACTCATAATTTTACCAACCTCTGGGTCATGCTCTGTCTCTTTAATGCGAACTAGAAAATCTACACAAATCTCACCTTAAATGGTTGTTAACTACTGTAGACTTCACTAGCCATTTGTTTGATGATATGTTTCCATGACTAAATCACCTTTGGTCATCACATCTAGGTTACCGATCACTGCTCTGAGATTCTCGGTGGATAGCATTCTTCAACACTTTTATAATGATCCTAGAGAGGGAGTGATATGGGTAAGCCCACCCAATGGATGGATGCAAATAAAATTTGATGGTGCATCAAAGGGTAATCTTGGGATAGAAGGATGTGAGGTGGTCCTTAGGGATGAATGGGGAAAATGCAAAATTATAAAATGTATACCCATTGGAAATTAGACAAATCATGTAGCTGAGGCTATGGCTACATACCATGGGATGGTCTTGGCTAAGGAAGACAATTGCACTAGAGTTTGGTGTGAAGGAGATTCATTAAATATAATCAATTGTTTGAATAAGAAGTTTCCTCCATCTTGGTCAATAAGAAATGCTATCAAAGTGGAAAAGAAAATTAGTGAGGAATTTGAAATGTGTGTTTTCACACATTTGTATAGGGAAGAAAACTCATGCACAGACTGGGCTGCCAACCTAGCTTGCCAAATAGAAGCTATTATTACTACTTATGGTGAGAGTGAGCTTGCATGTGAAGTGAAATCTTTGCTCGATCTGGACCATATCCAGACGAGGCTACATAGCACCATAAAATATAATTTCTAAATGCCTCCTCTTTTTTTGAAGCATGGTTATTACGGAGGTAATGAGTATTTATGCTAGTGTCTTTTCATTATTGTTTGGCACAGATTCTGGGCTTTTTTTTCGGCATCCACAAAAACTAGAGAAGAAGATTTGGAGCTAAGAGAAGGAAACTCAGGGATAGCGAAGGAAAAATGGGAGGAAATAAAAAAAGGTTCGAACCTACCTCTTGCTCAGATTGGAGGAAGAACAGAGAAGTGTGGGATATCCTTTAAGAGGGGGGTTTGAGTGTGTTTATAGAGAGGCTTAGTGGGAAAGATCTTGCGGTTACCAAACATTTTATTAAGAATTGGAAGAATGGCAAAATCTTGGTCAGGTCCTAGATGATGACTGTAGATGAGGAGATTATTTCTGAAGCTATGAGGATGATAATTGAGGGCATGAAATTTAATAGGGACCGTAGCATCTATGATAAAGCAACAAACAAATTCCCTATCATGGATGATGAGAGGAAGAAGATGGTGAAAGTTGACAATTCCTATCACTCCCCAAAATGGATATGCAAGCCATGGAGGTTTATTTTATTTACTACTATCACCTATATTACTTTGGATGGTAGGTTTACTAGAGTCTATGGTCACCATTTTGTTTTGCTCAACCATTTCTGCCATGGGGAAAAGGTGAGATTTCCATACTACCTAGCTTGTTCCATGGACCATACTATCAAGGAGATTCAGAAAGATCCTAAAGGTGACCATGCCCTTCACCAGGGTCTTATGGCTCCGGTCTATAAATTGCTTAAAGGGAGAAGTATTGAAAAACCTATTAAAGACAAATATGCAAGAGATGAGGGCACAGAGAGTGAAGTCAGTGGCTTTAACTTTGATTTGGAGACTGAGGGTGATTCAGAGGAGACTAGCAAAAAAGGTAGGAACAAGGCTAAGAGGAAAAGGATTGTGGTGGATTCAGACGTTTCAGAGTCTGAGGCCAAATCCTTTGAAGGGAAATTTACTGGAAAGCAAATGCAAAGGAAGAAGACCAGCAAGGAAAGCAATAAAGATATCAACCAAATCTTGATTGATTCTAAAGAAGAGGTAGAGGAGAATAAAAAGGATGAGGGACATGATAAGGAGGGGGAGGAGAACCCAATTATGGGCAACATTAAGGGTTTGAACACCCAAGGTATGCAGAAAGAGGGGCAAGAGGATAAAAGTGGTAAGCTTAGTGATTGTGTTGGTGAAAATGTGACTATAAAGGGCTTTTGTGAGACCATTGGTACAATGGTGAAGGAAATAGGTAGCTTGAAGAAAGATATGATGACTATCAAAAGAGCAATAGTTGGTGAGAAACCCCTGACGAAAAATGTTAAAGAATTGGTAGTAGAAATTAATAATGTGGAAGCCATTGAAAGAATGGTTGGTAAAATTATTGCCATTGAAAAAAAGGTTAAAGAGATGGAAGAAAACAAGGAGGGGAAAGGGATGGAAACTGCTATGAATAATCTAGGCAACATAATTGATAAGATGGAACTCACTGTTAAGAGGGTTGTAGAACAAAACTTCCAGATCCTCAAAGCTTCGGTGAATAACATGAACATCTTGATCAATAGATTTGAGAACAACAGTGAGAAGGATGTTGACAAGAAACAACCGGACAAAAAAGGTCATGAGAAGAGGACCAGAGCCAATACTAGGATCAAGGGTGACATCAAAGGTTGTGAGCTAGAGGAGTTAAAGACTCTGGCAGACAACATGAAGCAGATGGTTGTCCATGTTGAGGATATCATGAAAAGTATATAGCTTTCTTTGTCTCTATCTTGGCAGTTGTCTCATTTTCTGTCTTCTTGCTATCGTTCTACTTTCTGAATGCTGTCTTTTTCTCATTTTTTTTATGTAATGTTATGTAATGTGGGTTGTGATCCCTTTTTGTTTGTTTGGGATATTTTTTAGTTTTTGAAGTGATCAGGCACGGTTTTTTCTAGTTCTTATGATATATCCTGCTTTGTAAAAGGTTCGGGTTCCTTTCAAAAACCTATTTTTACTTAATCAAAACATGTATCATTGGTTCATCGGTGTAACTCTTCTTCTTTTTCCACTAGTCACTGATCATCAATCAGATTGATCACCTATCTATCCTGAGTGTTCTGGTTATGCATAAGGCTACTAAACTACAATCTTAGTCACATCTTATGACTGCATCATCATTTCATCTGCCAGTTTTAAAAAATGAATCTCAACACCTATCAGGTGCTTGACTAATCAGTCATCTACTCTATTTATCCTTCAACCGATTAGTCTTCTACCAACATACTACTTAAGTGTGTGAATAATGTATATTTGAGAAGCACCAAATCCTCCTTACTATTTGCAGCCATGAGTAAACCATTGGGGTTTACCACACCTCCTTGCCTATCAACTTGTCCTTATTCATGGATAAGTGTTAGTCATCGATGACAATACTAACTGATGAACTAGTTGTGCCAACACCATTAGTTATGCCAACAATCTTCCCAATTGGCATTGATGGAAATACTTCAAACTTCTCTTTTAGCAACTAGTCACTTCTGCTTTTGTTGTACCGATTAGATGCTCTATTTGAATCTCCCCCTCTCACTAGCTTCCATTCTTGTCACATCTGACTACATCTCCTTTCATGTTCCATTTGACTTCACTCCCCCTTTGACAACAATGCCAAAGGTGTAGTCTAGACATCCTATTTCACATACTGCAATGACTTCTCCCACTAACAGGAGTAGTCCATAATCATCAATCCAAATACATAAATTTTTCAAGAAAATCATACTCGATTGATGTTGTTCCAATATGCTCTCACCTTAGAGCATGTAGGGGAATTACCCCTATCTTACCTTTGAGATACTCAAAAGTATCCTTAGGTAGAGGCTTGGTGAATATGTCTACAAACTGTTCCTTGGTTGGCACATATTCCAGTCTAACTTCTTTGTCCTATACCTGTTCCCTAAGATAATGATATTTTATCACAATATGCTTGGTTTTAGATTATATTACTGAGATTTTTGATATGTTGATGACACTTGTATTATCACAGTGTATCACCATTGATTCAGTCACCTTTTATTGGATACCTTCCAAGATCTTCTTAATCCATTACCTGTGTACAATTGATTGCAACAACCACATACTCTGCCTCAACTATGGATTGAGAGATACAATTCTATTTCTTTCTTGTCCATGATACAATCCTATCTCCAAGAAAGAATGCACCTCCACTAGTGCTCTTTCTGTGATCAATGTTCCTTGCCTAACTTGCATTGGTGAATACGCTTAAGTTGAAATTTACCTTATGTCGATACCAGAGACCATAATCATCAGTCCCCTAAAGGTATCTGAATATCCTCTTAACCGCCACCATATGAGTCTCTTTTGGATTTGCAGGAAATCTAGAAACCAAGCCAATTGCTTGTGCTATATTTGGTCTACTGTGCACCACATACTGCAGCTTACCAGTCATGGATCGATATAGTGTCTCATTCACTTTATTAGTCTCATCATCTTTGGAAAGATTGTAACCTATAACTATTGGAGTTCCAACAAGTTTGGAATCTTCCATTGCAAAGGTCTTCAATATTTCTCTTATATATTTGGTCTGGCTAATGAATATGCCATTCTTTAGCTGAGAAACTTGTAGACCAATGAAGAATTTTATTTCACCTATCCTGGACATTTCAAATTCTTTCTTCATTTCTTTTGCAAAACCTTTTCTCATTTCATCATCTCCTCCAAAGATGATGTCATCTATAAAAATCTCTGCAATAAGATGTTTTCCTTCTTTTCCATTCTTCAAATACAAGTTACTATTGTCACTGATTCTCATGAACCCTATACTTATAAGGTATGAGTGTAGTCTCTCATACCAAGCTCTTGGTGCTTGTTTTAGCCCATACAAATCCTTTTTCAACTTACATACCATATCTCTTCCATCTTCTGAAGCAAACCCTTCTGGTTTCTCAATGTACACTTCTTCCTCTAGAACACCATTCAAGAATGCCGATTTGACATCCATTTGTTAGACATTAAACTTCCTATAAGCAATGTAAGCAAGCAATATTCTGACCCCTTCCAGTCTAGCCACCAGTGCAAAGGTCTCTCCGTAATCCAAACCTTCTTCCTATGCATACCCTTTACAAAATAACCTTTCTTTTTTTTTTAGTACTTGATCGGTTTCATCCATTTTAGTTGTGAACACCCACTTGGTGCCTATCACATTTTTGTTCTCTGGTCTGGGCACAAGGGTCCAGGTTTCTTTTTTCTCAATCTGCTCCAGTTCTTCATCCATATCCTTGATCCAATCTTCATCTTTTAGAGCCTCCTTTGCTATTTTGGGCTCAATTTTAGAGAGAAGACAAGTACTCTCCCTTGCTTTTCTTCTAGTCAATACTCCTACATTCTTGTCACCAATAATATTATCAGCATAATGACTGATTCTAACATACCTTGGTGGCATTGGTTTAATTCTTAGAGCTTCTTCTACCGGTTGTGCAAGTTCTACTTCACATGCTTCCTCATTTGTAACTACAATAGGATTCTCTGTAGTAGGTTTGACCGGTACAGTGTAATTGAATCCTTGATAGTCCTCTGGTTCACTCTTGCTGTCCTGTTCATTTTTCTAAAAGAACTCATCTACTTTGACATTTGCACTTTCCACAATCTTACTAGTCATTTTGTTCAAACACCAGTATGCTTTACTCTTTGTGGAGTAACCTAAGAAGATTCCTTCATCACTCTTAGGATCGATCTTTCCAGAGTACTCATCCCTCTTGATGTAGCACCTGCTTCCAAATACCTTGAAGTAACTCACATTGGGTGAGTATCCACACCATAATTCATAGAGAGTCTTATTTGTCCCTTTTACCTATATCCAGTTCAAGATATACACAATAGTACTCACTGCTTCTCTCCAAAAGATATGTGGAATATTCTTCTAAATCATTAGAGTCCTCGGACAATCATTTAGAGTTCTATTTCTTCTTTCAGCAGCCCCATTCTATTAAGGTGTTCTGGGTGCATACATCTACCTCATAATCCCCTATTCTTCATAGTAATTTATAAACTCTTGAGAGGTGAACTCTCCTTGTCTATCAGATCTCAAACATTTTAGAATCTTACCGGTTCCTCTCTCCACTCAAGCCTTGAAGACCAAGAACATGTGAAAGGCTCCAAATTTTTCTTTCAAGATTACATATCACATCATTCTTGAGAAATCATCTATAAACAACATGAAGTACTGGTCCCCATAGAAACTCTTAGTTCTTATAGGACAACACAAATTTGTATGCACTAAGTCTAGCACATTCTTAGATGAATAAGATTTCCTACTGAAACTAGATCCAATCAACTTTCCTAGTTGACAATCTTTACACATAGCATTCTCAGGTTTCATAATGTTAGGCATACCTCTGACAGACTTCATTTTACTAAGCTTTTCTATGCTATCAAAATTAACATGACACAATATTTTGTGCCACAACCAACTATCTTCTACCTTTTCCATTAGGAAACTTCCTACAATGGTATCTAGGTAGAACACATTACCTTTAGTATTTTTACCGGTAACAATCAGACCTCCTAATTTATCACTTATTTTACATATTCCTTCATTAAACCCCAACCAGTAACCCTTATTGTTAAGTTGTGCAATATTTAATAGACTATACTTTAGCCCTTCTACCCAGTAAACATCTTCACAATTGGTTTTATCATTTAGGGAAATATATCCCTTACCTTTTACCACAAAGGGAGCATCATTGCCGAATCTCACCTATCCTCCATCATATTCCTCCATGCTAAGGAATTCGTTCCTATGACTAGTCATATGGTGATTGCAACCACTGTCAATTACCCAGTCTCTACACCGATTTGAACTAGAAATTAGTGCCATAGCACTTTCCTCTATGCTATCTTCCCTTACCATTACAAATGCAATCCCTTCTCCTTCTGATTTTTCATGGTAACTCCTTCTGCAAGATAACACTCCTTCTTTCTCTTCTCTTTGTATCTTCTAAAGTTATCCTTCCTATCATTGTGAATACATATGGATGCAATATGACCTATTTTATTGCATGAGAAATAAATTAGGGGTAGTTTACCACTGTACTTCCCTTTCCTCTTGGCATCCTTCTTGCTATCAGAGCTTCAAGATTATCTTGTTCCTTTTCTTCATATAACAAGTTGTCATTTTCATGAGAATGACTAGTTCTTGCAGCAAAACTACTTCTAATTTCTTTTCTTCTCATTGTTGGTGCAAGTGCCATGGAAGATTTGAAGGCAACAAAAATCTTAGGCATATTGTTATCATAGTTGCTCAGTTCAAAGGAAATCAACTTACCGATCAGGGAGTCAAGTGTAATATTAATTGTTCCCAAAGATATGAGTTCCTGAATTGTAGAAACCCTTATGGCATATTTTGGTAGCAAGGTTCTTAGAATTTTGCTAAGCACATCATCTTCCTCAAGTTTTCCTCTAGCATTTCTGATGAAATTTACCATATCCTTTATTCTTTTGTTGTACTGTTCTATATTCTCTCCTTGCATCCTCATCTCATCAAGTTTTCCTCTCCAACTGTCCACCTTAGCCTTTTGTACATGAGGATCTCCTCCATAAATAGTCTTCAGTATATTCCACATCTCATAGGCTATTTTTCGGATCTTGAATCTCAACATACTCGTTATCAGATAGATTACTAGCAATCACCTCCATAGTTGTGATGTTATCTTGTTTCTCTTTGATATGATTTGCAGTGAGAACCCCTGGAGGTTCATTGTAATCTATGCTTACATGATTCCATTATTGATCTCCTAGGGTTCTTAGGTACAAATTCATTCTACCACACCATAATGTGTAGTTCTCCTTAGAGAACTTAGGGCCTTCCTTTCGTATCATCTTGGATCTTTCCTTAAGATGTTAATCTCTTCAGAATCTAAGGACCAGGGCTCTAATACCAATTGTTAGTCCCAACCGGTGTTGAGAGGGGAGGGGTGAATCAACGCTATATTGGTTTGTTCTAGATTTAACCTTAATCAAAACTTCTATTCAGACTAAACACTTATCAAATTAAGAAACATTAATAAGAAACATGCACACATAAAATCAAACACACATGGCTACCAAAATTTATCACGTGGAAACCCAAGTGGGAGAAAACTACGGTGTGAGTAGAAACTCGCAAACTCTACACTCTTCTGGAGTATGCCGGGTGAGGAGCCATCCCTGTTAGGAGATTACAAAGACACTGTTAGGTGCCACCCGGTTAAGGGATTTTTTTTAAGGCCTATTAGAACCTTTACCTTGTTAGAGGTAGCCTTGTTAAAGGACTTAGGATCATCATTTAAGATGTCACTTGGTTAAGGGATTTTACAAAGGGACCTATTAAAGTCCATCCAGTTAAGGGATTTTACTGTTGTAGTCATTAGAAAACAACAAAGATAATGATATGCTGTAATAGCTACTCTTAGCTTAATCAGTTCTAAATGAACCTCTTCGGTTTAACCACTGATTACACTTTGCCTGCACTCTATTGGTTCGCTGCATTCTTTCTCTTCTCTACACACTATTCGAGCTTTGCACACTCTCTTCACCACTCTGCTATTCACTTAGCAGTTCTTCCCTCTTCTCACCTTGTTGGATTGCCTCTCTTAAAAATTGCACTTTGCAATTTTTATGATCAATCTTTTTGGTTTTCACCAAAAATATTTATACCATATTTTGCCAACACATACCCACTAATTTCTCAATGAGTTTATACCTAACATTTAGTAGATTTGAAATTCAAATCTTCCCAAATATTCCCACTCTCTCTCTCTCTGCATGCTCTCCACCAATCTCGCCAACAACTCATCCTTATCTTCCTCCGCAACTCATAATTTCAGCAACCTTTGGGTCGTGTTTTGTCTTTTTAATGTTAACTAGAAAATTCACACAAATCTCACCTTAACTGGTTGTCAACTGCTGTATACTTCACTAGCTATTTTTTTGATGATATCTTGCCATGACTAAATCAACTTTGTTCATCGCATCCAGCTTACCGGTCACTACTCCATGATTCTCGGTGGATAGCATTCTTCAACATGTATCACCAGTGTAACTCTTCATCTTTTGCCACTGGTCATTGATCATCAATCAGACTGATCACTTGTTTGTCTAGAGTGTTCCAATCATGCATAAGACTACTAAACTACAATCTGAGTCACCTCATGTGATTGTATCATCATTTCATCAACCAATTTAAAAAAATTGATCTCAACACCTATCGGGCGCTTGACTGATAGGTCAACTACTATGTTTATCCTTCAACCGATTAGTCTTCCACCAACATACTACTTAATTGTGTCAATAATGCATATTTGGGAAGCACCGAATCCTCCATATTGTTTGCAGCCATGAGTAAAGCATTGGGGTTTAACACACCTCCTTGCCTATGAGCTTGGCCTTATTCACCGATAAGTGTTAGTCATCAATGACAATACTAACCGATGAACCACCAACACCATTACTTATGCCAACACACCTTTGTGTTGTCTCTGGGTTTTGTAAGATCAAAATTTGATCATTGTGTGTATTAAAAAATTGAGAATGATCATTTACTTATCATTTCTCTGTATGTGGATGATATGTTGTTCGTTGGGAATGATAAGGGTATGATTTGTGACTTAAAATCTCAGTTGTTAGCCTGGTTTTAAATGAAAGATTTAGGTGCAGCTAGGTATATTCTGAGGATGAAAATCAATAGGGATATAAAGAATAAAAAGCTTTGGCTTAGTTAGAGAAAGTATATTAGTACTGTTCTAGAGAGATTTAACATGTCAGAATGCAAGCAGTTCGTAGTTCCAGTATTACAGGGAACAAAACTCTGTGTTGAAGATTTTCCAAAATCTCCTTCTGAGATGGAGGACATGGCCAATGTGCCTTATGCAAGTGTAGTTGGCAACCTAATATATGCAATGGTCTATATAAGGCCAGACATTACCTAAGCTGTGGGAGTACTAAGTCAATTTATGGAAAATCTAGGAAGACCACATTTGGATGCTATGAAGAGAGTGTTTAGATACCTGAAAGGTACCTTTTAATATGCTCTATGTTACCATGAAAATTTGGTTGGATCGTAGAAGACTATTAACATTTAGTGATATATGAATTCTGATTGGTTAGGAGACATTGACCAAAAAATATACACAAGTGGATATATATTCACATTGAATGGTGGTGTAATTAGTTGGATAAGCAAGCGACAAGGTGTAGTCACTCTATCTACTACAAAGGTGGAGTACATGGTAGAAACTTGTGCCAGTCAAGAGGGTATTTGGCTTAAGTGTTTGTGTTCTGATGTTGGGTTTAATGCAAGAAAAAATTCCATTTGTTGTGATAGTTAGAGTACCATTTGTTTGGCAAAAATCTCACTTTCCATGCCAGGACGAAACATGTTGACGTGCAGTATCGTTTTGTTCGTGACATGGTGGAAGATGGAAAGGTTAATCTAGAAAAGGTGGATACTCTAATTAATGTTGTGGATGCATTGACCAAACCTATGAGCACAACAAAGTTCAAAAGGTATGCCAATTCTATGGCCTTGGGGCCCATGATTCTCACTAATCACTAAGTGTTTTGAAGATACCAATAAGTTCTTCATCAAGTGGGAGAATGTTGTGAATGGTTGTCTCAAACTTACTGGTTGAAATCTCAAGCAGATGACACTTGGTCTTTGAAATGAGAAGTTTGGTGTGGATAAATTTTGTGTTATTGATCATCTTCGAAGGAAATTGAATAACCTTTGTGTTATATACCCACGTATGAAGTAGTGTGCATAGTGTTGTGGATAGCGGGGAAAGGAAACTAAGTCCTTTCTATTTAACCCCATAGTGTGATAAAGGTGCAACAAATAGGGTCATGAGATAGAGGGATGAAGGAGACTTGGTCTTCATCCCACCACCCCACAAGACTCTAAGGGTCTAGTAAGAGGACTTGCGGGATAGAAGAAAACAATTTTCTTTGTCTTCCCCGCCACCCAGTGAGGGGTTTCTTGTGATCATCGGTGTAGTGCAGGGTAAAGATGGAGGGAAAAGAGACGCTTCCTCCTTCCACCTCATGTGACACTAAGGACCCAATAAGAAGACATGTAGGATAGTGGAAGATGGATGACTTGACTTTCCCACCATCCCATTAGGGGTGTCTAGAGAGAACAAAGATAGTGCGGGATAAAGACGAAGGGCAAATGGATGGTCTCCCTGCTACCTTGCAAGTAATCTAAGGGTTACCGAGGAGATGTGCGGGCTAAATAGGGGAGCATGAGACATGCTCATCCCACCATCCCACAATGATGCAAGAAGTAACTTTGGTGAGAAGTCAAGGCAAAAGCGATAGAGGTGAGGACTATAGCTGAATGCGAAACAATTTGCTAAGCTATGCATAGTTGATTGGCAAAAACTAAAATGACTCAGATGAAGCGATGGAGATAACATGGTTTGTTATTGACAATCTAATGAAGTTCGATAGTTCGAGATGTGGTAACTGAAATGAATCAGTTTTTTGGATAGAGACATATAAATGTCTGAAAAACGGTTGAAGAGAAGGTTGGTTGGTCATGTTAGATGATTGGTAACTTTGTAATGTTGAATTGAAAATTCAATTGTGAATATAATATTCGGAACTGCTGCTACCTGAACATAGACTAGATCAAAGCTTGAAAATCTATAAACTTGTATGTAAATAGTTTTTATTGTAATACAAAACATATCATTGGTGTGTGGGTTTTACACCTATAAGGGTTTTCCCATGTGAAATCTAGTGTACATCTTCATGATTGTGTTTTTTATATTGCTCTGTTTATCTTGTATTGTGTATCTTAAATTGTTGTAATTCAAATTGAAATACATATCTTATTTTCTCCTCTAATAAACTTATATTAGGAAGGTGTTTTTTTTACTCTTCTTTCCTTACACAATTGACTTTTGTAAAAGTTAACTTTGATGAAGAGGTTAGGGCTCTCTTAATTTTATATTTTTTTCTAGAAAGATGGAATAGCTTGGTTATGATTGTAAATAACTTTGTCTTTGGTACAAACACTTTAAAATTTGATGATATTGTTGGTGTTATCGTGAGGAAATGTGATAGAAAATCATAGGTGAGACTTCAACATCATCGGGTACTATTTTGAATGTAGAGAATAGGGGAAGACCATGTGAGAAGTCGAGAGAGAAGTCAAAGAAAGAGCAAGAAAAGATCATTAGTACTGTAGAAAGCCAAGACATTTAAAGAAAGATTGTTGGTCTCAAAAAAACAAACAAGGAGACAAAAATGAAGACGATAGTAAGGAAGCTAATGTTGTAAGTAATACTTTACAAGATTCCTTGATTTTGTGTTTAGATAATGTTAATGATTCTTGGGTAGTAGATTCAGGGGCTTTATTTCATGCCACACCCCATAGAAAATATTTTCTAGATTATGTTCAAGGTGATTTTGGATAGGTATATTTGGGTGATGATGAGCCCTATCAGATTGTTGGAAAAGGCAAGATAAAAATCAAGTTGCAGAATGGAAATGACTGGTTGCTGCAGGAGGTAAGGCATGCCACTACTTTAAGAAGAAATTTAATCTCTGTAGGATAATTGGGCAGTGGAAGGATACATAGTTACCTTTACATAAAATGTTTAGAAGGTTAATAAAGGTGCATTAGTAGTATCTAAAGACCTGCAAAGGTAGGAAAATTGTATTTACATATTGGTAATACTTATTATACCTTACCTACTATAGAAAAAGTTGCTGCAGGGATGACTACAATAGATTTTGGAAGGACAAATTAAAAATTATCGCACCATAGACTTGGGCACATGAGTGAGAAAGGGATGAAAATCCTTCACTCTAAAACTTTGTTGCCAGGACTAAAGCAAATTGATTTAAAGTTCTATGAAAACTATATTTATGGCAAATAGAAAAGAGTCAAATTTCTCAAGGTTGGGAAAGAGAAGAAGAGTGAGAAGTTAGAGCTTGTGCTTTTAGATGTATGGGGACAAGCTCATGGTATCATCTCTTAGTGTCTCTTGTTATTATGTTATTTTTTTATAGATGATGCAACTAGGAAAATATGGGTGTATTTCCTAAAACATAAATAAGGTGTTTTTGAAACTTTAAGAAAGGAAAAGATTTGGTTGAGAATGAGATAGGGAAAAGGTTGAAGCGGCTCAAATTTGATAATGGAGGCGATTATTGCAGCAAATAATTTGAATATATTACTATTCTTCCAATGGAATTTGAAGGCAAAAGATGTTTCCAAGAACCTCACAAAAAAATGGCGTGTCTAAGAGAATGAATAGGACCATTATGGAGCATGCAAGGAGCATGAGATTGCATGCTAGACTACCCCTATATTTTTGAGTAGATGTTGCACATACTGATGTTTATTTGATAAACAAAGGACCTTCAAATCCTTTGGATCATGGCATTCTAGAGGAGGCATAGACTAGTAAAAAGCTAAATTATTCTTTTCTGAAAACCTTTGGTTGTGAAGCTTTTGTCCATGTTGATAAAGAAAACAAAACCAAGCTTGATGCTAAATCTCAAAAATGTACCTTCATTGACTTTGGTTATCAGTTATGGGATTTTGGAAATCAGAAAATAATTAGAAGTAGAGATGTTATATTCAATGTGAAGGTCATGTATAAAGAACAAATGCAGGAAAAGAAGCATGAGTAGGTCAAAAAGGAATATGTAGTGCTGGATGAGATTCCTGAAAATAAAATGTCATTTGTTCCCAATGCTTAGCAACAACAAAATATCCCACAAACTCCTACAAGTGTTAGATGCTCTACGAGGTTAAGTAGACCTCCTAAAATATTTTCTCCTTCTTTGTATTCTATTTTATTAACTGATTTTGGTGAACCATAAGGATATGAAGAATTAATGTAGGTGGATGTCAAACAACAGTGGGAGCTAGGCATAAAAGAGGAAATGGATTCCTTGATGCAAAATCAGACTTGGGACTTAGTCCCATTACCTACAAGAAAAAGAGCCTTACCAAATAAATGGATTTATAGGTTGAATTAAGAGGAAGATGGAGAACATAAAAGATATAAGGCTAGACCCATGGTAAAAGGTTTTGCATAGATAAAGGGTATAGATTTTGATGAAATATTCTCTCCAGTTGTAAAAATGACTTCAATTAGAACTGTTCTAAGTCTTCTGGTTGCGGGATGCTTGCATCTTGAACAACAAGATGTTAAAACAAATTTTCTCCATGGAGAATTGGAGGAGGAAATTTACATGTAACAACCACAGGGATATAAGGTCAAAGGTAAGAAGGAATTAGTGTGCAGGTTGAAGAAAAGTTCGTATGGCCTAAAGCAAGCACCTCACCAATGGTATTTGTAATTTGATAGTTTCATGGCTGAACAAGGTTACCACAGATGTCATTCTAATCATTCTATTTATTTTAAGAGATTGGATAATGACAATTATATTATCCTATTACTTTATGTTGATGATATGTGTACATGAGCAATCCGAGAATGGAACATTGGATGTTGTCAAATGGATTCTCAAGTTTTTGAGAGGTTCTACTAGCAAGGCATTATATTTCCAAGGATCAAACTCTATTCTATGAGAATTTTTTGACTCTAACCCGACAGGTCATATTGATACAAGGAGGAGTAGTACAAGGTATGTCTTTACTGTAGGGGTTAGTTGAATTTATAGACTGCAAAAGGTTGTTGCACTTTCAATCACTGAAGCTGAGTATGTGGGTGGTACTGAAGCTAGTAAGGAGATGGTTTGGCTAAAACATTTTCTAGTATAATTGGGCAAGATGCAGAAGGATAGCCCATTGTACACTGATAGGCAGAGTTGCATTCATCTTGCAAAATTTTTTCTCTTCATTTGAGGACAAAACACATTCAGCTCAGGTAGCAGTTCATACAGTCTTGTTAGTCCTCCCTACTTTCATTAAAATTCCAATTAGAAGGTTGCCCTTTGATGTTTATTTTCCCTTTCAATCATGTATTTCTTCCCTTTGAACCTTTCCTTAGTTGAAATTTCAAGTTCAAAGCGCACTTCAAAAAAATTTCTTCGCAACTTTGTTTTATGGTAAAAGTGAGCACTTTGTTGAAATTTGTATTGAACTTGAACCTTTGAACTTTTTGGTTCAAGGTTCAAGGTTCAAAGTTGATCATGCGTTGGTTATGTCTTTGCTTGTTCATTATCCTTTGTTTTGTCATGGAGACTGTTTTATGTGATGTTCTGTGTTATCTCTAAATATTGAACTTGAACCTTTTAACCTTTTGGTTCTTGGTTCAAAGTTCAAAGTTTGAAATTCATAGTCTGAGGCTTCATTTAGGAAATGGTGTGTGTATCATGGAAAGAAAATGGCGGTGGGAAATAAGAATATTTTGGGAAGTTCAAAATGTTAGTTTCTAATCATGGTAATTCATGTGTTATGTGATGGAATGACCCAAAATTAAATGCATGTTGTTAGTACATCAAATTAGGTGTCAACTCACACAAGCTTACTTAATTAGTACAACTAGCTAGGATTTGAGTGTGATTTTGTCCATTTTTGTTACAAAAGATAGCAATCTTTCTAGTACCTTCTCAATAGCTGTGAAAGCAAGGAAAGTTGGAGGTATTGTATATGTATTCAGAAGGTTTCTAAGAATTTTTTGTTGAGATTAGGTTAGTTTCAATCATTCCCTCTTCTACTGTATTTACTTGTTATGGAAGCTAGCTGTTATTCATTGCCTTTGCTATGTAGAAGAATTTATTTTATTCCTTAAATTGTTTGATAAATATGGGAGGGGCCATCATGAGTCCAACTCTGCTAAAATTGGGGCACACTTGATTCTTAGTTATCTCGCTTCCAGAGATGGGAGACACTTCATTAGCACAAGAAGACCTCTCTAAAGTTATTGAGAGAGTTAAGAACCTAGCCCAAAACTCTATGATGGAGAAAATTGTGAGGAGTGGTTCGGTTGAGGTTGCTACATTTCCCGTCACTACACCATGCTAGGAGTTAGTTTTGGAATGTAAAAACTAGTATGATACGGAGCACAAGTGTATCAAGGACATTAATGGTGAAGTGCTATTGAAGATAGACAAGAAGACTGTAATGGCAGCTATGGGCATTACTCATAAGGAGCCATATGAAGACTGGACCATTGGCACTTCATAGTCCTTTTTTGAGAAGAAGAGCACTTATAAAAGTGTGATTGCCAAGAACTGGTTATTGAAAATTCAAAGGGAGGTTCTAGATTACCAAGGCCACTCACCAGAGAGCAATTCATAACAAAGGTACATGATATTGTTGTTATGTTGAATAGATTGAAAGGAAATGCCCATGCCTTTTACTGGGAAGATTGGATGTATTTCTACATCTGAATGGAAGCGCCTACCTAGATTGGGGACAAGTTGTTGTAGAGAGATTGCATGAGAGTTTAAATAAATTTGTGGGAATGAGTGGTTTCTATATGTCTTCATACTTATTTTATATGCTTTCTTGCACCTAAGATTGGAATGGCTTACATCATGAACCTTGGAATGATGGAATAAGGGTATATGAATACTATCCTCACCTACAGGAGTAGAGATATGCAAATAACGTCATGATATGGAATGACATTTTTGCAGGAAGATTAGTTCATGAGTTGTAGGGTAATACAAATAGGAGATTTTCGATAGAAGCAATAAAATTTATTAGTATTTATGGTAGTTTCTTTATCCAATTTTCTTAGTTTACACATATTAGAGTTGGCGGCTTTCAGGGTGAACCTTTCAGGTTACCTAGGTATGCTTTGGATAGCTATGTTTTAATTGAAGTCAGTCGACAACTAGCTTATATTGATAAGAGAAGTGGAGGAAAGTATGGGGTGGTCTTTTCGGTAGAGCTTGGACACTATAGTTGTAGATCAATTTTAGATGCCTTGAACCTTGAACTTGAATTCAAGAAGTTCAATCTGCAGTTATATGTTGCTAGATATAAATTTGATAGTCCAAGGTTTGCTATAGAGAACTTAAATGTTGATGATGGTTTTTGTCATGAACCTTAGCTAGATGATTATTGGGAGAATTGTGGTGATGAATTAGAAGTTAGAAGAAGATTATGGTCAAGGTTCATGGTTCAACAAATTGTGACAATGGGTTTGTCCATGAATGTTTCTGATGTGCAAGTCGATAAAGGTGAGGAAGTTGTTGATCCTGAGTTTGATAAGAGGATACAGGGGCAGCATATTCTAGAGGTTGATTGGGATAGGAAAGGGGATGATAAAATTCAGGCCAGAACCTTTAATGGGATCAGACGGACAAAAAGATGGCTAAAAGATCATCATTTTGGACAACATCCCATAGCTGCACTTAAGAGTAGAAAAATTGGTCAAACTCATGGAACTTATCAAGCATCTCTTTCTCCTTCTCACATTGTTATTGATATTGCTAGTAATGAGAAATAGAGGACAGAGAAAACTAAAATTGTAAATTTAGGAGAATCTTCTCTGGTTTCCGCCTCTGCTCGTGTCATCGGATCTTGTAGTAGGAAAAGTAGTCAAGATCTCCTTGCAAGTTCACTTGTAGTAGAATTGGATTTTGAGGAAGAAACTCAAGGAGGAATGGATGCTCAGATGCAGGACAAGCTCATTACAGGTGTTGCTGATAAAGGAAAAGAAATCCAAGAACCTGAGGATTCTATGAATACCATGGCCATTGTCACTACTAACCAACAATCACCACCACTGAGGGAGACATCTAATGTTCCCAAATGGTTAAGTGCTTCGCTTACCAAGAAAAGGAATGTAATTCCCATATCAATCCCAATGGAGGACATGGTCAATAAATATCTGGGAAGAACATCAAAGTCCAAAAGGCTTAAGACTGAAGCGATGATTGATGTGGATGACCAAACAAGACATTGGATTGCAGAGGTGGCCAGACCCCAACAGACAAAGATGTAGAGAATATCACTGAGAAGGACTTTTTAAAAAAAAAGATTGACTTAGGGGCGACCTCTCGAGCTGTAGCTGCTAAGCATTTGGAGAATTCCACTAAAATAATTCTCACCAGAACTTAGAAAGATGAAAGGGATAAAAATAAATGAAGCAGATCATAATGCAAATGGCCCAATACATCAATGCTATACATGATCGTAATCCTCAACCGCTTTCTCAAGTTCCTTTTTTGTTTGATGCAAGATCCCCAATGAACTAGAGAATACTTGATCAGGTTCAAAGAAGCTGAATGGTTGTAGATGTCTTTAGTGGATGGCTGGAATCAATTGCCCAACATGGAACTAGATACATTTTCGATCTTATCAAGGTGTTTGAAAATGCAGAGTCTATAAGTAAGAAGTTGGAAATAGAAATAGTTGCTTGGGAAAAAAGAAAATCAAGTGGGTGGCTATATTGAAGTGAATGAGGGATACACAAAGGTATGGAGTAATGAATCTCTTAGTAGGAAAGCTAGTTTATGGTCTTGATGACAATGTACTTTTCGTGTGCAAAGAGAATATTGAGTGGAGAAATTCAACTATTGAAAAGGGACATGAGGAATCTATTAAGCTTTTAAAGGAGTTAAAAGAACTGACTAACACTATGCAGAAAGACATGAAATGTATAGATCTTCAACTCCTAAAAGAGGATAAGTAGACGCTTGAGGACTCATCTGATATGATCCAAGGTTTCAAAAATCAAGTGCAACAAATTCAAGAAGCAAAGTCCTTTACAATAGAGGATTTCTCAAAAATTGTATGAATTGAATCCATGTTACTGGTTTGATTTGATCATCTTGAGACGCATAAGGGTGAGGTTGTGCAGGTGAGCAAAAAGAAAGAAGTGTGGAAAGAGAGAATTCTACATATAAGTCTTCCATATTATCAACTTATTCTCAACTTCTCCTCAACTCACTTAGAGTGGTAAAATATTCTAAGAACCCCTTTGCTGTAGGACAAACAGGTGGAGGCCACATCATCTACAGGAGCTTGATTGCATCACGGTTGCTCGCAACTTATGTCGCTTTTCCTATTTAGTTGTTGTTTTTCAGTTTTTAAGATAGAATTCTTTAACTCTCATGAAGAGTTAATCTTTTTACTCTGGTTAAAATGTAACAAACTATCATAGCCTAGTAGCTATATAAACTTTATTAAAAAACCTTGTAAAAGGTTTGAGAATTTTTGGGGTTAAGATAGAACAAAAAGATTTATCTTCTTTTTAGCAATATTATGTACTCTAAAAAAGAAAGGCAATTTTGTCTGTGAATAAAGTTGCAACATTTTCCATTTTTATAAATCTGTGTGTTTATGAATTGTAATGTGAATCTCTGCGAGGATTTGATTCAATTGCAAAATTTGCAATATTTCTAATGCAATGTATATGAATGTGTGAAAAGAAAACTTTTGAAATTGTCTATCTTAATGATTAGATGAATGAAAGTTGTGAGCTTTAAGAAATTATTTGTACTTTAAAATATTGCAGTGTTCATTTTGTGTTGACATATGAATGCTTAAATTTCTTTAATACTTTCTAGTAAAAAGTGTGCATGAGAATTGTTGTAATTTAAGATTATTGAAAATCATTCTTGGGGAGATGTAGCTGTATACAGAGGTTAATTGTTTAAGCAGTTATCCAACTATTGGTGTTTTTTTTTTGTCTTTTGTTATGGGCATGTAGAAGTCAAAGAATCAGCATGTCTAAAAGGGAAATTTATTAACCAACAGGTCTATTTTGGAAGATGGTGAGTTATGGCTTGACAAGATTCACATGAGTAAATCTTGCAAATATGTTCACGAAGGTAGTAACATAGGAGAATTTGATTTTCTCATTAGCTTCTATTAGTCTTCTTGACTAAAAATCATGAAATTAAGGAATATACAAGTCCACATGTTTTATCCAGTAGGAGCTGGAAGTGCAACGATGTCGTCCAGGATCAGTCTCCAAGTGGGAGATTGTTTGGTGTGGAGCCTGATTAGTCTCCAAGTGGGGGATTGTTGGTATGTGGTGACTGATCATGCAAGCATTGTACACTTGTTAGGTAGAGGGGTTAGCACGAAGGGCTGATGTAATAGGGAGCCCAACGGGCTCACCCAAAGTTTTCTCATACATGTACAGGAATATGTGTATGAGAATAGGTGATTAAGAATAAGAGACAAAGATAACAAGAATATTATTTTAGGGTTAGGGTTAATTTTGTTAACCAAATTTGTAATTTAAGTTCGAATTTGTAAATGCATAAACAATCGTGAGTACTTCCATGCAAAATGTTAATGCTACACATGTTAGTCAAGGTGGCAACCTTATTAATCAAAGGTTTTTTATACCTCCTTCCACGTGTCTTCCCTTCATGACCCAATCATCTGCCATACCCTAATATCATAGTGTTCCACCTCCTTATTCTCAATGTTAGCCTACATACAACAATATTACTCCTCCATCAGACTCTAATATGTCCAATTTCAATCCATCCACCGAAGGAACCATCAATAACTTAGCGAAAAATATTTCATCCCTACAACAATAGTTGGTTTCCATTACCTAATCTAAGTTTAATTTGTCCACATTTGATTTAGCGAGTCCATTATTTGATGACATTGTTCATGTTGTCCCTCTTAAACATATGGAAGTCCCTCAATTAGAGCTTTATAATGGAAAAAGTGATCCCTTAAATCATGTGCAAACATTTCAAACTTTATGTAGTGACTTTGCTCATGATCAAACACTTATGGATAAACTATTTACTTGAACCTTTAGGATAAAGCCTTGCAAGGTTATTGTTCTTTACCAACTTATTCTATTACATCATTTGAACAATTAGCTAATACTTTTATTCAACAATTTCACAATAATATTTGTCCTAAAATTACTTTGATTGATTTGATTCATTGTAAGCAAGGTGTTAAAGAAAATGTGTCTGATTTTATTGGTAGATATAAATATTTGTATTCTTAAATTTCTTATTCTATGCCCAATCAAGATGTTCAAAGAATTTTTATTGCTAATTTACAAAAAGGCATTAGGGATTAGCTTCACTTTTCTAAGTTTACTTCCTCCACATAGTTTTTTGCAATGCTTTATAATAATTAGCTTCAAGTGAGTCAATTTGAATCATCTCCTTCAATGGCTTTAGTTGATATGAATGAGAGTGCTTAGTAATCTTTTGTGAAGTTTAAACTAAAGAAGGGATACATCAAGATCAATTACAACATCGATACTCAAGTGGAAACCATAACATCAGGTGTGGCCCCTTTATTCAAATATTTTAGAAAATAATTTAATCCTCTTTCAAAGTCTTTGCATAGCATAATGACACAATTGATATTTTTTTTTGTTGAAACTTCCTTCCATCAAGGCAATTGATACCTCAAAACCTTTATCACCTTATAATGATCCCAAAGCCTTTTTCCAATTACATCGTCAACCTGGTCATAATACTAAGAAGTGTTATACTTCAAGGAGTAGAATTAAAGACTTTATTGATAACAATACCATATCCATAGCTGGTGTGAATGACAAAGGAAACAAATTTGTAGCTCCTCCTAATCAAAACCTTCAAATCTTTACTAATCCTTTGCCTTCCCATTCTACTAATGTGATTGAATATAAGCCTCTTGAATTTTCTCACAGTGACCTTGGTGTTGAGTCCAATAATTTTGTGAATCTTATTGATAAATCTACACCCTCGTAAGGATCTATGCATTACTTTTGATCCTAGTGAGACTATTGTTGCACTTGATGGTCCACTATATATCACTGTGAATATCAAAGACAAAATCTCACGAGGGGTGCTCATTGATCCAAAGTGTATGGTGAATATGATCACTGAATAATACCTCTTGTAGCGTCGTAAATTGTATGCACTTGCTAGGGTGGTACAATTTCACACCTAGTTTAGCACCCACCTTGGTGCATTTTGCATTTTGCATTGCATTTCCCCTTTAACACTTAATTAGGTCTAAGGTTCTATTTCATCATCTTCCATATCATAAAGTTGGGCCCTTTTCATTAAAGTGTGCCCCTTTCATTTTATTCTTCCAATACATCATTTAATCTAAAACCCTAATTAGGTCCTATTTTGAACTTGGGGGCTTGATTTCGGGGGTCAAAACATCTTGAAATCAGCTGTAACTTCGGGATTTTCTCTAAAATCATCATATCCGACGGCCTTGAAAATTTGGTGAAAAGTTGTCGGGACCATGGCGCCTGGAGTGCGCACGGTCCCGGACATTTTTCCTGAAATTTTAGGAGCGTGATCCAATCATAAAATAAAGCTTAACCCCAAGAAATTGGTGGGAGATTCAATCTCTAGGTCGGCCAAAAGTTGAAATTAAGACCTAGGGTTTCATATATAAGAGCTCTCTTTCTTCATTTGAAAGGATCAGAATTTTGGTTTAGGGGACCTTCTATGCAGCGAAAGAGAAGATCTTTGAAGACTTCAACAGCATTCAACATCCACCCATCAAGCATTCATCAATTTCATTCATCCATTTAGGGCTTTGAAGACATTGAAGAGCAATAGGGGATCACTGACTGAAGATTGGCTTGTACCCCTCCCTTGGGGTTGGGTATGATTTCATGTTGTTTTCATGTCTTTGCATAAGCCTCATTATATCATTTGTATTCATGCTTTAGATCACTTTGCATCTTGATTTGGAGCATTTACATTATCATTTACAAGTAATTAGGGTTTACTTTCTAGGTTGCTCTAGTTTGCTTACTTGCATTTTAGGATCTTGCAGACACACAAGGTCTGCACACACACTACTTTTACAATACAACTTGGCTATTCGTGGAGGTGGAAATCACCAAAGCGGGGTTTTGACTAAGGCAAAACCCTATATAGCCACCCACCATACCTTTTCAGATATAAGTGCAGATTTCGGGATTCGGACGATGCCGCAAATTGCAGATCTGACAGAAGCAGACAGAAACTGAGCCACACACCAAATTTCAGGGCAAAAGACCAGGACAGGGGCGTGGGGCGCCCTGGTCCTGCTAGGACAGGGGCGCTGGGTGCCCTGGTCCTTCTGTCAGACAACAAAGTTTAGCATTTCTGACAGTTTTTCAGGTTGCAAAACAACAATTTCAGGAGCAGAATCAGGACAGTGGCACTTGTGCCCCTGTCCCGAACATTTTCACTCAGATTTTAACTCTGGGTATGCATCTGCATTCTTGTCTTGTCCTTGTGTTTACAACTTTCCATTGTTTAATTTCAATTCGGCAACCTTGTTATTAGTTCATACTTGCACTTTGGGGTTAGGAATTGAACTTGCATCATTTTATCTTTCAATTACAACAAAGGAATAGAAACCCTAATAGGTAGCCCGTGGCTCTCTCTTCCACAAAAAGAAGTAGCCAATTGTGTGATACCTCTAGGCTCTTTCGTATTCCACAATGTGTGTCAAAAGGTAGGATTAGGGCATGTTAGCCTAGTCTCGCTTTTTCCCCTACACACCTCTATACTCTAAAATTGCATCAAGTAACATATGATAAAAATGATGTCATGGTCAAGGTGTATGATGATTTCTCTTACTATACTATTGGTTCTATTACTCTTCTTATTTAGGTTGGTACTAAGTGCTTAGATGTCATTTTTATATCATTCCTGCATTAGATCAATTTTGTGTGAAGTTAGGACATCCTTGGCTATCTTCCATGAATGCGATCCCTTCTATAATTAATAAATGTATAAAATTTCCTCATAATGACACTATAATAATAATTAATCATAGCATGTATCAAGCCACATTGAGGCATGGAGATGTCACCCTCAATTAATTTTGGTCTAATCAATTTGAAACTATTAAGCCTTGAAGTGATTCTCTTTTTTTATCTTATTAAAAGTGGAAGAATGAGATGATCTTATCTTTGAGTAAGCCTAGAGATCCTAGACCTATTCCTCCTCCCTATGCTGGACCTTCTATTTGGTGCAGGAGCATCTAGTTTTGAGTGTATTTTATACATTTTGGTGTGTTATTCTATACTTTGGTTGTGGTTTGTGAATAATGGATGACTCATAGGTCCACATGTGTTTGTGATATGCATTTGGAGGTTGGATGTCAATGTGATCATGTTTTTACTCAATTTTGGCTTATAAGCCCTTGTAAGCCTAAAATGGCATAAACATGCATTTTGGTGTCAAACATCTTGAAAAGAATTATTTGGAATTGAGACATGTCATGTTAGTGGTTTTAAGTCATCCTAGGTGGTTTAGAATAAGAAACAAATCATGAAATGCAAAAATGCACTTTTTGGCAAAAGTTGTCAATGTTGCTTGACAACATTTTACAACTTTGAGCAACTTTTTACAAGTTTGAACAAATCGGTGGTTAAGAAACCGATGGAGAGTTAATTAGGATCAAAATAGAATATAAATGCCATTTTGAAGACCATTTTCCAATTTTTGCCTTGTATTTTCTCATTTGGAGCAGTAGTCCGTACTTCATGGATTGATTGCATTTCTGTTATTTGATAATTTATTTGTATATGTTCTTTTAGTTCTCAGGAAGCAATTGAGTTAGTCTTTGTTGTAGGTTTGAATTGAGTTTTTGATTTTGATAGCTCTCGACCTGAGAAAGGGTTTTAGAGGCCCAAACATGGTTCCAACTTGAATTCCTTTGAGTTTATCTCAATAACCCTTGGGAATCAAGCCATGGAACCTTTTTATAGTGTAAATTATCTTTTTTTTGATTTGGAGGTTATTGCACATCATTTCCTAGGTGAGCTCAGTCATAGCCTGATTAGGAAATGATTAAAATTTTGGAAGTGTTTGCAGAGATGAGTAGGTTTGAATTTTCCAAGCATTTGGCATGAGAAAGTAGGGTGTGGTAGAGCCTATGTGGAAGTTTGGAGGTGTGGAAGACTGAGGAAGACATTAAATCCTTGGAAGAAGATGAAAAAGACCCCAAAACCCTTCAAATTTGTCATTTTCGGGTTCTGTACCTGTACGGACAAACCTAGTTTCCTCACTTAATGAATCTCAAATTTCTTCCAAAAGGGTACTTAGATCATAAATTATTTTTCCTAGCTCTTTGGTAAAATTTTGAATAATTCCACAAAAATTGGTTAGGTAGGGCTAATTGGGGCTCTAGGGCTACTAGGCCTAGAAGGTAAGGAAAAGAAAGAGTGATGGAGAAATGGATGAAACCCAAACACAAAACTAGTTGATTGGATTTGTAAAACCTTATGGAAAACTACTATAACCCCTGCAAGCATATATTAGGAGCTTGATAGAGTAAGGTTGGATTTACCCTTGTGAATATTAACCATGCCTGAGCAGTTAGTGAGCACATACTGATTGGGAGAACTCCTAGAGAGTTTGGATGTTTAGATTGGTTGATAGACCAATTTAGAGTGAAGGGAGGCCACTAAGACATAACTTGGCTTTATTTTTGAAATGAATTGACTCTCTTTGAGTACCCCTCCCCATCATAGTGGTATCAAAGCAACTAAGATTTGGGAAGAAGCCAGTACATGATAGACATTGAATCAGTATGAGAGAATGGTCTAAGGATAATGACCAATGCCAAGTTATCCAAGAAGGTAGAAGATAAAGAGGAAGAGAATAGACTCCTTAGGGAAAGATTACTACAATTGGAGAGCAAACTTGACACAATTGAAGATAAGACTGAGAAAGTGACAGTCAAGGTCAATGAAGGGAAGGGTAAAGAACTAGTAGAAGAGGATAGCACACCTGAACCATACCCTATTCTACCTGAAGAACCTTTCCTTAGAGAAATGAAAGCCTTAGGAGGAAAATCCTTAGAAGGAGTGCCACTTTTTTGTGGAAAAATGGAACCAGAAGTAGTCATGGAATGGATTGATGGATTGGAGAATCGCTTTGAATATGATGGGATCAGTGAGGCACAAAAGGTGAAGGTGGCCAAGTCTAGATCGAGAGGAGTAGCCTTGACTTGGTGGAAATTCATCCAGGAAGAGAGGCAAAAGGAGGGTAAGAATCCAATAGCCACTTGGAAAGCAATGTTGGCCAAGGTGAAAGAAGCATACATCCCTAAAGATTATGAGATCCAAGGTGGTAGAGGATGAAAACATCAAGGTAGCCAGATACTTGAATGGCTTGAGATGGAATATTCAAGAAGAATTGAGTTTTTATTTTCTAAGTACCATTCACAAGTGCTATCAATTGGCACTGAAGGTGGAAGAAAGGAGAAAAAAGAAACAAGAACAAAGAAATAGAGGTAGAGGTAGGGGAGAGATGATAGAGGTTGGAGACTTAGCTTTGGTGGAAGAAGTGTAGACCAGAGATCCCAAGGGGATTCCAAGTTGGTTGAGAAAAGTGGGGATTCCAATAGCAAGAGCAACTATAGAGGAAGTGGATCTAGCAACTCTAGTAGAGGAAGGTCTAGTGGATCAGGAAAAGGGTCTTATTTTGCCACAATTAAGTGCTACAATTGCCATCAACTTGGACACTCGGCCTATAGATGTCCTAAGAAGTATTCTTCATCCCAAGGAGGTGAGAGGAGAGTAAATTATGCTTAAGAGGATGCAACAAACATGAAAGCATTAGAGGTGAGTTTGGATTCAGAGGTTGGAGAAAATCTTATGATAAGAAGAGTCTTGATTAAGGAACCGGTTAAGGAGGAACCTAGCCAAAGGAGATCCTTATTTAGGATAAAATGCAGGATCATGGGAAAGGTATGTAGAGTGGTGGTGGATTCAGGATCCACAGATAACATAGTGTCAGAGGAAGCAGTGAGTAAGCTCAATTTACCAAGAATACCGCATAGTGATTCTTATAGGGTTACATGGCTCAACAAGGGGCAGTATGTTCTTGTGAATGAATAAACTTGGGTGGAGTTCACTATAGGAGGCTACAAGGAAAAAATATTGTGTGACAGCTTGCCCATGGATTCTTACCACCTACTCCTAGGTAGGCCATGACAGTTTGACAGAAAAACAATACACCATTGAGAGAAGAATGCTTATACCTTTCAAAAGGATGGAATCACCTACAAAATTCAGTCCATAGGAGACCAAGTAGAGGGAAGATAAAAAGGTTCTAATGTGCTACTAGTTGGTGAGAAAGAGTTGATCAACACACTCAAGGAAGGAGGAGTGGGGTTTTCCATTGTTGTAAAGCCAAAAGAAGACAACAAAGAAAAGAAAGTATACATTCCTAAAGAAGTGCAACAAGTCCTTATCAATGATGGAACACCAACAACATTGCCTCCTCAACGTGTCATCAGTAACCAAATTTATTTCATACCTAGAGCTTCATTTCCCAATATGGCAGCTTACAAAATGACACCAGATTAGAACAAGGACATAGCCAAGAAAATATAATAACTCTTAGACAATGGACTAATAAGAGAGAGCATCAGCCCATGTGCAGTACCCACCATTTTGGACCCAAAGAAGGGAGGTACTTGGAGACTCTATACTGATTCTATAGCCATAAACCAGATTACCATCAGGTATAGATTCCCATTCCAAGAATTGAAGATTTGATGGATTGTTTAGGAGGTTCTGAATAATTCACCAAGATAGACCTCAAGAGTGGTTACCACCAAATCAGAATCAAGGAGGGTGATGAATGGAAGACAACCTTCAACACCACAAAAGGACTTTTTGAATGGCTTGTTATGCCATTTGGACTCACAAATGCTCCTAGCACATTCATGAGACTCATGAATGAAGTACTCAAGGATTATATTGGTAAATTTGTTATTGTTTACTTAGATGAAATCTTAATTTTTATCAAGTCTAAAGATGAATATCTTAAGCATATAGAGATTGTGTTGAGGAAACTATGTGATGAGAAACTAACCAACAATTTGAAGAAATGTGAGTTTATGAAATAAGAGTTAGTGTATCTTGGGTTTGTAATCTCAAGAGGTGATTTGAAGATGGATACCTCTAAGGTGGAAGCTATAATCAGTTGGCCTACACCTAAGACAACAAGTGAGGTAAGAAGTTTTCATGGCTTGGCTCAATTCTATAGAAAGTTCATCAGAGGGTTTAGTGAAATATGTGCACCCATGCTTGAGACAATCGAGAGAGGTATGAAAACCGAGTTTCAATGGACAAAGGAAGCACAAAGAGGATTTTATCTCTTGAAGACAAAGGTGGCTACTCAATTGGTACTCATTCTTCAAAACTTTGACAAGTTCTTCACCATTGAATGTGATGCAAGCAACATAGCGGCTAGAGCAGTTTTAAGCCAAGACAATAGACCAGTTGCATTTTTTAGTGAGAAGCTCAATGATGCAAAGAAAAGCTATTCCTCTTATGATTTGGAGTTGTATGCACTTGTCCAATCCCTTAGGAAATGGAGGCATTATTTTCTGCCTAAGGAATTTGTGGTTTATACTGATAATCAAGCTCTTAGCTTTCTCAATTCTCAAGAAAATTTGAACCATGGGCATATTAAATGGGTAGAGTATTTGCAGTCATATACCTTTAGCATTAAACATAAGAAAGGACAATGTAATAAAGTAGCTGATGCATTGAGTAGAAGGTTATTAATAGTGCAAGAAGTGCATCTCAAAAGTATTGGAGTGGATAGTTTCAAGGATTTGTATGAAGATGATGAAGACTTTGTTGATGCCTACAAGGTTTGCCAAGAGTTTGGAAACCGTTTTCATAGTGCATATGCTAATTACACCTTACAAGATGGAATTTTTTTCAAAGGAGGACAACTATGTGTACCTAAAGGTTCTATGAGAGAAAAATTGATGCAAGAGAAGCACAATGGATGCCTAAGTGGACATTTTAGTTTGAACAAGACTTTGGAACTTATCCAAAGATTTTACTATTGGCCCAAGATGCAAAGAGATATCAGGAAATATGTGGAACAATGTGTGGTTTTCTAAAGAGCTAAGGGTACCTCTTCCAATGATGGTGTTTATTAGCCCTGACCTATCCCCAACCGGCCATGGGAGTGTGTAAGTATGGATTTTATTGTTGGTTTGCCTAAAACCATATCAGGTTTTGATACCATCTATGTTGTGGTAGATAGGTTTAGCAAGATGGCGCATTTTATTCCATGTAAGATCACTCATGATGCTAGTTACATTGCTCATTTGTTTTTCAAGAAGGTTATTAGGATTCATGGTTTACCTAACAACATTGTATCAGATAGAGATGCAAAGTTTATTGGTCATTTTTGGAATACTTTGTGGTAGAGATTGGGAACTAACTTGTCTTTCAGTTTAGCCTATCATCCCCAAACGGATGGCCAAAAAAAGGTGGTCAATAGAAAACTTGGAAACCTTCTTAGATGCTTGACAAAGGAGTATGGACAAGCTTGGGATCAGATCATCCATCAAGCTGAGTTTGCCTACAATGACAGTGTGAATACGTCAACTGGTAAAAGCCCTTTTGAGATTGTGTATGGCCTTCATCCTAGAGGTGTTTTGGAGCTCAGAGATGTTGGAAATATGGGACAGAAGAGTGGACATGCTTTGGACATGGCTCAATTAATACAAGAGGTTCATGAGCATGTTAGGACAACCCTATTGGATACCTCTCAAAGAATCAAGGAAAGAGTACATGAGAAAAGAAAGGATGTCCAATTTGGAATTGGGGACATGGTCATGGTTCACTTGAACAAAGAAAGGCTTCAGAAAGGTGTCCCTAGTAAGCTTTAGATGAGGAGGATAGGTCCTTTCAAAGTCTTGGCTAAGTATGATAATAATGCATACAAGTTAGACCTACCCGATGATATGGCTTTATCTCCCATCTTCAATGTTGTAGATTTGGTGCAGTATAAGGGAACATTTCCAGAAGAATATTCTAGAGTCTTAGAGGTCTCTTAAGCACTTTCAGACTTGCCCTTACCACTTGCACCCATTCCACAAGCCAAGAAGTTGTTAGACTCTAGAGTTTTTAAGAGAACAAGGCATACCATCTATATGGAGCACTTGATGAAATGGAAGAAGCTTCCCTCATCTAAGGCTACTTGGGTACCTGAGGCAGACTTTTCTAAGCTTGGAGTTCCCCTTTCTTTGTTACCTAAAGTAGTCACTTGACTTCTTTTTCATTGGGTGAGTATGTTGCAGGAGCACCTAGTTTTGAGTGCATTTTCTACATTTTGGTGTGCTAGTCTATAATTTGGTTGTGGTTTGTGAATAATGGATGAATCATAGGTCCACATGTGTTTGTGATATGCATTTGGAGGTTGGATGTCAATGGGATCATGTGTTTACTCAATTTTGGCTTATAAGCCCTTTTAAGCCTAAAATGACATAAACATGCATTTTGGTGTCAAACATCTTCAAAATCCTTATTTTACATTGAGACATATCATGTTAGTGGTTTTAAGTCATCCTAGGTGGTTTAGAATGAGAAACAAAGCATGAAATGCAAAAATGCACTTTTTGGCAAAAGTTGTCAATGTTACTTGACAACATTTTACAACTTTGAGCAACTTTTTCCAAGTTTGAACAAATCAGTGGTTAAGAAACTGATGGAGAGTTAGTTAGGATAAAAATGGCATATAAATTCCCTGAGTCTAAATGTAATCAAGTTGGAGAATGCCTGGAGCAAATCATAATACATTTTGAAGACCATTTTCCGATTTTTGCCTTGTATTTTCTGAAATTTGGAGCAACAGTCCGTACTTCATGGATTGATTTCATTGTTGTTATTCGATAATTAATTTTTACTTGTTCTTTTAGTTCTTAGGAAGCAATTGAGTTAGTCTTTGTTGTAGTTTTGAATTGAGTTTTTGATTTTGATAGCTCTCTGCTTGAGCAAGGGTTTTAGAGGCCCAAACATGGTTCTAGCTTGAAGTCCTTTGAGTTTCTCTCAATAAATCTTTGGAGTCAAGCCATGGAACCTTTTTATAGTGTACATAATATTTTTTTTGATTTGGTGGTCATTGAAAGGCCATTGGGCATCATTTCCTAGGTAAGCTCAGTCATAGCCCGATTACGAAATCATTGAAATTTTGCAAGTGTTTGCAGGGATGAGAAGGTTTGAAGTTTCCAAGTGTTTTGAATGAGAAATTGGGGTGTGGAAAAGCCTATGTGGAATTGTGGAGGTTTGGTAGACTAGGGAAGATGTTAAACCCTTGGAACAAGACCACAAAGACCCAAAAACCGTAAAAATTTGCCATTTTTGGGTTCCGTACCGGTACAGATAGATATAGTTTCCTCACTTCATGAATCTCAAAGTTATTCTAAAAGGGTAGTCATATCATAAATGATTTTTCCTGGCTCTTTGGGAAAATCTTAACTAATTCCACAAAAACCAGTTAGGTAGGGCTAATTAGGGCTCTAGGGCTACTAGGCCTAGAAGATAATGAAAAGAAAGAGCAATGGAGAAATGGATGAAACCTAAACACAAAACCAGTTAATTGTCTTTGTAAAACCTTATGGAGACCTACCACAACCCATGCAAGCATATATTAGGAGTTTGATAGAGTAAGGTTGGATTTACCCTTGTGAATCTCAACCATGCCCAAGCATTTAGCGAGCACATACTGATTGGGAGCACTCCTAGAGAGTTTGGATGTTTATATTGGTTGATAGACAAATGTAGATTGAAGAGAGCCCACTAAGACATCACTTTATTTCCTTTTGGAAAAGGATTGACTCTCTTTGAGTACCCCTCCCCATCACTATTCTTCCTACACCTTGTATTTCTTCCATATCTACCACAGTCCTGCCTCCTACATCTTAAAAAGGGAAGCGCCTTACATTTCCTATTTTTCAACCTGGTATACCCTCTCCCATTCCTCCTCCTTCAAAGGAAGAGAAGAAGCCTATATCTATTGATCCTAAACCTTCACAACCCTTGGTAAAAACTAAAAGAAACCATTGTGTGAGAGAACATTGATAGAGACATCATGCTAAGGCTCGTGAACTTGCTTCCAAACCTATTTACTCCCCAAAGAAACCAAATGTTCACTTAGTCCCATTTTTCTAGCCTTCGCCTAACCCTAGGGAGGAAGTTCAACCTAAATCACCAATATTAAAAATGATTAAGAAAGATCATGGTTCATGTTCTATTCATATTTGAGATCCTATTTTTATTAATCTTGATGAATAAATGGATGATAATGTATTTCATGATAGAAATATTTATTCTAATGATGATATGAGCTGGTTGATGTTGACAATGATTTATCTAAGAAACTTTTAAAAGCATTAACCCTAGCTCCTAGTGATAGACAAAGTGACTCATCATTAGAGCATGGTCCTATTTTGGAACTTGTGGTAGCTCCATCTATTGTGCTTGAATTTTCTCTTCTTGCATCTTATCCACCTTCCCAAAAAAATGTTTAGCAAGATTGGGAGATGGAAAATTTTCTTGATTAGCGTCATTTATGTCACATATTCTCTCTCCTCTCTTGCTTGTTCATATTGTGTTTTCCTGTGATGTGTTTTTCTATTATGTTAGGTTCTCTTTGGATGACACTTGTCACTTTGTTGGTGCAAGGTAATAAAGAGACCAAATTTGTTGTGACATTCTTCTATTTATATCTCAATTCTTCTATTTATTGTCCCTTGTGTTGTCTACTTGGGGATGATGCAAAGCATTGAGATCTCTTTTGGTCTCTTCCATGTTGAATAAAAAGACATACATTCCCTTCTTCCATTGTGCTTGTGGTTCCAACACCTTTGGGGGATGAGGTCAATTCAATACAAAAAAGTTATGATATATTTATTATTTATCATAAGATCATATTGACCCTAGAGTTAGTGGATCCCTTATGTGTTTTATGTTTTATGACCATTATCTTTTAATTTGTCCTTTCTTGGGGACATATCATTGTGGTAGTGTACGTGTCTTTGGATGTATGCTACCTTAAAGCAATTGCTTTGATAATGCATATGCAATCACTTTAACGTGGCAACATACACTTTGCTCAATGTTTCACTTTATGCATGCACTATCACAAGTCTTGATACTCAAGTTAATTTTCCAACTGAGCCTTTTCCTTGGCAATTTGGTATTTTTCTTTTTCATGACTCATAGTAAGTGAGCCTTACTAGGCTAGTAGTCATAGTTCTCTCTATCTTTCCTCTTTCTTATGATATCCCTTTTATCTTGATATTGATGTAATGGTAAAAATCAGGGTTTTCTCCATTAGATATAGTAAGACCACTAATTTTTCTTAATACACCATTACCTTAAGGAGGAGAGAAATTTAATAGATCTAATCTCTTGAGGATAAATATTTTAATCAAATTCTAGGCTTCTTGAATGGGAATCTTTCCTCGTTTGAGTTGAATTGAATTGAATTTGTTGAAAATGTTAAAATTAAGGTAAATGTGTGGATATTGAAGAGATCAAGGATGAACAATGAGCTAAAATGTCGCACAGAGCCACAAACCTAGATGTGGTCAAAGAAATATGATTTGGATCTGCTACCCAAAATTTGGCCTAAATTGTTGGGACCATGGTGGTGGTTGCCATGGTCCTCCTAGCTTTTCATGATTCAAAAGGGAACGTGTTCATCTTTGTGAATTCTGTCATTCCTAAGAAATGTAGCTTTGTACCTATTTTTGCACACAGTGAAAAGGGGAATATTTGTTGGGAATCGGCATTTTCCTAAGTCAAACCTTATTTTAGGAATTAACCTTGAATGAATAAATAAAAATACTGAAATAAATAATGGAAAGATATACCTTAGATCTGCAATTGTTGATGATGATGCTTTGCTTATTTGAATGTAATCACATATGTTATATAAAATGACATGGACATGACAAAACCCTAATCACACACACATACTTACATATGAATGATCTAATTTTCCTCCACAATGGTTGAATGAAGAATATGCATCCTTTAAGATCTATGAAAATTCTTAATGATGAATGCTTCATAGATGCAAGGAATTGATTACTTGGAGCTTTAGATCAAATGAATATATTAGATTAGGTTGATCAAATGTATTTATATATGGGTATCTAGGTGAATTACCAATAAGGCTAACCTCCAATAGTCATACAGAGCCACAAAGATTAATTCTTGTCGGAGAGATAGGAGCCATGCCCTTATTTCAAATTTGGGATCTACTAAGAGGGACCATGGTGCTGGGTGGCATGGTCCTTCTCAGAAAGGGACAAAATGAAGCCCTAGGGAGAAGGCTACCCCACCAGGGAATCCATCAATGGGTGTTCATGGTATCAGAACTAGAGATTGGGCACAAAACAAATGTAGATAGGTGATGAGGAGGAGACACACTAAAGTAGAGGCACAAACATGAGGTATAAATTGGCCCAGTGACAATTTATGATGCTACATTTGGCCTCCACTTTAACAAGAGTATGAACCTATGCAAATAATCATGTTAAAGTAAATGAAAGGATGAAAGAGAGGAGAAATTAGGAGCACAATCACAAGGAGATAAGAAATCCATGATTTCAAGGAACCAAGCCCCCATTATTAGGATCTTAACTCACTCAATCACATGTAAGGACACACAAAACAAGACAAAAACAAAAAGGAAAAAGGCAAATGGCAAAAAAGACACACAACTCAAAGGCTAAAAACCAAAAATAAGACCTCAAGTCAACTAGAGGAAGAGACCTTGATATCAAAAGGTCTCAACCACTAATATCTCTTGAAAATACCATCTCAAGAACACACGTGATGACATAAAAAGAGAAAGAGCACACATAATCCATGAACTAAAAATAACAAAGCTATGAGATCATGAGAAGAAATAGAGAAAGCATGGATACATGTTCTACATGTGTTTTTTCTAGGTTATCCTTGAGAAGAAGGATGAAAGAGGACATGGATACACATTCTAGATGTGTTTTTCTATGTGATCCATGTTAGGGAGGATAGTAGGAATAGTCTAGTTGTCTTTTGTTGGTTCCACTTACCCTCGTGTGTGTGTGCAAGTGATGTCTATTTTCAAGTCTTAACCATCCCATATAAGGTTTTTTTCTCTAGTTTTGAGCATGCAACAACCTGTGTAAGACATGAAATAGAAATGCAAATGTGTATTTGGTATCAAGAACATCTCATGTAAGAGTTTGTTTGGTCTGGTTTTGAGAATATGTAACCTCATCTAAGAAAAATATATGCCTAGTTTCGAGGACATCTCGTGTAAGATTTGTTTTGCTCTAGTTTCAAGAATGTGTACCCTGTATAAGACATATGAATATTTCATCTGGTTTCGAGTATGAAGCATTTTGTGTAAGAGTTTGTTTTCTTTGGTTTTGAGAATGAATACCCCATTTAAGAAATAAAATATATAGTACAATATAGTACAAAGAGTGTGATATGTATGTGCCCCCTTAAGATGTCAACACAACCCTTGATGTCTTAAGAAAGCTAGAAACAAGGATACCCACTTTCAAGAGGTGAAAATTAGGGTCTCCACCATTAAGTTAAAAACTATTAATTTTTTGCTTGGGGACCACTTACATTAAAGAGGGGTGAACCCAATAAATATAGCCTTGAATCAACAAGGATAGGGCTGAGAATTCTTATTGGATTCACTGGATTAGGATTTAGTACCCTCTTTTAAGTTGAACTATGAAAATGATGAAATTAGGGTAAAAATGTTGAAATTGAAGTATATGCATGAATTGTGTGCTACGATTGTTAAACAAAGCCATGAACCTAGATCTGAGTATTTAGATTTGTTCCTAGAATGTCATACTGAATTGTCGAGACCAGAATGTCTATCACTCTGGTCCTCCACACTTTTCATCATCCAAAGGGGAACCTCTTCATCACCGTGAATTATTTTAATCTTGAAAATTATAACTTTGCAACTATTCCTGCACACAGTAGAGAAGGGAAAGTTTGGAATATAGGTTCACCTAAGTCAAACTCTAATTTAGGAATTACCCTTGAATGAATAACTACAAATATTGGAATAGATAATGGAAATGTATAACTTAGATTTGCAATTGTTGATAATGATTATTTGCTTCTTGAATGTAATCACACATGTATGAAATGACATGAATGTGAAAAATTCCTAATCATAGGTACATTTTTGCATATGAATGATGTAATTTTGCTCCACAATGGTTGAATGAAGGATATGCATCCTTGAAGATCTCTAAAAAAATTCTTGATGAACACTTCATGGACACATGAATACTAGATTGCTAGGAGATGGAGACTTATGTTGGAATGAATTGATCAAATGTCTTTATATACTTGGGTATCTAGGTCATTTACCAATTAGACCGACCTCCAAAGGTCATGCTGATCCATAAAGTTAATTTCCCATTAGAGAGATAGGACCCATCTACCATTTTGAAATAGGGCCTAGCTAAGAGGGACTAGGGCCCTGGGTGCTCTGGTCCTTCTCAATAAAGGACCTTTATTTAACCCTAGGGAGAAGGACAAGACTTCAGGAAATTAATTGATGGGTTTACATGACATCATAATTAGAGTTAAGGCACTGAACAAACTTGGGTGGGAGATAAGGAAGGGACAGGCTAATGTAGGGGCATAAAATTGAGATAAAAGTGGCTCGGTGATAATTTATGATGCTACATTTAGCGCCCACTTTAATGGGAGTATGAGCCTATGAAAATAATTGTGGTAAAGTAGACGAAGGGATGAAATAGAGAAGCAATTAGGAGCACAATCACAAGGAGTATAAGACATCACTAATTTCAAAGAACCAAGCCCCCAATATTAGGATCTTAACTCACTCAAATACATGCAAAGGCACACAAAAAAAGAAAAAGGAAAACAAAGAAAAAAGGCAAAAGACACACACAAAAAAACCAAAACGAAAAACAAGACCTCAACTCAACTTGCCGAGGAGAGCTCAATATCAAATTATCTCAACAAGTAATGTCATTCTTGAAAAATTCCATCTCAACAACACAAGTGATCACATAAAAGAGAAAGAGCATGCATCATCCATGAACAACAAATAGCAAAGCTAAGATCTCATTAGATGAAAGGAAGAAGCATAGATACACATTCTAGATGTGTTTTTCTAGGTGATCCATGAGAAGAATAATAAGAGAGGACATGGATACACATTCTAGATGTGTTTGTCTAGGTGATCCATGTTGGGGAGGAGAGTAGGAATAGTCTAGTTGTGTCTTTCTAGTTCCACTTGTCCTCGTGCATGTGTGCAAGTGATGTCTGGTTTGAAGTGTTTAGCATCCCGTATAGGAGTTTTTTTCCTTTGGTTTCAAGTATGCTTCAACCTATTTAAGACATGTAATGAAAATGAAAATGCCAAAGGGCAAGTTTGGCTTTGAGAAAATCTCATAAAAGAGTTAAATTTTTCTAGTTTCGAGAATGTGTAACCTCGTTAAAGACAAATATATGCCTTCTTTTGAGGACATCCCATGTAAGATTTTTTTTTCTCTGGTTTTGGGAATGTACACCCCATATAAGATATATATCAATGTCCTGTCTGGTTTCGGGCATGAAGCATTTCATGTAAGAGTTTGTTTTCTCTAGTTTTGAGAATGAACACCACATTTAAGACATGCAAAACTATAGTACAATATGGTAAAAAGAGGGTTACACGTATGCCACCCCTTAAGATGTCAACATAGCCTTATGTTGATGTCTTAAAGAAGCTAGAAACAAGGATACCCACCTTCAACACCAAGGAGATATCCTTTAGGCAAAAATATTCATAAATTCAAGCTCAAGAGGCAATACTCTTACAAGAAAGGATAAGATAGTTGAAAAAAAGATATCTTTCAACAAATGTAAAGAGGATACTTGGAGGAGAAGAGATATTTTCTCAAATACATCTACCTTGAAGAGGAGTTATTAAACAAACATAACATCTCTATCAAAAGAAGGGAAGGAGAACAAGAATGCATACCTTCCACCTATTTCTTGGTGAAAGGAATTCTTGATGAAGGATGACACATTTTTGACCCAATGTGAGGGGTAAGTTGATAATAGACATACATTTCCAAGTGAAGAAGAGGTTGTATCCAAAGATACACACCTCTTTCCTAAGTGAGAATGCTTGAGAAAACAAACAACTTCATATAAAGAATAACATCAAATCATAAGTAAACAACACTCAAAAAAAGAAAAGTGGATCCTTAGAAAGGATAAGAGAGAGATCATTGAACCCAAGTGTAGATAGAATGAGAAGAATTACACAACCTCTAAGGAGACATTAGACATAATCAAATGTGTAATGTACTCACATGAAGGTATATTCAATGCAAGAAAAGAAATCAAGATATTTAAAATTCAACTCTAAAGAAAAGGTAATCTTCAAAGAGAGAAGGAAAGAATTAGATGAAGGATCACAAGCTTCCCTAAGGAGAGATCAATCATAAGAGATATACCATTCCATTCAAGAAAAGACATCAAAGCATAAACAATGCAACTCTTAAAGGGAATAGTTAAACCTTAGAGATAGAGAGGAAGGATAAGATAGAAGTAATAATGAATTGTGTTGCTGCCCCAAAATATTTTTGATTGAAAAAAAGCATCACCTCTTATGGAAAACAACCCCCATTTAACTTAACTACTTGTTTCATAGGGGGAAGAGAAACATGAAGGGTGAATGGAGTGCTAAGGCACTACCTCTTCACCAAGAAAGAGTGCAAGATTGGTTGCAATAGCTATGAAAGCCCTAGCATAGCTTTCTTGAACAAATGTTTTAAATGCTTTGCAATTTTGAAGAGAGTTACAATAACTACGATGAAAAAGACAATTTTCATCACCTTTCTTATGCTTAGAATTGTTATTAATTTTAATGAAAGGAAATACATTATTCTTATTATATTCAATATCCAAAAGATTCTAGTTTCCATTTTCTCTTGATCATCAATAGGATTAGGTCTCGTCTCTTCATATTTAGAATAAGGGTTGTTAGAAGAATATGTATTGTCATCTATGATTCTAACAATTCCATTATCAACTAGTTCTCGCATACGTTTTTGAAAATCGAGACAATCATTAGCATGATGGTCATGAGTTTGTTGATATGAACAAAAAGGAATGTTTGAAGAAGAAGCACCCTTAGATGGACAATAAGTCTCATGTCTTGTAAGATAATACTTAAAGCTTTCAATTCTAAGGAGATAATCCCTAGTGGAATCATAATTTTGTCCTAGACCTTTAGTAGTAACTTCCGTGGGAGGGTTTATAGGGACTCTAATCACTTGTTCATATTTCCCAAGTCCTTTGTCCTCTAAAACCTTGTTTTTATATTACGTTATAGCCACTCCTATAATAATTTTTTAATTGAGAAGGAGGAAGAGCATTATAATGAATCTCTTTAAAATTTGTAGTATCAGTGTGTTGGCTTATTGTCATTGATGTCATGGATGTGATTTGGTCCAACATGTATGTATGTGATGTTGGCATATGTGCAAGAGTATGATGACATGATGATATTCTATGTTGTCATTGATGTCAATATGCTGAGAAGTGAACCGGTATATTGAAGTTAAGCAACTGGCAAAGAGAACCAGTATGGTGGTGTAAACCGGTATATGTGCAATAAGTGAAGCGGTATGCTTGTCTAAGTGAACCGGTATGATGTTGTGAACCAAAACTGGTATGTCAGAATGAGAATCAGTACATGGAATGTGGTAGGACTACCGGTTGGTAGTCTTAGCTTCAGAGTTTCCGGTTGAAGTGTTCCAAGCCTATGTGATTCAATCAATGACATTGTGTGATGAGTTAGCATTGTAATGGAGATTAGATCATGTTGCCACGTCAACCTCATGCATGTGAAGGATCTTGCATGAAGGAGATTGATCCTATCTACCTTAAGAATGTGCGAAGTCTTTGCAAATGGTGGAAAACGCGTGATGGGTTATCGCCTCCATGAAGCGGTTAAGAATGAACGATGGAGAATGTCTTGAGATTTGTTCAAGACCATTATATTCAAATGCGAAGTGCTCAAAGGTTAGGATTGAACTGATCAATTGCTCAACCTAAGTGTTTAGGGTTTAGGGTTTATGCTGCCAACCTATCTGTGTTCTATAAGGTCAATGTTGTGTTTCATGTTGAGGTTCTTGGCAAATGTTGTGTGTGTATCTAAGTGTAGAGATACGTGATTCTTGCCAGACGAGATAAGAGGATTGATACCTACATAGTGTGTGTGCAAAAGGAAGAAACTAAAGTGGATCTGCATTGGCATTGAGTGCTATTACCAGATCATTGTAATACCTGTTGATCTTTAACTACTTCAATAGTTGGAAAATCCCTTAACCGGGTAGCTTTAACCAGCTTGCTATAAATCCTTTAACAAGGTGACTGTATTGGAAAATGCACACTAAAATGAGATAATGTAGGTGATTGAAGGTTTTGTCATTGATGGCAACCTTACAATCCTATGACACCGGCAAGACAATTTACCAGCACTAGCAAAGATAGACTTTACACCAACACAGAGACCACTAGCAGTAAAAGGAAGCATGCCGACAAAGAAGTCGACAAGAATTTTTTTTGTAATATATTTTGTCAATTATTGTAAAGTCATTATAAGATGACTTGGCAAATTGTAAAATGACTCATATATATAAGAGATCATTATAGAACAATTAGGTATGTATGAAGGAATGTAATTAGGCGAAATAAGGCAGACCTATTATGCAAATTATAGGTTAAGTGTTTATGTATGAAGCATAGCTATAAAATGGTACTAGATCTAGCATAGTAGATGCTATTTTGAAGCAGTACAAGACATTGGATTTATATAATCCATTTTGTAAGTCAGTGAGACTTCCCATTTTGTAATTGAGCAGTGAGCTCTAGGCACTTGGCCTTCCTGCATGTGCAAGCCCCTCTTGTAGCAGTAATATTCTCTTATTGGCCAGTAAGTGAATATTGTGGGTCACAAAACCCACCGAGGTTTTTCCCACACCGGGTTTCCTTGTTAAAATACTATGTTATGGTGTGTTTTTCATGTGGTTGTTGTTATCTCTGTTTATTGCATTATTTCTTGTTTACCGGTATACAATATTGATATGCTTTACATGTTTTAAGTTAAGAAAATCATTTAACCGGTTAGATATTGATTCACCCCCCTCTCAGTATCTGTGGGAATCCTAACAATTGGTATCAGAGCTTGGTCCTCTATTTTCAGAAGCCTAATAGTTTGAGGAAGATCTTGACACCGGTAGAGATAGAAAACTTGACGAAGCAATTAGAAGCAGCTCTCTCAGACTATGATGTAGAAAAGTTAGAAAATATCAAACTTGAAGATGATCTAAAGGCTACACAGGATATTATTCAAACACTTCAAGAAAATCTTACCATTGCAAGGAACAAGAGAAGAGAACTTTGTGAAAAGATGCAAAATGAGAATGATGAAAAGGAAACTCTTAGTGATCTGGTGAATAAGCTGAAACAAGAAAACACGACAACAAAGAATGAGATGTAGGATGACTATGAGATTTTGTAAAGAAATTGAAGATAGGAAGAAGAATGAAGAAGACTTGACCAAAAGACTGAATGATGCTACAAATGAAAACACAAGACTTAGTTATGAAAATGATATGTTGAAGACATATTTGATGCATGCACAAAATGACTCAAATGAACTCAAGAGGCAAAAAGGTATCTTGGAAGGAGAACTGGATACTGCAAATCCACATAAAGAAAAATTCAAGAAAGCTCAGAAGAACTTGGTGACTTGTTGAAGAATTAGAAACCTAGTGGTGACACTAATGGTCTTGGCTTTGAAACTACTGAAAGCTCCGGTACTGCAAACACATAGGATCAAGGCAAACCAGTAAGACAACCTACTGCTTATAAATTTAATGGCAAATGCTTTAACTATAACAAGTATGGTCATAGAGAAAATCAATGTAGATCTAGAAATTATCAATATACCAATACACCCACTGATCAATGTTCAAAATGCAATAAAGTTGGTCATAATTTAGATAATTGCAGAATGAATGTAAGATGTTATGTTTGTGGAAGATTTGGACACTTATCTAATCAATGCAGAACATAAACTGGCATAGGATATGGAAAAGATATTCAGAAAAATAATGTGACTTGTTATGCCCGTAACAAGATTGGACATATTGCTAAATTTTGTAGATGCAAGTCCTCACCAGTAAATAACAAAGGTCCTAGTTTGAAAGGTAAAGAAAAGGTTGAAGAAGTAAAGCAGGAATTCTCAAAACAATGTATCATGAAATCAGAACTAAATAGTGATAGGAATACTCCACCGGGAGAACAAAGTAACACTCCACCGGCAGGAGACTCTTCATCCAACTGAAGAAAATTCCTTTGAGGGTTTGGCAATCAAATGTGAAATTTGCTATTATTCCCTTAGTTGATGGTGAGAAGTTGAAATTACTTCTATACTGACAGATAAGTTAAGTCATTACTTAACCAACAAGCATTAAATGTGGTCGTTGGCAAAATTAACATTATAAAATAGTGTTTTGGCTCCATTTTCATTTCACTGAGCATTCAAACGTTCAAGAGTGCGAAAATTCTAGAGCAAAGGCATTTCGAGCAAAAAAGTAAAGCAACTCATCAAGAAATCATTCCTAAGGAAGATAAAGGTATTTATAATCATGGCTTCTTCATCTGTTATTGAATTCATAGCAAACCCTACTATTGTCAAAGTGATTAAATGCCCTAGACCTGTATTTCAGTTAGTTCCTGAAATTGCCAAGAAAGATGATAATGTTGGTGCTTTGTCTCAAATCCCTAAAGGAGTAGTTTTTGCTGAAGACCCTAGAATGTACATACATCGTCACATAGAAGAATTAGGTGATGAGGAAATCAAGAACATGTATAAATCATTAATTTGTGATGATTTTGGTAATGTTAAACCTGAACACAAGATAGTAGAAACCCTAGGTTTCACTTAAATTCTTAGTATTCCGGATTTCCCTAAGGATGTTATAAGGATAGTACTAAGCAGGGTACACGATGCATTCTTTTGGTTGGACTTAGTTCACAAAATCACTAAAGAGGTAGTAAAAGTTGTGACAGGGTTACCTTCCATCGGTAATAGGCCTGATAAAACAAAGAAGGTCTCAAATGACCTAGTGATTAACCTAACAGGTGCAACATCTGATAAGAGATCTTTAAGGGTAAATGATGTAATAGATATCAATGTTAGCTTCATCAGTATGATCTTAGGCTACAAAACCACACATGCAAATAGGTTAAACTCAGTCTCTAGCTTATGCATAAAGAGTGCCTATGACATGATTAATGATAATGCAAAAATAGATGTGTGTGACTGGTTGAAAGATGAACTAATTGACAACTTGGGAAAGATTAAGAAAGACAAAAAGGGGACATTCAGATTTGAAAATCTACTTGTCTGTCTAATGCTACACATAACCAAACAAGTACCTAGTATAGGTAACATAAATCTTGGTTTTGATATACCGGTAGGCAAACAATTGTCTGATTTACTAAATAACATGGGAGAGAACAGAGAAAAGAACATAGATGAGTACTTTCAGGCATTAAAGGCTCGGATGAATACCAGAGTCAGACTATCACAAGAAATTGTAAATAAGTATAAGGATGAAATTTGGATGGAGGAAGTTATCCCAAGAACCATTTGGGTTACTGAAATGGGTTATGAGATTGATGATCACATAATAGAAACATATGCAAAAGCCCTCCTAGAAGCACCTAAGGAACCTACAGAAGAGGTATTTGGTAGTGCTAAGACTACTGAAAACCAAATTCAATCAAAGAAAAGGGTTAAGAAGGTTGAAGCAATAGTTAGAAGAGGATCCAAGAAAGAAAAAGCTATTAAGGATGATGTACTCAAACAAATTGGTATTACTGAAGATGAGTTAGAAACACTTCAACTGGAAACTCACCTTTCACCGATTGGAAATTCTTCAGAAAGTGATATACCAGCTGAATTTAAAAGAGTTGTGAGAAAAAGGAAACCTTCACAGGTATCTACACCTTGTCCTAGAAGAACCAGACAGAAACAACATGTAGTAAGGCCCACGACTAGGAAATTAACTCCAAAGAAAAAGTTAACACCCAAGAAGAAGACCCAACAAACCACTGCTCCAATTGACAAACTTCTAAATGAAATAACAAAGGATGGAAAGCTAAAAAACATCAATAAATTGTATGATTCATTATCAACTAATGACAAGGAAAAAGTTGAAAATAGTGTAATCCTACACTTGGACATTTACAAGAAATTTCTAATGCAAGTTGTGGATGAATTACTAGCAGAACTATTCAAAACACTTGAAGCTAGAAGGCAAGCTATTGTAGAGCTTGATAAGAAAATAAAAATTGAAAAAATACTTTATGTATATCCAGTTAACTCACCAAAAGAGATAGATACACTAATCTCAGAGGCTAACCGGTTAGTATTTTCAACTGCACACTGACATATAGCACTTATGGTTGGTAGAGTGAATGAGGTTGCAGAGGAAATGGCTAATGCATGGGACATATTCCTTGTAGAGAAAGAAAAGTAGGAAGAATATAGAAATCCTAAACCTATCAAAGTATACCAAAAGGATAAGGATAAAGGAAAAGGTAAGGTTGGTGGACCACCTAGCATAAAAATAATAGATAATCTATCCCCACCGCCTCTGGATACTCCACCGGTAGTTACCACAGACAATCAACCGGCTAATGAGAGTATGGACACACCACAAGGGGACACAAATCCCAATTCTGAGGTGTTAAATACAGTGGACATTGACACTCAGAAAATCAATATTGTAGTAGATAAGGATACAACTGGGAAAACATATATGACTAGTGAGCCATCGGTAACAGATGGTACAAAAGGTAAACCGACAGATGATAACACTAAACAATAGGTAGAACAATAGGCTCCATTACAACAATTGGTTCATACAGAGATAGTGCTGCCGACATCAGCTGAGCAATCCAAACCTTTTCTTAAAGAAATGGAAACACAAACTAACCTACCAGAGGTCACCACAAGCAAGGAAATTGCTCCCACCGGTGGAATACAGATTGTTGGTTCATCAAATGTAAAATTCAAACCAACTAATGTGATAGAAGTTCTTCTAGATTCCATCAAGAAGATAACAGAGTGTAGCTCACAAGCATACAAGACAATTGATGACACAATTCCAATTTTGAAAATGATAGCACCTAAGTGTAATATAGATAATAAAGATTCTTTAGGTCAACTTGACACTTTGTCTAAGTATATCACCCCCCCCCCCTCTCAGTATCTATGGGAATCCTAACAGACTCAAAGCCATTGAGTTCATAAAATCCTTTAACAAGGTAACCTCTAACAGGTTTTAACCCTGAACTGAGTATTCTAGCCATCCCTTAACCAGGTGATCCCTAACAGGATCGGTTCCTAACAGAACTTGTTGTAACAGTCTTTAACAGGACTAGGCTTCTAACAAAGCAGACTTCTAAAGAGTTCAAAATAGCTTGTGGGTATTCATCCCCATCATGATTTTTCTTAGTTGGGTTTCCACATGAAAAATATTTGTGTCATATGTGATGTCTTTTTCATGTGATGCTTTGTTATTTTCTGTCAAGCAGTGAATCATGTTGATCTAGAAAGTTATTATATTTCTAATGATAGATTATCTGTTTATGCATAAGAACAAAGTGGAAATGAGGGAGTAGGTTTGGTGGAAAGCTAAGAAGAATGACTGGTTCATGTCTTTCATAGTTGCACTGTGTTTAACCAGTAGTAGTCTGGTTTGGACCGGTGTTAGGGATTGCCAATAGTTTATAGTCTGCAATCAAACCAGTTCAAGAAATGTTTTTGTGTCTGTATTGATTCACCCCCCCCTCTCAATACTAGTTTGGTACTCACTATTCATCACTGAGTTATCAATTGGTATCAGATAATCCTCCAGGTCCTCTGTGCTATAAGCTTAATCGCTTGAGGGAAAGATCCTATTGTAATGATGAAGAGGGAAGGTCCAAAGTTCAATAGAGATAACTTTAAAATATGGAAGGACATAATAAAGATATACATCAGAAGCATGGGTGCTCAACATTGGAGCTATGTTGAGAATGTTTATGCTATTGGTACCGGTACTCTCACCAATGACCAAAAGAGAGAGATTTAGGAGAATGGGCAAGTCATGAAAGCGCTAATCAGTAGCTTATCTAACATTGAGTTTATTGATGTCCATGTCCAGGATAAAGACAATCCCAAAGAAGTATGGGATACTCTTGAGAATATCTATGGCAGTGATGAGCATGTAAAACAAGATAAGGAAGAAAGCCTTAGAGGGAAGTTTGAAGACATGCAGATGGTTGAAGGTGAGACCATTCAACAATATGGAATATGAATCAAAACCGTTGTTGGAGATATCAAGAGTGCAAGTGGTAAAATGGAAGATTCCACTATTGTCAGCAAAGTTTTGAGATCCTTATTACCGGTCTATGCAATAAGGGTTGCTGCTATTCAGGAGTTGAGATCTATAGACAAGACTAAGGTATCCCTAGACTCCATCATTGGAAAGTTGAGAGCCTACGAGCTAAATAGTTTTGATGGAAGTATTCAAAAGACTAAATCAGCTTTTAGAGCATCTGTTGCACCATGCAGAAAAGGAAAAGAAGCAAGCACCAACGGTGAACCAAGACAGAGTAGAGAAATGGATGATGAGGAGATTCTGATGGAATTTGAAGCTTTTCTTGCCAAGAGACTTCCTAAGGGAACCGAAAAATACAGAGGTAAGCTTCCTTTGAAATGCTTTTCTTGTAACTGGATAGGACACATTTCTATAAACTATCCTAATGGTGACAACAAGGACAAACTAGAAAGGTTCAAGAAGTTCAAAGGAGGAAACTGGAGAAACTATTTTGTAGCAGTTGATGAAGGTGTCACTGATGAGGAATCAAAAGATGAAGAAAATGAAGATATTGTGTTTGTTGCAGTCAAGGAAGATGTGTCAGACAAAAAGGCTCTTGTCTCCCACTTTGATAATTCAAATGAGTGGATTATTGACAGTGGTTGTTCTCACCATATGACTGGTGACCGAAGCAAGTTTATATCTCTAGAAGAGTATGATGGTGGTGTGGTTTGCTTTGGTGATGATGCACCATGTATGGTCAAAGATAGAGGGTCCATCTCTCTAAATGGAAAGAGCAGTGCTGACAATGTGTATTGGGTGGAAGGTCTCAGACACAATCTATTGAGTGTTGCATAGTTGAATGACAGTGGACTCACTCTGGAATTCAAAAATGGAGTGTGCAAAATCAAAGGAAAGAATGGTGAATTGATGGCCACCAGTATGCAAACCGAAGGTAACTTATTTCAGCTAAATGCAAATATAAGTACATGTCTTATGGCTAAGTTTGATGATAGTTGGATATGGCGTAGGAGACTCTGCCATGTAAACTTTGATAACATAATAAAGGCCAGTAAGATCAAGGCAATTAGAGGATTGCCGATGCTAAGCAAATCAGAAAATCCTTTGTGCAAAGAATGTCAACTGGGGAAAATGTCTTCCTCAACCTTCAAAGGTAAATATTTCACTACTGACAATTTACTTGATCTTGTGCATACTGATTTGTGTGGTCCTATGAAAACTAGAAGTGTGTAGGGAGATAGGTATTTTATGATTCTAACAGATGATTTCTTAAGAATGATGTGGGTCACATTCTTGACAGACAAATCTGAATCTTTTGGAAAGTTTAAAGCTTTCAGAGCACTCGTAGAAAAGGAAAGTGGTAGAAGAATCAAATTCCTTAGAACTGATCAAGGAGGGGAATTCACTTTCAGTGAATTTAAAAAATATTGTGAAGAGAGTGGCATCAAGAGGCAACTATCTACCCCCGGACTCCACAATAGAATGGCCTAGCAGAGAGAAACAACCAGACTGTGGTTGAAGCAGCTAGAACTATGTTGATTCAAGGAAAGGTCGTTCACACCTTTTGGAAAGAAGTGGTGAGCACTGTAGTCTACACAATGAACCAGGTACTCATCAAAAAGAGAAAGGATAAGACTCCTTATGAGTACTGGACCAGTAAGACACTAGTGGTAAGCTACTTTAAAGTGTTTGGTAGTAAATGTTACATCAAGAGGAGTGAACATCAGAGCAAGTTTGATGCTAAATGTGATGAGGGAATATCCCTAGGATATTCCACCAAGAGTAAAGTTCTCAAATGCTTGAACAATAGGACTCAGAGAATTGTTGAAAGAATCAATGTTAGGGTTGATGAAAACTCTAGGAAACCTAAGGAAATTGACAGTGAGCAAGTAGGAGATGAACTAGTAGTAACCTTCTGGGAACCGGTTGCAAATCAGCCCAGTACCAGTAATTGTGCTCCTACATCGGTGGATGCTAATGCTGATGAATATGAGGATGAAGAAGAAAAGAAAGAAGAATCCATTAAGAACATACCTAGGTATGTCAAACTCAATCATGATCCAAGGCAAATCATAGGAGACAAGGATGCAGGAATACTTACAAGAAGAAAGGTCAGAGAAAACTCATGTATGATCTCTGAATTTGAGCCTAAATTAGTCAAGGAGGAAAATAAAGATGAAGAGTGGATCAAGGCAATGGAATAAGAACTTGATTAGATAGAAAAGAATGGTACATGATCCTTGGTACCCAGACCGGAGCATAAAAATGTCATTGGTACCAAATGGGTTTTTAGAAATAAGCTAAATGAAGATGAGATAGGGATAAGAAACAAAGCTAGATTGGTGTGTAAGGGGTATGCTCAAGAAGAAGGAGAAGACTATGGAGAAACCTTTGCTTGAGTAGCCAGATTGGAAGGAGTTCATATGCTTCTTGCATATTTAGCTTTTAAAGGATTCAAGGTATATCAAATGGATGTAAAATATGCATTCCTAAATAGAATACTTGAAGAGGAGGTGTATATAGAGCAACCAGATGGGTGTGCCCTATCAGAAGATAGTGACATGGTGTGTAGGCTTCATAAAGCCTTGTATGGACTAAAGTAGGCACCTAGAGCATGGTATGAACGCTTGCACTCCCATCTTGTTAAGATTGGATTTGAAAGAATAAGTGAACATAGCAATATCTACTTGGAATTAGAAGGAGATTAGATTCTGATTTGTGAAGTATTTTTTGATGACATCATCTTTGGAGGAGATGACAAGATGAGTCATGATTTTGCAGATGAGATGAAGAAGGAATTTGAGATGTCACTCATAGGGGAGATTAAGTTCTTCATTGGACTGCAGATTCAACAAATGAAAGATGGAATCTTTATTACTTAGTCCAAGTATATCAAAGAGGTGTTGAAGACCTTTGGCATGGAAGACAGTAAACTGGTTGGTACACCAATGGTGACCAATTGTAAACTATCAAAAGAAGATGACACAGCACTGGTAAATGAGAAGGAATACTGATCAATGATTGGTAAGTTACATTATGTAGTGCATAGCAGACCGAACATTGCACATGCAGTGGGTATTACCGCTTGGTTTTAGCAAAGCCCAAGAGAATCCCACTTGGTAGTAGTCAAGCGGATTCTTGAATATCTGAAGGGAACTATTGACTATGGGTTATGGTACCCATACAATAATGAGTTCAACCTGAAAGTATTCATAGATGTTGATTGGGCTGGTAATGTAGATGATTGGAAGAGCACAACTGGTGGTTCATTCTTTCTTTGTGGTAGACTGGTCTCATGGATGAGTAAAAAGTAGAGCTCTATCTCTCAGTCTATAGCAGAAGCAGAGTATGTTGTAGCTTTTATGAATTGTACCCAAACTATTTGGATGAAGCATGTATTGAATGGCTTCAAAGTTCCTGTATCTGAATTGGTAAGTATATTCTTTGACAATACAAGTGCAATTAACATATCCAAGAATCTGGTTTTACATACTAGAATCAAGCACTTTGAACTCAAGTATCATTTCTTAAGAGAAAAGGTTCAGAACAATGAGGTTGTATTGGAACATGTTTCCAGTAAGGAGCAGTTAGCAAATATATTCACCAAGCCTCTACCAAAGGCTTCATTTACCTATTTGAGAGGTGAATTAGGGGTGCTACCCCTTCAAGAGATGAACTAAAAGTATGTGCTCCACATCAGTTAGGTATTGCAGTGTCCAATCTTTCTCAGGATTGATGTGTTGAAGGATGCTACTCCTTAGGGGGAGCAACATAGTGGAACAGGGAAGCTTGTGCCTCCACTTTGGCATTGTTGTCAAAGGGGGAGAAGATGTGAAGTAGGGAAGATATCTGCAACAATAGGGAGAAGATGTGATGATGAGTGATATCTTTGTATATTGTCATCAATGCCAAAGGGGGAAATTGTTGGCATATGTACAAGAGTATGATGACATGATGATATTCTATGTTGTCATTGATGTGAACATGCTAAGAAGTGAACTGGTATATTGAAGTTAAGAAACTCACAAAGAGAACTGGTATGGTGGTGTAAACTGGTATATGTGCAATAAGTGAAGCGGTATGCTTGTCCAAGTAAACTGGTATGATGTTGTGAACTAGAATTGGAATGTCAGAATGAGAACCGGTACATGGAATGTGGTAGGACTACGGGTTGGTAGTCTTAGCTTCAGAGTTTCCGGTTGAAGTGTTCCAAGCCTATGTGATTTAACCAATGACATTGTGTGATGAGTTAGCATTGTAATGGAGATCAAATCATGTTGCCACATCAGCCTCATGCACGTGAAGGATCTTGTATGAAGGAGATTGATCCTATCTACCTCAGGAATGTGTGAAGTCTTTACAAATGGTGGAAAATGCGTGATGGGTTATCGCCTCCATGAAGCGGCGAAGAACAAACGATGGAGAATGTTTTGAGATCTGTTCAAGACCATTGTATTCAAATGCAATGTGCTCAATGGTCAGGATTGAACCGATCAATTGCTCAACCTAAGTTTTTAGGGTTTAGGGTTTATGCTGCCGACCTATCTGTGTTCTATAAGGTCGATGTTGTGTTTCATGTTGAGGTTGTTGGCAAATGTTGTGTGTGTATCTAAGTGTAGAGATACGTGATTCTTGCCAAACCAGATAAGAGGATTAATACCTACATAGTGCGTGTGCAAAAAGAAGGAAATAAAGCAGATCTGCATTGGCATTGAGTGCTATTACCAGATCATTGTAATACCTATTGATCTTTAACTACTTCAACAGTTGGAAAATCCCTTAACCAGGTAGCTTTAACCAGCTTGCTATAAATCCTTTAATAGGGTGACTCAAAGCCATTGAGTTCATAAAATCCATTAACAAGGTAACCTCTAATAGGGTTTAATCCTTAACCGGGTATTCTAGCCATCCCTTAACTGGGTGATCCCTAACAGGATCTGTTCCTAACAGATCCTGTTGTACAGTCTTTAACCGGACCAGGCTTCTAACAAAGTGGACTTCTAAAGAGTTCAAAATAGCTTGTGGGTATTGATCTCCATTGTGGTTTTTCCCAGTTGGGTTTCCACGTGAAAAATATTTGTGTCAGATGTGATGTCTTTTTCATGTGATGCTTTGTTGTTTTTTGTCAAGCGGTGAATCATGTTGATCTAGCAAGTTATTATATTTTTGATGATAGATTATTTGTTTATGCATAAGAACAAAGTGGAAATGAGGGAGTAGGTTGTGTGGAAAGCTAAGAAGAATGATTGGTTCATGTCTTTCACAGTTGCACTGTGTTTAACCGATAGTAGTCTGGTTTGGACCGGTGTTAGGGATTGCCAGTAGTTTATAGTCTACAATCAAATCGGTTCAGGAAAAGTTTTTGTGCTTATACTGATTCACCCCCCCTCTCAGTACTGGTTTGGTACTCACTATTCATTATTGAGTTACCATGTGACTCAGTTTAGAAGTTTGATTCTATTTATGATGTTTCTTTATCATGTAATGTATGTATGTACTTACTTCATGCAGCGTTGAGGTTTGGTACTTACTCTTATCGGAAGATGTTTTGGGTATGATCCCATCCATATGCGATGAGAGTAGATTCTTCATGGTGTCTTTTGATCCAATCCTATTTAGATGTGTTGGAAGAGTATTCTATAAGACGTTTTATGATTCGAATTGGAAGCTTACACTACATAAAGATATTTTGGTTGTTGTAGTGTGTGGATAGTCTAGTCTCACCATTTTCAATTGAGCTGACTCATCAAAATAATTGATGTTGATATATATTACCACCCATGTTTCTTTTTAGAGACATGGTTCTATTTTGTATACAGTGTGTTTTTGCTAAAAAGTTTGTGGATGTAAATATTGTTAAGTGGCTTATGTACAATGAATGCAAAAGATAGTTTTGTGCACTTCAAAGGATTTACAACCTATGCATATGCCATATGCAACTCTAATAGTTCAAATTTTTTATACTCTATTATCTGACAGTGAGCCTTTTTGTTTTTAGGTAGTGAGCCCTCTGGGTAGTGAGCCTAAATTGGTAGTGAGGCACACCTTGTATTTTGTAACTAGTTACATATTGCATCATTCCTGAGAGAATAGGTTTTTCCACGTACAAATCTGGTGTTATGTGTTTTGTGTTAATTTCATTTGTTGCATTTAAATTATGTAATGTGATTGGTTATTTAGAAATTTTAATAAGTTCAATGGAATACTGATTCACCCTTCCCTTCTCAGTATTATGGATATTTAACAATTGGTATCAGAGCCAAGTCCTTTGGAAGAGTTTAACCACTTGAAGGAGATCTACAAAGTTGAACTTATGGATTTAAATGAAGTTCTTAAAAATTCTCTTGAGGATCTTGAGGCTATAGAAATTGAAAACAAAGATCTGAATGAATTTTTCAAGCTAGCTAATGAATGCATTAAGAAGCTAAGAGAGCAGATCCAGAAGTTTAAAAGAAGCATTAAGAAGTTGGTGAGGAGATTAAGCAAGAAAACACCACTATTACAAATTTGAAAGTAAAAATTGGAGACAATCAGAAGACCAAGGAACACTTGAACAAAATGATAAAATGAAAAATAAAAGAGTGTGAGAAGCTAAAGCAATAAGTAACATCTCTAAACATAGATCTAGAAAAAGAAAAGCAATAAGAGAGTAAAATTGAATTTGGTAAGTTTGATAAGGTGAAAAATACAAAGAAAGTTCTGGAAACCAAGAGGGAAGAAAATAATGAATCTAGTGAATGTTCTCAATCCCAAACAAATCAGAAAAAGTCTCACCTTTGGTAAAAGAAACATCTACCAAGGAAGAAAAAGGTAAGTCTCCAGTCAAGAAGCAAGTATGAAAACCACCTTCTTTAATGGTTCTTGTTATAAATGAAATAAAGTAGGTCATAGGGAAGTAGAATGTAGAATTAGTATGAATCAAAATTCTAACCTATTATCTGGTAGTAACATCTGATGTTTGTAAGCATATGGCAAGAGAGTCTAGAAGAAACGAGATTTAAAATCCAATCAAATTGACAAAGAATATCAAATTGGAGGATGTAAAAGATAAGATGACAAAGATCTGGGGAAAGAAAGAGATACTATATATGTCAACACCTAGCTCCTGTGAAGGCACTTCATCCAAAAAATAAAGAGTCCGAGACTTTGGCCCAAGGGTAGAAATCAAGAAGATATCATATCCTTGTCCCCTACCAAATATTGTAAGGCTATAATACCAACAGAGTAGAGTATGAAGAAGTCTGGTCATCAAATTCATAACTTATCATAGGATCTGACAGGTTATTATGAAACTCAAAAAAGTGGAAGACAACTCATTCACATTTAATGTGAAGTGTTACATGAAATAATATAAGGAAAACAATTCGATGAACTTCACTTCACCTCAAATTAAAGAAGCGATTAAGAGCATTCAAGGCAGTCAAGGTTATTAGAGTGCTTAGGGTTTCTCTAGTGAAATTGATTAGGGTTAACAATTTGTTGAATCAGAGATCATGGATACTCCTACTGTAGTTGATGTGGCATCCAAACCTCATCCTGCATTCAAGAAGACTCCATACAAGGCAATAGAGACTGATCTAATTGGATCCTTTTTTAACATACCCATTGGAGTCATCCTACTTGAGGATGTTTGGTCCTATGTTCATGTCAAGATGGAAGAGTTCAGTCATCATGGGAAGATGTTGTAACTATGGACTAATAAAATGATTAACAAGCATGGTCAGGTAAGGCCTAAATTTGCTAACCCAACTGAGAATAAATTAGACACACATAATGATTTTACCGACTCCTATTATGACAAAAAGTGGGTTAAGCTAGTGATGAGAAGGTTTCATGATGAATTTATTTGGTTGGATCAAAATTACCTTATCACTAAAGATGTAATGAAATCTATCACTAATGTAAGTGATTGTAGAGAGATTCCTACTCTGAAATCTGTCAAGAACAAGATTTATACAGATTTAACGAGTGCCACATTTGACAAGCATTATTTTATGATTGACAACATTTAGAATCCGATAGTTAAATACTTGTCAATGATGATTGGAAACAAGATCTATTTCACAAATAGGGAAAACTCCATTTCAGCCATAATGATATATATGGTGTACCAAATGGTAGAGCTGAACAAGGATTTCAACCTCTATGACATATTACGATAATAGTTCCTAGAAATTTTTAAACAATGCAGGACAAAGAAACATTCTTTCAAGTTCAAAACCCTAGTCCTGTGTATTCTATTTTATTTCTTACAAGAGTTACCTAGTTGAGGTAGGGTTCTCTGGTCTGTTGATACCCCTCTAGCCCATCAGATCATAGATAAGTTAAAAGGGTTAATCAATGATAAGGAAAGAGAGGAAGTATTTGCATCCTTCTTCTCCATTTTCTAGATGAACATGTAGAGTAGAGATAGGATCCTAAAGGAAGTATTTGATGGACTTACAAAGCACTAAGAGGGGGGGTAAATCAGTGACACCAAAAATAATACTACTTTAAACATTGACCAGTAGATATACTTAACAAGTTTGTTAAACACTGTGCATGCTATCCAGAATGATATTAAAGCATTCACAATAAGTAAAACATCCACCATAACATAAGTGTTTATATGCGGAAAACCCAAATGGGAAAAACCATGATGAGATGGGACTCACAAGTTAACTAACTGCAGTAATAGGTAACTGATCAGTTAAGATCTACAAAAGTGCTCTTCTAGGAGCGAATCCTATTAAAGATCCCAAAGCTCTATTAAAATTTATACCCTATTAAAGGTAGTACTCTGTTAGGAGTAACCTTGGTAGATGATTTCTGAATCCAAACTAATAGATCACCTGGTTAGAGGATTTGTACAATGAAGCTTGTTAGAGCTTACCCAGTTAGGGGATTTGACCATTGTAGTGATTAGAAAACAACAGGCTGTGTGATCTAGAAGTAGCATAACTTGTTTGAATAGATCCTTTTTTGCACATTCAAAACTTGATTACCATCATACTTTGCAATACTCTCAACACCTTAACACTTCTATCTTCTCATCAAATCGACATATCTGATATCTCACCATATGTCACCATATGTCACTATACAACTAAGTGTGCTTACAAAAATTGTACATATATATTTCTACTCCTACTCCCCCTTTACTTCATATAAAATTTTCACAACACACATAAAATATTTCTACTCCCCCTTTGACAACAGTGCCAAATTGAAAAGCAAAATACATATATATAGAAAAAATTGTATCAAAATGTTTTACATATATAAAAACTTGAAAATATGAATCAAGATGTATGTAGTGCAATCCTTAGAAAAATGTCACTAAATTTACTCTTCAATTGAGAAAAATCATGTTCCCATGTCTCCAATAGGTTCTCAGTGATCTCAATTGTGGTCATAATCTAAGAACATAACTCTTCCATTGAATCAAGTGTACATGTCTCTGGAGTAGCCAAAATTGCTTCTGCATTCTTGTAGGCTCTTTGTAATATGTCCACTTGGGGTTTGAGTATATTATTCAACTTCTTCAGGGATCAGAGTCTTTTTGCCTTTTCAAAATCATAAGTGTCTAACCATTTTTGCAAATCATCCACAAATTTGCCAAAAGCAAAAATTGAATCTTGTAATGGTACATAGGCATTACATATCTTTTGTAGTTCTTACTCTGTTTCTGTTCACCTCTAATTGATATCAGTATAAAAGAATGAAACATTATATGTAGATGCAAGAATTTTCCCTCTTGTTTCAATAGCTTTCTTAATAAATCTTTATTAATAGATAGAGAAATTCTTCATGTATCAATATCTTTCATAATCTATTCTCCACACTTCTTTCCATGGCTTTGCTCAACATAGGTCTATGCTGCTTCTTCTAGGGACTTAAGTTGATCAGATGCATCAGTAACCAACTGGCCAAGCTTGCCAATGGGAGTTGACAAGTGCTCTATAGCAGTTTTCAGTAGTAGACTTGTTAGAATATCCATGACATTTTGAATGGTTTCAGCTTCCATTCTCTATTCTTTAAGCCTCTTCTTCTGTGCCCTAGATTGTATGACAGTTGCAATCTGCATCAATTTTGATGCAGTCATGTTATAAACATTTATAGGCCTTGTGATGCCTAATGAGTCATCATCATCTTCATCAGTCTACTGTGTGACTAATGCTTTTACTGGTTAAACATATTTCTTTATCTTAATTGTCTCTTCCTTTTGTTCCTTCATCTTTCCTAGTTCAGAGATTTGTGCAACAACTTGTTCAGTGGATTTTTCTTGGGTTGTGTGTAAAACCGGTTGGGGTTTTAGTGGTTGTTCTTTTATGAGTGGAGGTGGAATATCCACTCTTAGTTGAGTTGTCGGTATGTCAGCTATATAAACCCATGAATCTGTAATTGTTGGTGGTTGCATATCTGGTGCAATAATGTTTCTAGATAGATTGATTGCATCCTAAATATCATCAACAAATATGACTGGTTGGGAAATAGTGGCATCCTTCTTCTTGATAGGATAGACAAGATCAGCTTGCACTATTTCTTCCTCATTCATTTTCGGTAGATCAACAGTATCTTGCTCATCCTTAGAATACTGTATAAGCTTTTGCATTTGTTGAATGTTGTGAGCTATCTGATGAGTTTCAATTTCAACAGGTTCCACCTTTCCACTAAGTAACTTCAGTCTTCTTGACTTGAAAGAAAATTAAACTTTTAATTTATCAAGCAATACAATTAACTCTTCTTTTGACAAATAAAAAAAATATTGCACAAATACATCATCAATAAATTCTTTTTTCGACTTCACATCTTCCTCCCATTTATTCAAAAGAATAGTATATAAAGAACCAAAAATATCTTTCTTAAGATCATGAGGTAATCGATTGTAATGACACAAAGAACTGATTACCTGTTGAACAATTTGTTCCTTCTGATCTTCATTAAATGAATCAAAATGTTCTTTGACATTATCAAATCTATTTCTTCCCAATGTCTTTACCATTCTCTCAAAATTAGTCTCAGGCTTGTAAGATAAGATATTAATAGACACATTTGCCTTTGGCACTTCTTTCACTGGTTTGGCTATTTTACCAGTTGCTTTCATTTTCTTGGGTTCCTCCTCAGTATCAGCTGCTTCAGATTTTGCTTGGAGAATGAATTTACAACCTCTTTTCTTTGTTATAGTCTACTTCTTTGTGTATACTTTAGGTGTTGGTTCCTTTTTAGTTTGGAAACTTCATGTCACTCTAGTACTTTTTGTTACCGGAGGCGCTTGCTCAACCTTCTTCCTCTTACCTTTACCACTACTGGTTTCAACTTTTGTAGTTTTCTCTACAACAGTATCCAATCTTATCTTATTTTTGTCCACTGGGGATGCCAACACGTTATTAGCATAACCAATCAATAAGTCATAATTGACTTCATAGCTCATGTCTTCCATTTCATCTTCTCTCGGCTCAATAGATTCCATCAGACAAAAAATTGTGGTGACTGTGAAAATGATGGTCTTAGAAAAGTGTTTCACCACATCCTTAGGTATCCTTATCCTCATACTCATTTTCCTTTGAAATTCATTAAAATATTTATTTATTGCAGCAAAGAAGGTGTTCTTCATAGCCTTGATGTTGTTCTTGATCTGGGAAGTTACAGGTGGATCTTTAGACCATTCAAGATCACCAATTCCCAGTAGGAAATTTTGGAAATAAAAGAATAAAAAAATCAACAACTGACCAAATTTAAACTTTTTACTACTATCCTTCTTGATAGACTGAAGATTCAACGTTAATTGGCTCTTTATAGCCTCGCAAAGGTCATAATTTTCATTTTAAGCTATCATTTTATAAGTAGTATGTACCGTTGCAAATGATACACTATTCATTCTATTGGAATAGAATATTTGGTAGCCTATAACCATAGTAGACAGTTTAACCACTGGGTCCTTAATGTTATTGACAAAAAAAGCATGCACATTAGAGGTTGATGTGATTAAAGTGTTTACTCTCTCTTTTGAAATTTACCTCAGCTTAGGGACTTTGTCGGTTGAGCAAAAACCAGTCACTTCTTGAATAGCCTCCTTGGTTATAGTGTGTGTCCTTTCAAAATACATATTTCCCCATGAACATGAATTAGAATGATTCATATATGTTACTCTTCAAAATCTTCAAGAAAATAAGTTGCATTATGAAAACTTTTCTCATAAACCCTAATATACTCGGGTTGAATATTTCCGTTCTCATCGCAAAGGGATTTCAATTGAGAATAAATTGACAATGATCCTAAATCTTAAATTTTACAATCAATGTAGGTAAACCAATCTCCTTTTACAATGACTTCATCAGAAACTTGAGATAAAGCATTATAAGACACAATTGGTTTTGACTCTATAACCTCCATCTGTTCTGATGTGATCATCAATCTCTCTACTTTCTTAGATGATGAAGCCATTATAGATAAACTAGATTTGAAGAAGAATTTACAAAGAAATACCTGAAGTCACATGCGTCACCTTGGTTACCGATTGATTTCTTAAGTGCACACTAGTTCAGCCTTCAATATCCTTCGAATTAGCTTTTATCGCACAAATCACGATACAATTCTGACTAAAATTAACGGGCAATCATTTCTTTGCTCTGCAAGTACTCAAGAATTCTCTCTCGAATGCATTTAGGGTAAAAATAACAAAGTAAAACTCACTTTTATCCTTTTTACCTACTGCATTAAATGCTTGACCACTAGAGTTACAAACCCTAATACATCGCTTAACGTTGCATATAATATTGACAAATGTTAAACCGGTTGATGAACTTTTGAAAAATCAATTGACAAAAGATAACAATATTTCACACATAACAACTCAAAATTCAAACTCTTACCACTCTTCTTTGAAGGGGTCCAGAAGTAGATTTACCATTATGCTCCCCTTAGCCCTGTTGAAAGGCCCAGTTCACCAGTGTAGGATCCTCCACACTGGGTGAAGGATTAGGTTCTTCTATAGGTCTATCATCACTCTTCTTTTTGCATATTCGATTCATCTCTTCTCTAGTTTCCTCAATATTTACCTTTTGCTTACCTTTCTGATCGTCAGAATGATTAACCAGTTTGTTCTCTCTGGATCTATAGAACTTTTCCATGTGTCTCAGTTTATGACAATGATAGTAGGCCATTCTAGATGTTCTCCAAGGTCCTGCATTGCCACTTCCAGTTCTTCTTCTACAATTCGTAGCCACATGGCCAAAATTGTTACAAATGGTGCAAATGACATTCGTTACCTTTTCCATCTCAAATGGACTAAACTGGTTGACATAGGGTCTCTGCCAATTCATGTTACCTTAGTTATCATAGGTTCTCATCCAGTTGCCATTAGGTCTTGGATTCATGTGAGGTACTAGATTATTTGCTCCATATCTGCATTCAACTGATCTATGTCCATATATTTTGCATGTGAAGCAATGACCTTGAAATCTCTTATATACATACCTAGTTTTTGCATTGTAGCTTGTATTTCCATTGGGTTTGCTTCTACACACATTTGGTGTATGTCCAGGCTTATGACAAACAAAGAAAATAGGTTTAAAAAATTTCTTACCGGTAGGCTTGTTAGCCTTAGGAGCAGTTTTGTCCTTATGAATGCTGCTCTTTGTGCCGAAAGACTCTCTTTTCTTAGATGTGTTAAAACCAAGTCCAAAAGTATCACCTTTCATCCTTTGTGATTGAATATGCTCATCTAGCAAGGTAGAACTTTTGTTGAACTTTTCCAGTTTCCCTTTGGCTTTAGTGAGTTCTCTGGTAAGATCTTCATTGTGTTTTGCAAGGGTTTCTCTTAGAGAGGATGTCATTTCAAGAGCTAGCTGCAAGGCCTCTTTTTCTTCTTTCTCAGCATGCCAATGATCATGCAAGGTTGTATTTTCACATTTGATCTTAGCAATTTCATGATCTCTTTCTTTGAAAAGATCTTCACTAGTCCTCCTAGCTTCCAGTTCTTGACTCATGCGAATAGTTAAGCTTTCTAGCTCTCTCCTCATATTTAGCTTTTCACCATTTAGTTTTTCAACTTCTTCAGCTAAAGCATCAATGTTGGCTTCATCTGAAGAACTAATGTCAGATATTTCCCCTAGCTGTTCACTTATCTCTCTCCTTTTGACTTGTGATGCTTTGAATCTGACCCTTAGGGTTTCAAGCTCATCTTTAGTCATTTCAAAAACTCTAGCCATCTTAAAGTAGCTCATATCGCCCATGGTGGCTTTAGGGTTTCCTTCCAAGTGATTAAGCCTTAAAGAAGTTAGGCTCTGATACCAATTGATGGACTTATAAAGCACTGAGAGGGGGTGGGGGTGGGGGGTGAATCAGTGACATTAAAAACAATACTACTTTAAACACTAATCGATAGATGTACTTAACAAGTTTGGTAAACACTATGCATGCTATCGAGAATGATATTAAAGCATTTACAATAAGTAAAACATCCACCATAACATAAGTGTTTATATGCGGAAAACCCAAATGGGAAAAACCATGATGAGATGGGACTCACAAGTTAACTAACTGCAGTAATAGGTAACTAACCAGTTAAGGTCTACAAAAGTGCTCTTATAGGAGTGAATCTTGTTAAAGATCCCAAAGCTCTGTTAAAATCTATACCCTATTAAAGGTAGTACTCTATTAGGAGTAACCTCGGTAGACTATTTTTGAATCCAAACTAATAGATCACCTGGTTAGAGGATTTGTACAATGAAGCTTGTTAGAGCTTACCCAGTTAAGGGATTTGACCATTGTAGTGATTAGAAAACAACAGGTGGTGTGATCTAGAAGTAGCACAATTTGCTTGAATATATCCTTTTTTGCACATTCAAAACTTGATTACCATCATACTCTACAATACTCTCAACACCTTAACACTTCTATCTTCTCATCAAATTGACATATCTCATATCTCACCATATGTCATTATATAGACATTTTGATTTCATGTCGGCCTTGGAAATTATATCACAATTTCCTAGGTGTAGTGTATCTAGACAATCAAACATAACTCATCAAAACTTATCCTAAAAAATTGTTAGTTAGGGTAACTCATCACAGTTAGTGATAACTCATCACATAATCAATGAATACTAGTTGGAGTTAACCATATCAACATGTAAATCGATTGTCCTTCATTGCTTCTTTGATAATCTCCACTGGATCTTTAGGTTGGTGTCGAGTCATTCCTATATTTCATATATATATATATATATATATACTAGTTGTCTCCATGTACCGGTTTGATACTTTCTAAACAAAACTTCTAATACTGATAGCAATATAATACAAGTAACTTTTGAAGTAACACCAGTAGATAATGTGATCATATGTATGTGTACATGTTCCATCAATGACAATATATGAAGTCATTCATTACAATCATCATCAAGCCAACAATATTTGTAAGGTACAAGAATGATATTACATTTGTACTCACAATTTATGAATGTTATATGGAGGCAGTTGTGCCAAGGAAAGTTTGGGTACCTCCATTTGGATATGAAGCTACTCAAGAGATACTTGAAGGAGTAGCTAAATTCCTATTGGAGAGTCTGGTAAATGAGTCTCAAGAACATTTTGGGATAGCAGATGAAAAGTATTTGCAGGTCCTTATGGAACTCACTAAGAAGGACTGTAAAAAGGTTGTGAAGAAGGTAATTCATGAATATTTGGATATGGAAAAATTGACTGAGGAGGACATTACTGAAATTAGACATTCCGGAAGGCTTGCTAGTGTATTTAGAGCATCTGAAGTTGTTCAAAAGGAGATTCCCTCATCTAGTTCCTTGAAAAAGATAGAAAAAGATAAGAGGAAGACAATAGTTCTTGAATCTAAAGAAGAGGAAGATGCAGAGAAATTTAAGATAAATGTATGGAAGTCTAAAGGAAAGAAAGTCAAGAAGCCACTTGATGCAGAGAGTCTGTGCGAATCTCTTGCTCAAGGTCAAATCCTAATAGAGGTAGGTAGTATTTATTTAGAGGTAAATTTTGAGGATCAAAATAGCATAAATAAATCCTTTCTGTTCTACTATGTTAAGTTTGAACCTACAATTGATCGGTTTAGGAGTGATATTCCAAAAGAGCTATATGATTAATTGATTAGGATCAAATAGATTGCCAGGGAAGAGGAATAGTACATTAAGGATCAAGTCTTTGAATTAGTTGGTTCAACACTTTCCCAAGATAATAAGGATAACCTTATTGAATCTTGCAAAACTTAATTGAGAACCAAGAAGAATCTAGGTAGTCTCATGTCAGGAGAGGCTAATGCCAAAGAAAAACTTAAATATGAAATCCTAGAGACTGTAACGATAATTGCTAAGAATCTTTGTTTTTTCCCTCTTGCTGACTTCAATACTTCTATCGGTATGCCTAAAAATGTGTCAGTTAATCTTTTTAACACCCATGTTGATAATCCTGATAATGACCAAGATGATGGTACATTTGTCATGGGCAATGTTATGGATATTCCTAAAACCTCTGATGTTCCTCTGATTAGTTATGAGTCTGGTAAAGGCAAGGAAATTGAAGGTTCTGATGATAAAGGTCAAGATGAATATGTGTTTACTAAGCATAAAAAGAATGAACCTGAGTCCAAGGCTCTATCAGAAGATAAGGCAGATAATCCAATTAAAGATTCTAGTGTGTATATGCTTGGATTAGTGACAGTAGTTTGTACCAATTCTATTATTGGCTAAGGATACCTAGAAGAAACCATTTTATGCACCCCTAATTATTCAGCCTATCACTTCATCTATGAAATATGTTGATTTTTCTAATGTTGATTTGGTTCAAAAGCTTGAAATTGGAGAGGCATTTCTTTTATCTACAAGAAAGGATTTTTGGAAAAAAGGATAAGATTGTTGAAGATCTATTAGCAGCACTCCATATTGCAATGTCAAAATATTAGCTAGATTCAGACACCCCTAATGCAGATAAATGCAAAATGTTGATTAGTTCATTGAGTAGTCACATTGAGAAACTGAAAGAAAAGTATGAGAAAGATAGAGTGGATGAATGAGAGAAACTACTGCATGAATTCAAGGTTAAGTGTGAGTCAACTCATCTTTAGCTCATGCAACTTATTTCTCAAGCACAATCATATTTGGAAAATTTTGGCATACTCTTCTCTTACAGTCTTAAGTGGTTGAATGCTACAAAGTGCATCAAATATGAAATGAATATTATTAAGGACAAGATCCGACAAGCTTATGCAAACTAGAAGTTGTCTAAAGACTTATCCAGTTCTGATAGATCCAAGATTAAAGAGGTTCATGAAAAATATTTTGGAATGCAACAACAAAGGGATGACAATATTCTTCCCTTAGTTAAGTTGAGAGATCTGGGCAACAAAATTTTTTCCATTATGAACAGAGCCCTTTTTCGGGCCACTCAATTCCAATACTCTATACCTGATTATATTCAAGGGGCAGAGCAATCGCTCGTATCCATGTAGGTTCACATTGTTTTTTTGTCAGAGGCCATCTCTCACTGGGATAAGCACAAGGATCCTTGGACCTCGTATGTCCAAAATATTAAGAAGTTCTTTGGATGAAAATAATTTTCTCCCTTAGGGGGAGTTTTTAGTTTTTATTTATCTACGCACTATTTCTAACTTTTTGGCACTTTTTCATTGTTTTCAAAGGGGGAGTAGTGTTAAGAATAGTTAGATACTAGCAATATCTTTATGTTATTTTATGCAAACTCTTAGATAGTTGTTAGATAGGTGACATTTTAGTTGATTTTAAAGAAAACTTATAATGAATTATATTTTGTTGCCATCAATGACATAGGGGGGATTGTTGGCCTATTGTCATTGATGTCATGGATGCAATTTGGTCCGATATGTATGTGTGTTGCTCAATCCATAAGTTTGCTTCTATATATAATATTTCTTTATCATGCAATGTATTTATGAACTTACTTCATGCAACGTTAAGGTCCGATGTTTATTCTTACCAGAAGATGTTTTGGGTTTGGTCCCATCTGGATGCAATGAGAGAAGATTCTTAGTGGTGTCTTTTGATCCGATCCTATTTGGATGTGTTGGAAGCATATTCTACAAGATGTTTTATGATTCAAATTTGAAGATGACATTGCATGAAGATATTTTGGCTATTATAGCATGTGGATAGTTTGGTCTCACCCTTTCTGGTTGAGTTGACTCATCAAAATAATTGATGCGAATATATATTGCCACTAGTGTTGCTTGTTAGAGTTATGGTTGTTGAAAAACAACTATTTTATGTACAATGTGTATATACAAAAAAGTTTTTGGATGTAAATATTGTTAAGAAAATTATGTACAATAAATGTAAAAGATAGTTTTGTGCACTTCAAAGGAACTTTAACCTATGTATATGTTAGATGTAACTCTAACAGATAAAATTTTGTATACTCCTTTATCTAGTAGTGAGCCTTTTTGTATTTGGTCAATGGGCCCAAACCGACAATGAGCCACCCCTTGTACTTGTAACCAATTATATATTGCATCATTCCTGAGAGAATACTCTCTCCGTGGTTTTTCCCATATTGGGTTTTCCATGTACAAATCAAGTGTTATGTGTTAATTTCATTTGCTTCATGTAAATTATGTTATGTGATTGGTTAGTTAGAAATTTTAATAAGTTCAAGGGAATACTGATCCACCCCTCCCCTCTCAGTATTCTAGATATTCAATAGTGTATCTAGAAGGAGCAAAGGGAGAGGTAGATGAAGAAGGAATATCTTGTGTAGGGGGATTCTCCTTTCTATCATTATGCATATCCTCTTTGATAGGTTGGGAAGGAAGATCCTTTTTATCTAAGGCATCATATTTACTTATTATTATGTGGGGAGATAGATCATGAATGCAATGCATAACATCATCTTCTCTACAATTTTTTTGATGATTAAGATAGGCTCCAGGAGAATAAGGGGGATCTAAAGAGATTGAAACACCAATATCTTGATCTTGCCCCCATTGTGCTAGGGTATGCGTATGAGAAGAAGATGGTGTCATTTTTCTCTTCAATGCTTTCTCTCCATTAGAGAGATCATTGATATGAGTATTAGCTCTTTCTTCAGTCACATTAGATAGCCTAGAAGAGGTACATGTATTAGGTTTTCCATTAGCATCTCTAAAATTGAAATCTACAAAAGATTTGATTTGATCTACATATGTAATATATTTTCCTAAAAATATCACCATAAAACAACATGCACTATGGATAAAATATTTGAGATTTAATTGATTGAAAGGAATCAATTTTGAAATTCTAAAAATACAATATTCCAAAGTGCTATGAATGAAAAGAAGCAATGTGAAGTGGAAGAAACCATTATCCAACACATGATTATAATAGATTTAAGTGAAAAACAATGTAATAATATGTGAAATAAGAAATAAATTAGATCTATTAAGTGCCATTATGAATGTTTAAAATCAGATATGAAAATAAAAGTGATAAATTATGTAACCCACAAAACAAATTAACCAACAAAATTAGGGTTTTAATGAATTTAAGCTCTAAATTTATGTAATTTGATTAAAATAAGATCTATAGATGCAAAATAAAAAATTGAAATATTCACAAATGATGCAAGAGCATCCCCAATTCTTGAAAATCTTGCATCAACAAAAAACATTTCTTTTTAGTTTGTTTCTATTTTACAGTTTTAACAATTTCTTCTTGCATTTTCTTGCATTTTCTCATTGGACTATGTGGAGCTAGATTTTTCTTGTGAACATTATTATCTTCCTTATTCTTGAGTCGTAAGACGTTTGGATCATTTTATGGCAAGTTATCGCTTCCATATTTTGAGATAGTTTTTGGTGCAGTCGTCGGTTAGGAGGGACCTCAAAGAGATCAATCTGGACTGGTCAACAAGAGTAAACACAAAAAAATACAAGGATAGGATGGAGGCAATGCATAACGAAATGAATTATATCATGAAAACTTATTACAATCAACTGGTAACATTTGGGTTACAAAAACCGGTTCACTGGCCTACTAAAACATGCTCAATTATAGAACAAGTCACAATCGGGACCTCAAATCTTAATATCTAGCTTCTATGTTTTGTCTACCACCTTCAATCTGAATTCTAAAGCTTAATTACAATGATTTATATAACCTAAGGGATCCGGTCAGCCCAAAAAGGGATCAAATACTGAAGAACAAGACCTAATTTATTAGGTCTCAAAGACAACTGAGAGGGGGGGTTTTGAATCAGTTGTCAAATAAATTCAAACCAAAACAACTTAACTAACTTAATGCTTAATACCGATAAACCAGTTCGATATGCCGGTAGACATATTTAATAGTTAATTTCTATACCGGTAAGGATTAGTGTATGAAACATAAAGACAAAGTCATCCACAACACATAACACCAATATTTGTACGTGGAAACCCTGTAAGGGGAAAAACCACGGTGGGAAACCTTACCCACAATCAGATGATACTACTGCAGATAGTAAGTGTACATAAATGGGGTCTGCACATGCAGAAAGGCCAAGCACCTAGAGCTCATTGCTTAATCACAAAATGAGAGTCACACTGGCTACAGTTGGATGGCTAAATCCAATAAGAATGTACTGCACAAAATAGCATCTTCATATGCTGGATTCAATACCGGTGTAGTTCTGATTGTCTTCACAAAAACCCTCCTTCAATCTTCAAATGATGTTTACATGTATAGCTCTGCTTATTCTCGCATATACCTTCACACAATCCTTTTTCGCATTCCACATTTGATCTTACAAATAAGATCTTACTTTTATACCATAACCTAAGACCAATTTTAGTAGGTCAGCTCTACAAGATATTTACAATAAAAGCATTTTACAAACAAAACAATATCCGATTCAATAACCGATTGAACATGTCGGCTTAATGCATTTACAACAATAATTAATCATCTCCAAAGCGTGCCATGCTAATCTGGAAAAGATAAACCTGCTAGTGTATACCCTAGACATATTTGCCAGTAATAGTAAATATGCAAATGTGAATATACCAATAACTAATTCTTCAAGACAAGATGTCAAAATGATTTTTTTGACATTACCAAGTGTTTTCCACGTCATTCCAAGTGTTGGTGATCATTATATCTTACTGGTGTACCATATACCGGTGACTGTGCAAAAGTCACTTGCTTGCCGGTGAATGTTGCTGGATCAACAAAGTGCTAGAGTTTTAGTAGGTGTTGACATCAATGACAAAATCATACCAAAATACCAACAATCTCCCCCTTTGGCATTGAAGGCAACACAAGATGGAAAAACCATCAAAGTGCCAAAAACAAAAATGCCAAATACCAAAAACCAACAATCTCCAAATAGAGATCACAACCAGAAATCAAAAATATAGATACAGAGAGTAATAATCTCTCCCAAACAACAATCTCTCCCCTTGGGAGCAACATGTGTTTTCCTTCTATTTTTCCATACCAATCTCTCCCCCTTTGACATCAAATGCCCAAGTTCTTACCAAGCTAAGTTCATATACAAAATACCAATCAATTTAGTATACCAACTACTCCCCTTGAGAAGTAGCTTCCCATCAAAGCCGGAAAAAGATTTCTTTGTTAATTCTATAGGTTGATGACAATAATAAACTTCCTAGGTCTCTACCGGTGGGGGTATGACCCCAAGCTGATCTTTGAGATATTCAAAAGTCTCCTTAGGCAGAGGTTTAGTAAAGATATTTGCAATCTACTCTTTAGTATTCACATAAACCAGTTTTATTTCCTTTGCTTCAACATTTTCCCTTAGAAAATTCAGTTTGATAGAAACATGTTTGGTTTTAGAATGTAATACCAGATTCTTAGATATATCAATTGCTGCAGTGTTATCATAATAGATAGTAATAGGTTCCTTGCATTTTACCTTTATGTCTTTTAACATTTGCTTAAGCCATAGTACCTGTGTATAATTAGTTGCTGCTACAACATATTCTGATTCTGTTGTTGATAAAGATGTACAACTTTGTTTCTTACTCAACCAAAAAACTAGTCTATTTCCAAGAAAGAATGCTCCGTCGGTGGCGCTTTTTCTATCATCCACATCTCTTGCCCAATTTGCATCTATGTATGCACATAATTCAAAGTTTTCAACTCTAGGATACCATAATCCAAGATTTATAGTGCCTTGTAAGTACCAGAAAATCCTTTTTACTGCTGATTCATAATTTTCTCTAGGATTACTTTGAAATCTTTAAACAATACATACTGCATTCATAATATCAAGTCTGGTTTGTGTTAAATACAGTAAACCTCCTATCATAGATTTGTATCTAGTTGGATTAATAGGTGTAGATTCATCCCTTAGTGATATTTTTTCATTTGTAGTCATAGGTGTGCTTACCGGTTTAGAGTTCTCCATCCCAAATTTCTTTAGTAACTCTTTTAAGTACTTGGATTGACTCAAGAATATACCTTTATTTGTCTGTGAAATCTACAATCCTAAAAAGAATTTTATTTCTCCAATCATAGACATTTCAAATTCTTGCTGCATTTTAATAGAAAATTCTTTACATAATCCATCTTCTCCTCCAAAGATTATATCATCAACAAATACTTCTATAACCAAGATGTCATCATTGGTCACTTTATAGTATAAATTGTTGTCTGCATTTCCTTTAGAAAAACCAATCTTCAAAAGATACTTATCCAATCTTGCATACCAAGCTCTTGGAGCTTGCTTCAATCCATACAAAGCATTTCTTAACCTGTAAACCATATCTTTCTCATCTGTCAAAGAAAATCCATCAGGTTGTTCAATGTAGACTTCCTCTTCAAGATCTCCATTCAAAAATGAAAATTTAATATCCATTTGATAAACTTTGTAGTTCTTGTGTGCTGCAAAAGCCAAGAATAATCTAACTGCCTCTATTCTAGCTACTAGTGCAAAGGCTTCATTATAATCAATTCCTTCTTTCTAAGAATATCCCTTACACACTAGTCTTGCTTTATTTCTGATAACCTTACCATCTTCATTAAGTTTGTTTCTGAATACCCATTTGGTTCCAATTACATTTTTATCTTTAGGTCGGGGAACTAATGTCCAAGTGTTATTCTTCTCAATTTGTTCTAATTCTTCTTCCATAGCTTTAATCCAGTGTTTAGCTTCACATGCCTCGTTAACAGATGATGGTTCAATTTGAGAAATAAGACATACCTCTTCATTTGCCAATCTTCCTCTTGTCATAACTCCTTTAAACTTGTTTCCAATTATCTAATCTTCAGAATGATTCAGTCTTACATACCGGGGTTTCTTTGTTTGTTGTTGTTCCTTAGTTACTGTTGAATCCTCAGATGATACCGAGGTAACTGGATCTTCATTCTGTATCAGTTGATTCAGTGTAGGTTCATTTGTCAAAATTTCTATTGCCGGTTCAAAGTCTATATACCTTGAAGTTCCTCTGAATTGTTCATCAATCTTTACGTTTGTACTTTCAACAATTTTCTGCAATCTTTTGTTAAAACATCTATATGCCTTGCTTTTAGATGAATAACCAAGAAATATTCCTTCATCACTTCTAGGATCAAATTTAAAAATATACTCATCTCTTCTGATATAAAATTAACTTTCAAAAATTCTGAAATATTTAAGAGTAGGAGTAATACCAAACCATAGTTCATGAGGGGTCTTACCGGTTTGACCTTTGATGTGATCTTTGTTGAATGTATAGACTGTTGTACTAACTGCCTCTCTCCAATATACATGTGGTAGGTTTTCTTCTGATAACATACTTCTTGCTGCATCCAAGATAGTTCTATTTTTCCTTTCAACAACTCCATTCTACTACGGTGTTTGGGGTGTTGATAGCTTTCTTTTGATTCCACTTACTTCACAGAATGTATTAAATTCATTAGATGTAAATTCTCCTCCTTGATCTAATCTTAGACATTTGACTTTCTTACCAGTTTCATTTTCTACCATTGCTTTAAACAGTTTGAACTTTCCAAGTTCTTCTGATTTTTCTCTAAGAAAAGTAACCCAACACATTCTAGAGAAGTCATCAATGATTAGCATGAAATATCTATCACCTTGTAAGCTTTTAGTTCTAGCTGGACCACATAAATCAGTGTGAATCAAATCAAGAGCATTATTGGATTTTTCTGGAATACTTTTGAAACTAGCTCTAACTTGTTTTCGAAATTGACATTCCTTACATACTGTATTGTGAGGTTTGACAATTTTAGGTAAATCTCTAACTGCCTTAAGAGTACTGATCTTTACCATGCAATCAAATTTTACATGATAGAGTCTCTTATGTCATAGCCAACTTTCATGAATATGAGCAATCAAGCATGTCTTTTCATTGTTATTCAGATGAAAGATGTTACCTCTAGTTTGATTACCGGTTGCAATTTCTAAACCAGTTCTATTCATGATTTTGCATTTTCTATTTTTGAATTGTAACTAAAATCCTTTCTCAACTAATTGACCAACACTCAAAACATAGTAAACATTGTCAGTGTTATGTTTACCATCAAGACATATTGTACCCTTACCTTTGATCAAACAAGCTTTGTCATCTCCAAATCTCACTAAGCCTCCATTGAATTCTTGAAAGTTCAAGAATTTTCCTTTGTCTCTTGTCATATGATGTGAGCATCTTGAATCAATTATCCATTCATCCTTTACTTCAACTTTAGCTGCCAAGGCCTATTTTACTGGTTGAGCAGTACGTACTTGTTGATTTTTTGTTATAGCAACAAAAAGCCATCCATTGTCCATCGGATCCTCATCAGAATCATCAGTCACACCTTCATCAACAATGTAACAAGATTTGTCTTTATTCTTCTTAAATCTATATCTCTGATATTTAGGGTTAGGCTTGTATATTGTTCTAGCTTCTTCTCTTAGTCTAGCATGTCTATCAGAGAACCTTGAAGCCATATGACCAATCTTATTACAGGTAAAACATTTAAAGGGTGCTTTACCTTCATACTTACTTCCAACTGGACCTTTAGGCATTTCCCTTGCAAATAGTGCTTCAAGTTCTTCAAGTTCTTCATTTTCTTTCCTACTTTCTTCAAGTTCTCTTGCATAAAAGGCTTTCCAATCAGATTTGTTAAATGATGGAGCAGATGATGTTGATGCTTTAAAGGCCAAATCTGTCTTTATAGTAGCAACAGGACCATATTCTTCAATTTCAAAAGCTAAAAGTTTTCCAATCAATTTATCCTTAGTTACTGATGTATTAGGCATTGTTTTTAACTCATTTATAGAAGTGACTTTCATTTTGTATGCCGGTGGCAATCCTCTTAAAACTTTTGAAAGAATTTCATCCTCACTTAAGGTTCCTCCACAACATTTAATACCCAAAACAATCTCATTTACTCTTTCCATAAAAGTAGAAATCCTTTCATCTTCTTCCATTTTCAAATGTTCATACCTGACCTGGAAGCTTTCAAGTTTTGCAATTTTGACTGTGGAATCTCCTTCATTCAGTGTTTGTAAATGATCCCAAATAACTTTAGTAGTAAACCTATCTGATAGTCCCATGATTTGTTGATTTGATAATGTGCTCAAAAGTGCTTCTCTTGCTTTGCAATCATTTTCTTCATCTTTTCCCAAGGTAGGTGGATTAGGCTGACGAGGAGTAGGAGTAGTATAACCATTATTTGTAACATCCCAGATGTCCTTTCCAATGCAATTTAGATGTGTCTCCATTCTGATCTTCCATATGTCATAATTGGTTCCATCAAGTTTAGGACTGTCGTTCCTAAAATAGTTAGTAGACATTGGATCTCCTCAAGCTGTTAAACTTCTGCAAATGATAACTAAGCTCTGATACCAATTGTTAGGTCTCAGAGACAACTGAGAGGGGGGGTGAATCGGTTGTCAAATAAATTCAAACCAAAACAACTTAACCAACTTAATGCTTAATACCGATAAACCAGTTCAATATGCTGGTAGACAGATTTAACAGTTAATTGCTATACTGGTAAGGATTAGTGTATGAAACATAAAGACAAAGTCATCCACAACACATAACACCAATATTTGTACGTGGAAACCCTGTAAGGGGAAAAACCACGGTGGGAGACCTTACCCATAATCAGATGATACTACTGTAGATAGTAAGTGTACATAAATGGGGTCTACACATGTAGAAAGGCCAAGCACCTAGAGCTCACTGCTCAATCACAAAATGGGAGTCACACTGGCTACAGTTGGATGGTTAAATCCAATAAGAATGTATTGCACAAAATAGCATCTTCATATGCTGGATTCAGTACTGGTGTAGTTCTGATTGTCTTCACGAAAACCCTCCTTCAATCTTCAAATGATGTCTGCATGTATAGCTCTACTTATTCTCGCATATACCTTCACATAATCCTTTTTCGCATTCCACATTTGATCTTACATTTATACTATAACCTAAGACCAATTTTAGTAGGTCAGCTCTATAAGATATTTTCAATAAAAGCATTTTACAAACAAAACAATATCCAATGCAATAACCGATTGAACATGTCGGCTTAATGCATTTATAACAATAATTAATCATCTCCAAAGCGTGCCATGCTGATTTGGAAAAGATAAACCTATCGGTGTATACCCTGGACCTATTTGCTGGTAATAGCAAATATGCAAATGTGAATATACCAATAACCAATTCTTCAAGACAAGATGTCAAAATGATGTTTTCGACATTACCAAGTGTTTTCCATGTCATTCCAAGTGTCGGTGATCATTATATCCTGCCAGTGTACCATATATCGATGACTGTGCAAAAGCCACTTGCTTGCCGGTGAATGTTGCTGGATCAACAAAGTGCTAGAGTTTTAGTAGATGTTGACATCAATGACAAAACCATACCAAAATACCAACATAATTTGTAAAAACAACAAGGTCGGCCTCCACCAAAGAGATTCCTCTGGAAAATCCAAAGGATGAGGTGTAGATAAAAGAGAAGGTCAGCCACATGCCAAGGAACATCGAAATTAATGCACAGGGCTCCACAAGCTATGGAGGGGATTTGTTATATCACTAATGCAAATAGGTCCAAGCAACCGGTACTAGAAAACTGTCTTGGAAATGGGTAGCGATAACTTGCTGGAAAATGATACAAATGTTCCATAGTTTGGGAATAAGGTAGATGATCAAGTCCCTGAGAAAAATCCAACTCCTAAATATCTGGTGAGCCAATCCCAAAAAATGCAGAATGAAATGATGAAACTACAAAACAGAATGTAAAACATAAAGGAAATATTTTTGGTTGATGCAAGATTGCTAAGAATCGAGGATGCTCTTGCATCAAACATTTGGGGTTGAAAAAAAAGTGAGTCTCATTTTTTTGGGGTTAGAGGAAAACCAAAGTGGTCTACCTCTACTTGAGAAATCCAAGATGAATCTTCAATTGGTCTATCCTTCCACTTTACTAGATACTCCTTATGTTGGTTTCTTCAAGTACTATGCCTAATCCTACTATCCAAAATTTCTTCAATTTGATCCGGTTCCTTCTAGGACAACTATTTCTCCAAGTCCGCAATACTGTCCTCACTAAATTTTGGTTCATGATACTGATGTAGATCTACAATGTTAAATATAGGTGAAATACTAAAACTATCCAGTAACTCCACTTCATATGCATTTTTGGAACTAAACTTTCTCAAAATATTGAAAGGTCCAAACTTCCTCATCCGCAACTTATTATAAGTTCCAATCGAGAATTTTTATTTTCTCAGACACACCATCACTTCATCACCAACTTCAAATTCCTTATGTCTCCTCTTCTCATCTACTTTCTCATTATACTTGTTGTTCATATCCTCCAAATGCTTCTTAACTTGAAAATGCAAGTCCTTTATATGATCTGAAATTCTTCTGCTTCTGAACTTCTTTGGTCTTCACTGCCGATATCTCTTAATTTTGATATACCTCTAGGGTGTGCTTCATTAATAATCTCAAAAGGTGTCCTTTCAGTACTCTTGTTTATTGAATTATTGAAGGAAAACTCTTCTTGTGCAAGAATCAAATCCCAACTTGCGATTTTGTCTACAACCAAGCATCTCAACAAATTTCCCAAGATCCATTTTACTACCTTTGTCTGTCCATCAGTTTGTGGGTGAAAAGTAGAATTGAATTCCAAATCTGTCTTTGTCTTCTTCCAAAGTGTTCTCCAAAAATAACCAACAAAGTTAGTATCTTTGTCTGAAACTATTCTCTTAGGTAATCCATGTAATCTCACCACTTCCTTGAAAAATAGGTCAGCTATATTCACTGCATCTGATGTCTTCTTAAAAGGTATGAAATGAGCAATCTTTGATAATCTATCCACTACCATAAATATAGAATTATTCCCTCTTTGTGTTTTAGGCAATCCAAGTATGAAATTCATGCTTATATCCTCCCAAGGTCTCTTTGGTACCATCAAAGGCTTATACAATCCCACATCCTGACAACTAGCTTTTGCAACTTGATAAACTCTACAAATTTGCACATATTTCCATACATCCTTATGAATATGGAGCCAAATGTAATGCTCACTAACTAATGCTACTATTTTATCAACACCAAAATGTCCATCTAATCCTCCACTATATTTCTCCTTTATCATATTCTCCCTCATACAACTCTTAGGTATGCACAATTGAACTTCTCTGAACAACATCCCATCCGGAATGAAGTAATCCAATTGCTTGCTTCTATCCACCATAACCGGTTCTCTACATTCTCTCCAAGGTTCTACAAAATCTGGGTCATAATCATACAAGGTATTTAACTCCTCAAATCCCAATACTATCACTCTCATCTCTGTCAGCAAATTTCTTCTTCTACTCAATACATCATTCATCAAGCTCATGAAAATACTCAGTGTATTAGTTAACCCAAAAGGCATCACCAACCATTCATAAAGTTTTTCATTTTTCTTGAATGTTGTCTTCCATTCATCTACTTCTCTGATCCTAATATGATGATATCCACCTTTCAAGTCTATCTTTGTAAAATATTTGGCTCCACTCAAATAGTCCATTATGTCATCCATCCTAGGCAAAAGAAATTGGTATTTCACTATGATCTTGTTTATTGCTCTGAAATTAGTACACATCCTCCATTCTCCATTTTTCTAAGGTTCTAATACTGCTGGTACTACACAATGACTCAAACTTTTTCTGATCAAAGCTTTCTTCAATAACTTCTTCACTTTTCTATTCAACTCTTTATTCTCTATTAGTGTCATTTGGTGTGCAACTTTGTTAGGCAAAATAGCTCTGGGAATTAGGTCCATGCAATGACTGATACTTCTTACAGGTGGTAATTAATCAAAAACATTATCTGATATGATGTCTTCATACTTTGTCAGCAACTCTTTTATCTCTTCTCATTGTTCTTCTTCATGCTCCAAATTCTCAGTCTTCTTAGGAACTAAGGAAAAACACACATTCTCATGTCTCATTCCATCCACCAAATAGATTCTAGCATTCATACAGACTTCACTCTTCAAAGACTCCTCCAAGGGAAACAAGGTTTGCTTAATCCCATTGTCCATAATAGTGTATATATTGTTTCTCCCATCATGTATTGCCTGTCTATCAAACTGCCAAGGTCTACTCAATAAAAGGTGACAAATATCCATAGGAATAGTATCACATAAGACTTCATAATGATAATTCCCAATTTTCAATTTCACCAAACATTTCTCACTTACCGACAACTTATGTTCATCTTGAATCCATGCTATCTGATAAGGCTTAGGGTGTTTCAATCTTTCTGAATTCAACTTATTCACCATCTCTTCTAAAACAAGGTTATCTGAACTACCACTATCAATAACAACTATATAACACTTATCAGATACCTCACATCTAGTCTTGAATAAATTCCTCCTTTGCAAAGGCTCATCATCTCCTTCGGTATGACACAAAGCTCGCCTCATCATCAATAGTTTTCCATATTTCGATTTATTAGCTGGTCTGGTAGGGATTTCTTCCACCACTGTTGTTCTCCTAGTATTCACTTCCTTCTTACACTTGAAAGCATGATGTCCTTCTCCTCCAAACTTAGAGAAAGTTCCTCTAAACACTCTCTTGTCTTGTCCTCTATCATCTTTTCCAAAATTCTCATTCCAGCAGCCATCAAGTTCTTTTCTCTGGTAGAAATTTCTATCATCCTTTCGATATGAACCACCATATTTGCTTACTTCCTTATCCTTTGTCTGGTCTGTACAGGTTCATCTTGCTCCGGTATATCATCTTCCTTTGGAAAACCTTCCACCTCTACCTCTTTGTCTCTGCTCATGTCTTTTGTTAAGCTTCTCTTCTACTTTCAGGGCATACTGGTAAGCTTCTTCAACACTTTGCAACTTGATCAAATTGACTTTAGATTGTATAGACATCCACAATCCATTCAAATATCTCACAATTTTTTCAACTTCATTATCAACATGTCTAAATCTAATATTCAACTTGTAAAATGCTTCGGTGTACTCCTTCACACTAGATTCCTTCTACTTCAAATTTTGCAACTTCTAGAATAGATTCACTTGGTAGTCAACTGGCATCAATTTGATTTCAGCTTAGCAACCATCCGATCCCATGTCTTGAACTTCTCTTTACCTCTTCTTTGTTTATCAACCTACAAATTCTCCCACCAAAGTGATGCATCTCCTTTGAACTAGGTATAGGCATATTTCACCTTCCTTTCCTCAATAGTGTTCACAAAATCAAAATATTTCTCCATCTCCAAGATCCAATCCATCAATTCATCTGAATCCAATTTTTCATCATATTCTGGTGGGATAAAATGAGGTTTAGTATTCACCCTACTCAAAACCCTAAAAAAATGCTCTTCATCTCGATCAATCACCTGTGGGTTTACTTGTTCTGCCAGGTCTTCTTCTCCTTCATCTTCACTCACATTTTTAATATGTTAGCCTTTTCTCTATGTTGTTTCAATGACTTCCAATTAGGCTGCAATTCCTCTCAACATTTCCATTAGAGCCACGTCTGCATTCCCATGTGCTCCACCATTCCTATTTCCTCTTCATGCCATCTTCACACTAGTCCTCTGCAGCTACAGGTCAGATACATAGTCCGCCACTCTACAACAAAGTTTCTTAGGAAAACACAATCTCTGAAATGAAAGCTCTCTCTAATACCACTTGGTGCAGTCACTGATTAGGAGGGACATCAAAGAGATCAATCCAGACTGGTCAACAAGAGTAAACACAAAAAAAAAACAAGGATAGGATGGAGGCAATGCAAAATAAAATGAATTATATCATGAAAACTGATTATAATCAATTGGTAACATCTCGGTTACAGAAACTGGCTCATTGTCCTACTAAACCATGCTCAATTACAAAATAGGTCAAAACTGGGACCTCAAATCTTAAGATCTAGCTTCTATGTTTTGTCTACCACCTTCGATCTACATTCTAATGCTTAATTACAATGATTTATATGATCCAAGGGATTCAGTTGGCCCACAAAGGGATCAAATACCAAAGAAAAAGACCTAACGTGTAAAAACAACAAGGTCGGCCTCTGCCAAAGAGATTCCTCTAGAAAATCCAAAGGATGAGGTGTATATCAAAAGGAAGGTCAACCACACACCAAGGAACATTGGAATCAATGCGTAGGGATCCGTAAGCTATGGAAAGGATCCGATAGATCACTAATGCAAATAGGTCCAGGCAACTAGTACCAGAAAACTGTCTTGAAAACCAGTAGCGATAACTTGCCAAAAAATGAGTAAAATGCTTTACAGTTTGGAAATAAGGTAGATGATCAAGTCCTCAAGCAAAATCCAACTCCTCAAGATCCAGTGAGCCAATGCCAAAAAATGCAGAATGAAATGCTGAAACTGCAAAACAAAAAGAAAATGTTTTTGGTTGATGCAAGATTGCCAAGAACCGGGGATGCTCCTACATCAGTTTTCTAGCTTCGAACATCAGAGCTGCTTGGACCTATTTGTTATTGGAAAATCTTGTGGATCCATTTCGTACCTTTTTGAGGCCCAGTTCATTGATTCTAATGTTCCTTGGCATGTGGCTCACCTTCCCTTTGATCCACGCTTCATTCTTTGGATTTTCTGGTTGATTCTCTTTTGTGGAGGCCGACTTGGTGGTTTTACACATTTGATTCTTATTGGGTCAATTGGATCCCTCCAGATCATATAAATTAATGTAATTAAGTATCATAAATCATCAAAGAGAACATAAAATATATATCTTAATATTTAGAGGTCCTGAGTTGACCGATTTTGTAATTGAGCAGGTATGTAGTAGGCTAGTGAGCCAAATCTTGTAGCTTAGACATTATCAGTTGTTTGTAATTATTTTTCATGATTTAATTCATTCATTTCTACATTTCCTCCATCATCTTATCTTTCATTTGTTATGTTTACTCTTTCTATATGGTCCAAATAGATCTCATTGAGGTCTCTCCTAACCATGACTATACCAAGTGGTATTAGAGAAATATTTCATTCAGGAGATTGCATTGTCCTAAAGTTTTTTGTTGTGGGGTAGCAGATTGTGGATGTGACCTGCAGTTGCAGAGGATTGGTGCAAAGATGGCACAAGAGGAAATAAGAATGGTGGAGTGAGTTGGAATGCAGACCTTATTTTGATGGAAATATTGAGAGGAATTGCAGCCCGGTTAGAAGCTATTGAGACAACCCAGAGAAGAGGTCTACATATTGAATATGTGAGAAAAGATGAAGAAGAAGAACCAATATAACAAGTAGCAAACCCACTGGTGATGAATTTGAATGAAGAGAGGTTCTTGAGGGTTTTGAGTAGGGAAAACACCAAACCATATTTTACCCCACCAAAGTATGATGGAAAGTTGGATTTGGATGAATTAGTGGATTGGATCTCAGAGATGGAGAAGTATTTTGATTTTGAGAACACCATAGAAGAAAGGAAAAATATGCTTGTACCCAATTGAAAGTTCATGCATATCTTTGGTGGGAACATTTGCAGGTTGATAGATAGAGAAGAGGTAAAGAGAAGATCAAATCATGGGAGTGGATGGTTGCCAAGTTAAAATCAAAGTTTATTCCAACTGATTACCAAGTAAATCTGAACCAGAAGTTGCAGAACTTGAAGCAGAAAGAATCAAATTTGAAGGAGTTTACCAAAGCATTTTACAAGTTAAATATCTGATCTAGACAAGTTGATGATGAGGTTGAACAATTTGTGAGATATTTAAATGGATTATGGATGTCTATAAAAGATGAACTCAGTTTGATAAAGTTACAAAGTGTTCAAGAAGCTTATCAATATTCCCTGAAGGTAGAAGAGAAGTTGAACAAAATACATGAGCAGAGATAGAGAGGTAGAGGTGGAATTTTTTTTGGAAGAATATTTCAAGGTGGAAGAGGATATTCTGGAGGAAGAGGAACCTATATAGATAAAAAAAAGGACAAAGAAGTAAGCAAAGATGGTGGTTCATACTAGAAAAATGATGGGAATTTCTATAAAAGAAGAGAACCTGATGGTTACCGGAATGAGGGTTTTGGCAAAGATGACAGGAGACAAGAAAAGAGAGTGTTTAGAGGAACTTGCTTTAAGTGTGGAAGAGAAGGACATTGTTCTTTTGAATGTAAGAAGATAGAGAACACTGGAAGAACAACATTGGTAGAAAAAATCCCCCCGGATCAACTAACAAATCGAAAGATGGAGAACTATTGATGATGAGGAGAGCCTTGTGTCATACCGGAGAGGATGAAGAGCCCTTATAGAGGAGAAATTTGTTCAAGACTAGATGTAAGGTATTCGGTAAGTGTTTTAAAGTAGTTATTGATAGTGGTAGTTCGAATAATCTTGTTTCAGAAGAGATGGTGATTAAATTGAAGTTGGAAAGATTGAAACACCCTAAGCCTTATCAGATAGCGTGGATTCAGGATGATCATAAGTTGTTAATAAGGGAGAAATGTTTGGTAAAATTGAAAATTAGAAATTATCATGATGAAATTTTGTGTGATATTATGCCTATGGATATTTGTCACCTTTTGTTAGGTAGACCTTGGTAGTTTGATAGACAAGCAATACATGATAGGAGAAAGAACATATACACTATTGTAGTAAATGGGATGAAGCAAACCTTGTTACCCTTGGAGGAACCCCTTAAGAGTGAAATCTGTATGATTGCTAGAATATATTTGGTGGATGGAAGGAAATTTCTAGATGGAATGAGATATGAGAACGTGTGTTTTTCCTTGGTTCCTAAGAAGACCGAGAACCCAGAGTATGATGAAGAACAACAAAAGGAGATAAAAGAGTTGCTAAAAAAGTATGAAGACATCATTTTAGATAATGTGCTTGATGGATTACCACCTATGAGAAGTATCGGTTATTGAATGGACCTGATTCACATAGCTAGTTTACCTAACAAAGTTGCACAACAGTTGACACCAACAAAGAATGAAGAGTTGAATAGACAAGTGCAGGAATTGTTGAAGAAAGGTTTGATCAAAGAAAGTTTGAGCCCTTGTGTAGTGCTAGTAGTGTTAGCACCTAAGAAGAATGGAGAATGGAGGATGTGTACCGATTCGAGAGCAATAAACAAGATCATAGTGAAGGACTGATTTCCGTTTCCTAGGATGGATGCCATAATGGATTGCTTGAGTGGAGCCAAATACTACACAAAGATAGACTTGAAGAGTGGATATCATTAGATTAGAATCAGAGGAGGAGATGAGTGGAAGACAACATTCAAGACAAATGAGGGAATGTATGAATGGTTGGTGATACTTTTTGGGCTGACAATGCACGAAGTACTTTCATAAGGTTTATGAATGAGGTATTGAAGAAATTATTGGGTAAGTTTGGTATTTTATATTTGGATGACATTCTAATTTTCAGTAAGATGAAGGAGGAACTTTTTTTGCATTTAAGACAAGTTTTTCAAAGGTTGAGAGAGGAGAAGTTGCTGATAAATCTAAAGAAGTGTACTTTCATGAAGGAATAGTTGGCCTATTTGGGATTTGTAATATCTACAGATGGATTGAGGATGGAACCTGGGAAGGTAAGAGAAATTGTTGAATGACCTATACCAAAAAGTATTGGAGAGGTAAGACCATTTCATATATTTACCAGTTTCTATTGGAAGTTTATTTGAAATTTCAGTTCATTTTATAGCCCTACGACTGGGACAATGATAGGAGATAGGAAATAATTCAAATGGACAACAAAAGAAAACAAGAGTTTTGAATTATTGAAGTAGAAGGTCACTGAGAAACATGTGTTAGCTTTATCGGATTTCAACAAAGTATTTCAAGTAGACTGTGATGCAATTGGGAATACAATTGGAGCCGTGTTAAGTCAAGAAGGGAGAGTAGTAGCTTATTTTAGTGAGAAGATGAATGATGCAAGAAAGAGATATTCGGTGTATGATCAAGAATTTTATACCATAATTTAATCCTTGGAGATGTGGAGACATTACATGTTGCCTAAGGAATTTGGGTTGTATACTTATCATCAAGCCTTACAGTATTTGAACAATCAGAGTAAGTTGAACTAGAGACATGAGATGGATAGAGTTCATGCAGAGTTACACCTTTGTGTTGAAGCATAGGAGTGGGAAGTTAAATAAAGTTGTTGATGCATTGAGTAGAAGGATGAATTTTCTAATAGAGATGAGAGTGACAGTACTAGGATTTGAAGAGTTGAAGAACTTATATGATGATTACCCAGTTATTGAAGAACCTTGGAAAGAATGTATAGCACTGGTTATGGTAGATAGAAGTAAGTGGTTGGATTATTTCATTTAGGATGATATGTTATTCAGAGGAGTTTATTTGTGTATACCTAAGAGTTGGAGAATCTAATAAAGGAGAAGCATAGTGGAGGATTAGTCAGACACTTTGGTGTTGACAAAACAATAGCATTGGTGAGTGAACATTACTTTTGGCCTCAGATTCATAAGGATGTCAGGAAATTTTTTCAGAGTTGTAGAATTTGTCAAGTTTGAAAAGGTAGTAGTTAGAAGGTGGGATTGTATAAGCCTTTGACAATACCAAAAAGACCTTGGGAGGACATAAGCATGCATTTTATACTTGGATTGCCTAAGACACAAATAGGGAATGATTCTATATTGTGGTAGTGGATAGATTCTCAAATATGGCTCATTTCATACCTTTTAAGAAGACATTAGACACAGTGCATGTAGCTAACTTATTTTTCGAAGAGGTAGTGAGATTACATGCATTAGCTAAGAGCACAGTTTCAAATAGAGACACTAAGTTTGTTGGTTATTTTTGGAGGACACTTTGGAAGAAGATGAAGATAGATTTGAAATTTAGTACTACTATTCACTCACAAACTGATGGACAAACATAAGTAGTAAACAAGAGCTTGGGAAATTTATTGAGATGCTTAGTTGGAGAGAAGACCAGAAGTTGGGATTTGATTCTTGCACATGTAGAGTTTGCCTACAATAATCAGTGAACAGGAGTACCAAAAGAACACCTTTTGAGATTGTTATCAGAGCACACCCTAGAGGTATATTAGAATTGAGGGATATTAGTAATGAAGACAAGAAGAGTACAAAAGAAGAAGAATTTGTAGATCATTATTGTCACAAAGGATTGTGTTGTGATGCTGAGTATGAAACCCAACAATCCTGTGAAACATGGAAACACCTTTGAGCTTGTGGGTTACTCAAAGTGAAGGTGAATCTCTGGATCATAGGTCAACTTCCTTTCTAATGAATCTCCTTCAACTTAAATTTTTGTCGAGAGAAAGGATAGAAGGAATACTAAAATTATACCTATCTTATGAGGTGATACACCAAATATTCTTTTTGAGACCTACAACTACTTAACTCACAAAATCCTTCAACTAGTAGCTTTGAATGTTTCACAACTTAACTGAACAATTAAATGCATAAATATTTCTCAGAAAAGGGTTTAATTTAATGCCTGCTTGGAGGAAAACAATAGTTTTTCACATCTACAAGCTATCAAATTCAATTAACACAATCTAAAACCTGCACCTTGCATGCATTTCCTA